>NW_022156770.1:0-556224 GCF_004353045.1 Thyridium curvatum | reverse complement strand
AGGGCGAGGGGGGGGGGGTGGTCCCCTACCACATACTCACCCCACCTAGCTAACTCCTAGCGGGAGCCTCGTTGTTTGCCTCCCGCCTTCTCCCCCTTCCAATACGCGATGTTATTTTCAACATGTGCATCGACCACTCCGACCAGCAACTCGATCCCAAGCCTAGGATTATCGGGTATGGAAGCACCTCCATCGTAACCACAGTCGATGGTACAACCGCATTGAAAGGCTACGAAGTGTGGTGGAAGAGGGAAGCGCACCGGCCAGTACGAGCCATGCCAAGACCGCATCCTTAGAGAAGACATCATCTACAGGCATTTGGGCCAACACCCCCGGAGACTTCAGTACTTTGGCCTCGAGCAAGTCAGCCCAGGCGTTCACTCGATTCGGCTAGAGCTGGCACCTCATGGGTGTCTCCGACAGTATATCCAGGACTCCATGCACAATATGCCATCACTCCCAATCCGCTTCCAAATGGCAGTTGATGTTGCTGAGGGACTTGAGCATGTCCACCATCGAGGCGTCTACTCGGCCGACCTCAGTGCGAGAAATGCCTTTCTATTTGAAGGATTCCGCATCAAGCTTGGCGGTTTTGGTGGCTCAATTCTTCGGGACCCGCCGGATCGCTTCAGACTGGACCAGTGCTATGAGGGCCGATACACGCTACCACCAAAAGGGCGGGAGTACGACGAGGTGGATATCTTGAAACGGGAAATCTTCGCTCTCGGGTGCATCTTGTACGAGATAATGGCCTGGAAAGTGCCATTTGGCGAGGTTGATAGCGAAGAAGCTGAACAGCGCTACGACAGGGGCTGTTTTCCTTCACTTGTCAACAACCCGCTTCGAGAGGTGATTTGGGATTGCTGGGCCGAAGTATTTCAAAGCGCAGATCAGGTTTTGTCCCAATTAAGAAATATTGCAAGAGTGGCGTTGCCAAGGCCGTACAGCGTAGTTTTGCTCTTTACTGCAAAATCATTTTGTCTTGGATGCATACAATACCTAGTCGTGTCGGCTGGACCAGGAAAGCCGGATTAGTAACTTGGATACCGTGGCTTAAGTTCTAGACACAGGCACCGAGTCCTACTAACCAACCTACTGACAATAAAGGAGAAACCAAAATAAGGAGACTTTCTTCCCATTGACTTCTGTTTCCAATCGAGGGACTTGCCAAGCGTGAAATTAACCAAAAGAAAAGGCGCAAAAAAAAAGAAACGTGCCAAATTATGCCCGTTCATGTGATCGAAACATGGACCTCTTCATTGTACAATAATGTGGATACGAGTGAAGCGCTCTACCACTGAGCTAAACGGGCACCTTGTATGAGTGGTCCGCTCATATTGGTTACCATAGACCCACGCACCAGATTTCTCGTGCTCCACCCCCGTTTTGTGTCAACTTCCGTGAATCCTGCCCTCTGCGAGTTGAGATGGACCAACCCGACCAGAGAGATAATCACAAAAGCCCCCGGGGCTTTCATGCCATGCCATCTCCGTTCGATCTTCCACATCTCAGCACCCACTATTCTCGAGACTTCCCGATGACTGGGGGTTTGATCCTCACACATACATGCAAGCCATGCCGGAACCCTTCCTGGCGCGTTCACATGTTGCAACAACGCGCGTGTCTTATCGAAATCGCGCAAGAGCCCCTGTTTCGGCCTGTACTTGAAGCAGAATAACAGGTGCATTAAAAATTGCAATATCAGTCGGCCCGTCTGATCTCGGCTCAGCCTGATGTCTCATTGTCAAGTCTGACCGAGAGCACTGTGCGAAAGGAAGACAGGCCGGGCCCATGTTGCTGAATCTCTCTGCCTTTGAATGGTGTCTCGGGAACAGACTCAAGACTGGAGACTCGCCACTGCTCTTTCCGACAGACTGACGAGGCAGTGAATCAGAAAGGGACACGGTCATGCCCGCCACAAGACTAGGACCGGAAGACTTGTCGGCAGTCCTATCTTCTCCCCACGGCACGGGGATCCATCTAGAGGCTCAACAAGGGCGTGGAGGCGTGTCAAGCGAACCCCGGCGGAGCGGCGGAGCTCGACTTTGAACACGGAGCGGATTTCGGGACTGGCGATGCACCAGACATTCATGCAAAAGCGGACTTCGCTTGCGCCGCCTCAAGACAGAAAGCGAGAGCGACCCTCCGGGGCGCAGTAATGCGGACCGCTGCCCGGAGCAAGCGCTTCTCGACGGCTTGAGAGACACCCTTCGTACACATGCGAATGCTCCGGAGAGCACTGTGAGGTTCGCTGGGGACAGCAATGTGAGAATATCAAACAAGTCATCACATTTCTCTAGCGCACGAAAGGGGGGGGGGGGGGGGGGGAAGGGAGGGGGGGGGGGGTAACACATGTGGGATGTTGCATGTATCTGCTCTTAAGAGAAATGCTTCCGTCGATGCAAGACACACAGACGTCCGTCGTACACATCGATACACGCACAATTCTATTCCATTCTCCATGCTTCTTCTCCTCCCCTCCTCTCTAGACCGAGCCTGATCCGCCCGACATCAGTCAACTAAACCTACAAACGAGAGCCCTCAGGCATCCATCCATCCATCCATCGACTCTGCTCAATAAAACGCCTCAAAACGCCTTGTCTCTGTGTGTGTATCTCTCTGTCTCTCTCTCTTCTTCCATATCCATCGTCATTAATGTGATTTGTGTAACGGGGTTAGGAAACGAGGCGCCTCATCAAATATGCCAAACAGTCGGAACCCACACAAAAAGCCATCCCTTTTCTTGTCTTTCCATCTTTTCGTCAATCCAATCGTACAAAGAGAAGAGGTATATACCCAAATGGGGAGGAGGGAAAAAAAAAAAAGCCGAAAACAAAAATAAAAACGAGCCAAGGAGCCACCCGTGTCACACCACATACTCACTGTTGGTGGTGTCGTTGTCGTCGCCGTTCGACACCGCCGTCAAAAGCTCTTGCTCCACCATCGCCCCCTGACAAGCTTCCCGCACGAGCTCGCACCCCCTCTTGCGAAAGGGCCCTACCTCTCTGGGATGGGGCTCTTGGCCAGCCTGCCGCCGGCGCTGACCCGCTTCTGCAGCCTCGCCTCCCTCTCCCGCGCCAACCTATTGGCGTCGGACGAGTAGTTCGAGGGCAGAGACCCCACGGCACTACCGTCTTGGCCGTAGTGGCTGGCGCCTGGGCCGTACGACGAAGAGCCGGTGCCGCTGCCGGCATTGGAGGCGCTGGCCATCAGGACGTTGCGACCACGCTTCATCTCAATATACGCCTGCGCGCTGCGGCTCAGAGGGAAGGCAGGGAGCGAAGCTGGTATCTCGGCGCCATTCTGCACGAGCAGCTCGGCAGCCGGAAACGCGACTGGCTTCTCGGCATCAGGTGTTCGAGAAGGTGTAGAGGTGGGTGACGGTTGGGCCGGGTCGGCCGCGGCGAGAGCCAGAAAGACGCAGTGCGTGCCCCTAGACTTATCCGTGGCGTTCGGGCTTGCTCGGAGAGCCAGAGCGTAGATGATCTGCTGGATCTCGTTCTTCTTGATCGCCGCTACAAGGGTCTCGTCCGGGGTACCGTAGCGAGAAAGCGTGGCCGAGATCGGCTCGACAAAGGCGCGGTCCACGTATTTGGCAGTGATGAATCGCAGTCTCTGCTCGCGGGTGGCCTGTGCCGTAGGCTTGGCGGCGGGGTCCAGCCGAGCCTCCCAGATCATGTTGGAGACGCGGTTGCCGACCTGCATGAGCAGCTCGATGATGTCCGGAGTGAAGGACGTAATGTCGAGAGTCAGAGACCGGACCTTGCTGATGTGTGTGCCGAGCGACCGGTGAATGCCGCTGCACTCGATGCAGAGGATGATGGCAAGGTTGATCGAGACCCATTCTACCTTGGTACCAGAGCCGCAGTCGGCGCACCAGCAGTTGCCCTGGTCATTCTCGCGAAGCTGCTGGAGGAGCTTATCCGGGTTCTCCTCAAAGGTACTGCTCGCGGCGCGGTGTGAGCCTGGCCTCGCGCCCACAGTGATCCGCCGCGAGGGAATGCCGGACGACGTGCTTGGTGCGTGCGCGTGACCACTTCCAATGGACGGACTCTTGCCCGTGAGGATGGAACCGATGTCTCGCCTAAGCGAGGACGAAGACTCTGCGGGCGCAGGGGCAGGCAAGTCCCGCATGCCTCGGCCCTCTACGGCGCTCTGCAAGGCGTTGTTGATGGCCGTGATCCAGTTGTTCATGTCTTCTTCTGACGTTGCCTGGTACACACGCTTGAAGTGAGGAGTGATGACCTCGAAGCAGAACCGACGCTCGGCATTCCTGGCCTCCCTGACTGACGCTAGCCGAAGATCGATCGGGTCCATGTGCAAATCGAGCTTCTGCTTCCAATTACTATATTCGGACAACTTGCCCTGGTCAAGCACGATCCAGAACCTACAGTGCTGTTAGAGTGTTGCGCCAGAAGAGTAGAGTGAGTCAGGGGTAACTTACTTATGCCAACCCTGCTTGTTCAGGGCCGCACGGGGGTCGACATGGCCGCCCGGTCGGTTGAGCGCCCACAATAGACCCTCCTTTCGCTGGGCGCCGTGCTTCTCTGGGTTTGACGCTATGCTCGGGTCCTTCTCTTCCAGGTCGCGAATACCCTTGAACTTGGACGGCTGAGGAGGACTGCCAACAGAACTATGTCCCAGGCTTCCGGGCGATCTCGACAAGCCGTCTGCAGCTACCGTGCCCAGCGAATTGCCCGTCGAAACCGCGCGCAGCTGAGAGCCCGTGCTGTCGGCACGGTTCAGATCGGGGTCAGAGTTGGCAGGGGCGCCGTTGGCAGCCGGTATGGGGATGCCCTGACCGACCGCGGTGAATGGAGGCTCGGGCTCCGCAGAGTTGTTGCTCTTCTCGAGCAGTCGTCGCTTCTCCTCTCTCTCGCGCCGCTGGTACTGATACTCCTTGTCGGCGACCTGCACCTCGCTGGAAAGGGCCTCGAGTTGTGGCAGTAAGCCCTCGACCTTGCGAGAGGTAGACAAGAACGACTTGGCCTGGGCGTCGGCGTATCTTGTGAGATGCGACAGCACCTCCTGCTCTTTGCGTCCACCGGAGAGATCCTGCATAAAGGAAGAGTAGTCGAAGCGTTTGAGCTCGAAATTTCTTCGCTTGGAAGCGTATTTGGTGTCGCTGTCGGCAAGCTTCTTAGTTTTGACCGAGTCCTGTCTCTGGCCTAGATACCTGCCGACGTAGGCATAGTAGTCCTTGCTCTCCTCCTCGAAGTCGCGCTTCTTGGCCTCGGCCTGCTTGATATCGAGCGTGTAGAGCTTGTTCATGGGCTCGACGATGACCTTTTGCAGGTTCTGTGCGTTCTGCCTCTCGTAGGCCAAGATCTCGCGGGCGATCTTGTCAAAGTAGTGGTCGATGACTGGCTGTACCGCGTTGGCATTTGTGGACGAAACCTCCTTAAGGGCATCCATAAAGGCGGCCATGGCATCGTTGGCCTCGAGTTGGGCAGTGTGTGCCGCCTCAGCCTTCTTGATGACCTTCTTCATCTGGGTCCTCATGCTGCCCGTCTTTTGCTCGAGCGCCTTGATCGTCGCGCGAAACACGGGACCATCGTCGGCGACCACAACATCCTCGCCAGGGCGAGGGCACGTAACATCGACCTTGACTGCCTCGGTGGCGGCTGGGAGCGGTGCTTGGGGCGCGAGACTGCCATTGTTGGGGGGATCTTGAGGAGCGAGGGCTCGTGGTGACGGGGGCTCCTCTGGTATGGCATCGGCACCGCTGATGCGGGA
The DNA here is from genome assembly GCF_004353045.1 of Thyridium curvatum. NCBI lineage: Eukaryota > Fungi > Ascomycota > Sordariomycetes > Thyridiales > Thyridiaceae > Thyridium > Thyridium curvatum. Next base: position 550,488 of record NW_022156770.1, on the reverse strand, counting down.
CTCGACCGACTGGCTGGAGGCGACTCGAATCTTGGGAGCGGCGCTAAGGAGGAAGGGTGGTTGCGGCGAGTTGGGTTGGCTAAGGTACGGGTTCGTATCTAGGGAAGAGTCAATCAGCACACCGTTCAGAAGAATATTTTATACACACCGAAGCCCGAAGGTGTGCCTCCCATGACAGAGCACATACTTGTCACCCAGAAGGAAAAGCTCGCTAGCGTGTGCAGCCGATGTGCTCTCTGGTCGTACTCGACAAACTAAGGCAGGCGCAAAGTCAGCATTAAAGCGATCCAACGACTGCAGCGGATGATTCAACATACGCTGCAAGAGTTTCGCCATCCACCACCTCTATCCTCGGTACCCTTTGGCGGCTTCCACTTCCACGTCCACTCGAAGGAAACCGAAGGGCTCCCGCCTGTCGAAAAGTCGCCAACGAGTTCGACGTTGGGGTTCTTGTGTAGGTTGGGGTCTGCATGGAATTCGCGCGTCACCAAGTTCTCGACTTCGCGTGGAGTGGAGGCATATACATGGGTCAGGCCGGTGATCAGGGTGTCGATCGCAGAGCCGTTGGCATCGGGGTTGGCGGTAGAGGAAGCCTGCAGAGCGGGCGAAGCAGGCTGCGCCTGTCGGATGATAAAGGTAAAGGTGAAGAGAATCTCGTCGTCGTTGGTCAGTTTCAGAATAAGCCCGGGCGCCGAGAGGGGGTTGTTTGGCGGCTCCGGATCCTATGAGGTGGGGGTTTCCGAAGTCAGTATTTGGCGATGTCGCGCGTGAGGAGCGATGGGGTGCGTCGCAGGGGAGGCAGGAGGTGAGCTGGGAGAAGGGGGCACAGACCTGTATGAACTCTATGGGACTGCTGTCGCCGCCTGTGCGAGATGCTGATACTCTGGTAGCAGGATATGCATTGGGAACAATGTGGATGGAGGAGGAGCGGCGTGGGTTCGAGATGACCAGGGACGATATCGATACTGAGGAGAGGACACAAGCCACATTAGCATTAGCGGATCGATCTCAAGGAGCCTCTCCATATGAAGGGCAGGTCGCGAGGAGGCATGTACGTACACCGACTCTGGTCGCGCAAGAAGAGGGGAGCGGCCTCGTCGGGCCTGCTGGCGATGTTGCCCATCGCGGGAAGCAGCGGCAGCGGCACCGTCAGCCGACAAGAGTGCGAGGAGGAAGAGTGGTGATGAAGCTGTCGGGAAAGCGATGCTGTCTAAACAGTAGCGGCGGGGTTAAAGGAAACTGGCGTAGACAGATATACTAAAGTCGAGAGACGAAGAGAAAGATAGAGAAGAGAACATCAAACAGAGGGGGAGTGCCGTGGTCGAGACATGGGCGGCGGGAGAGTGGTGATGGTGTCGTTGTCGCTCCTCTGGTCTGTCTGCGCTCTGCTGTTCTTGCTCTCTCGCTCTTTGGCTCCTCTGGCTTCCTCTTCACCCAGGGCAGCGGTAGAGACAGGCTCGGTCTGGTTGGCTGGCGGCTTTTCAGTTGCAAAGGCAACCCTGAATCCATCAAATGTCCAGTGGCGGACGGCGGGCGGGGAATGATGGAATGGAGCGAATGGAGCAGAGCTGGTGTGAAGTCCCAAACCAATCCAGTCGTTGGTACCTGAAAATGACGGAGCACGAAGAAGGGGAGGGGGACTCGAGACTGCAAGCAAAAGCGCGCATCTGCCGCTGTATCTCCTCTGGCGCAGTGGGGTTGGATCTTAATTTAGCGGCGGCGCCCCCTCTTTTTGGCCCTCTGCCTGTCTGCTGTACAAGTAAATCAAGACTAGTTAGGTGGTCAAGGCGCGCTAGTGTCACCTGCAACATGGAACTTGACACAGGCAGTCATTCAGAGGCGGGATTGCACTGGAGAGAACGTATTCGCTACCGCCTAAGTACAGGTAGGCAGGTATTTGCATGACCCTGTGACGCCAACAGTGGCGGGGGTTCCAAAGTCCCAACCCAGACCGAACTGTCGCAGCGCTGGTTTTGACACGCACAGGAGGAATATAACTCGCTCGCAGAAGTCCCGAGGATGATTGAGAATGCGCAGCACAGTAACACTGCCAGCGCTGTGTTCACAAGAGCGGACTGCCCTTGTGCATCCTCCAGCCTCCTTTCTTGGTCTGGTCACAGTGCGCAGTGCACAGTGCACAGCCCAACAGCTCGCCCATCACGATCGTGGCTCATACCTACCTACTTTACACGCGACTCTTGACCGTATCCAGAGACAGGCTTGGCCTCAGATAACCCGAGGGCTGCCAAGGAAATACGAGGCTTTGACGTGGTCGCAGACTCTATTACTGGACACGCACGACAGACAGACCGACCGTGTGCTCACGAGGCGAACTGTCATCCCTGCTGCCTTGGTCTTGTTGCCCACCTCGTCACCTGCTTCGTAATCACCACCACAAGAATACACATAAGCGCAAGGACAACATTGCTAAAGTACTTTTGATCAAAGGTCTTGAGTGCAGGCTAATTCATCCATCCCCCCTTGGGCAAAGTACATGTAGAACTCAAGGTTGGTCAAATAGGGGATGGAGAATTGCATTATCCGTGACTTCTTGTGTGTGAAGGAGTCGAGATTAACCACAAGCATGCCCCGAAGCCTGCCATGCATTTCACAACAGAACCTTAGAAGAGCAACTCGCTCTCAAATCCTTTGGATATCTGTATCTGCACAGAGAAAAGTTATCTATGGATGTAATCAGGGTTGCACTCTGAACACAGGGTGTCTGCATGGTGCCATACAATATCCACCTCGACTCGACTGAAGGACGAAAAGCTGCCCAGTTGCAGAGGGGCATACATACAAGTACAGCCCGAGGAAACTTCAATTCCAAAGGATTGCCAGCTTCAACCAATGCTATGAAGCTTTTCACTCCTCACATGCCAATACACTCATCCCGCTACCCCCCCATAAAGTAGCCTTCAAAATGCGCAAAGACTCCCATCCCCATCCAATCCATCCATCAAAACCCTCTCTCTTTCTTAGCCCTCCCGATTTAAACATGAGACCCAGCCCGCTTGCCCGCCCCCGAAACACCAAAAAGCCCTCCTAACGGACCCCTGCCCGTCCCGTAGCGGATCCCTGAGTCTCCCCTGCGCCCCTGTGGACCAATAACAGGGTCAGTCTACGGGCGCTCTGGAGCCCACTAGGTATTACTTGTAAAAACCCTCTCCACCGGCACCATGCGAGCAATCCCGGTACAATTCGATTGCGTCCCCAGCCTTCTGCATTTCGGCTTCTTCTTTTCCTTGCTCGCCCCCCCCCCCCCCCCCCGGCGGCGCGGCGGTGAGTGGATGGGAGAGGGTCAGCACAAAGAATAGCTTCGTAAATCTGTGATTCCGCTTTGCAATCTCCTCCTCCTCCCTCTCTGTTGTAATTGCGGTGAAGGAGAAAAGCAGGACACCCAATCGATCCGCTTTTGTGCCTCGCCCATCACGACACACCTGCAGGTCAAAGCTGCAGGTCATATCTCGACGCTGGCTTGGCACCCCCCCACGCACCTGGAAGTAAAAGAGCAACACAGAAACAGCCCAGCACAGCTTCTGCCCCATTGGAAGCTGACAGAGCTCCCCGTTCGCCAGCTGTGCTCCAGCCTGATACCGTCTCTGTCCAGCCTTGATCAATCCGGACCAACCCACAACGACCACTTCCGGTCTTCGAACAACAGCAGAACACCAAATCACAATCAGAGAACCTGTCTCCCGTGTTCACGATGGGCTTCTTCGACAACTGGGACGGCTCGTCCGTCATCTCCCGCAAGTCCTCCCACGGCCACCACCACTCCTCCTCGGGCAAGCACCGCAAGTCGTCGTCGCACCACCACAAGTCCTCCCGCTCCGAGAGGTCGCGCTCCCGCGACCGCTCCCGCGACCGCGGCGGCCTGGGCTCCATCTTCGGCACCGGCGGCGACTCGCACTACCACAAGCACAACTCGAGCAAGGCCAGCTTCTTCTCCCTGCCCAACGTCAGCTCGAGGAGCTTCTTCGGCTTCAGTAAGACGCCTTCCCTCTCTCTCCCCTACCCTCCCCTCCCCACAGACATCCTTCCGTTCCTTCTCTAACACACATCTGCGTGTCCAAAAAAAAAAGGCAAACCATCCTACTACCGCCGCTCCCCGCGCCAGTCCTTCGTCCAGCGCGCCTACCGCAAGCTCCGCCGCCTCCTGCGCGACCTCCTGCACTACGCCAGGCGCCACCCCCTCAAGGTCTTCGTCCTCGTCGTCATGCCCCTCGTCACGGGCGGCGCCCTGACCGCCCTCCTCGCCCGCTTCGGCCTGCGCATGCCCGCGGGGCTCGAGCGCATGCTCGGCGTCGGCGCGCGCGCCATGTCCGGCGACGGCATCGGGCTCGTCGGCGAGGCCGTGCGCATGGCCAGCGGCATGGGAGGCGGCATGGGAGGCGGCGGCAACTCGTCGGTCCACCTCGAGAGGGGCCGCGACGGCGGCATGCAGTGGGAGAGGAAGATGTTTGAGAGGGACTACGACGGGTACGGCGGAAGCAGCCGAGGCGGAGGTGGTGGATGGGGGGATATGTTCGGGAGTGTAGGCAAGATGTTCTCTTGAGATGTGATGTGATGGCGGAAGGAGTGTGTGGAGAGGATAGTAGCCGGCCGAGATTCGAGAACAAGGGTAAGTGAGTGCTGGGACAGGATGGATATTTGGCGTTCAAATGTGTTACGATACTATTCTCTCTTCGACGAGCCTCCCCGGTCATCGCTATACGATGAAGTCTGGCATGGGCGCTTTTATGTTCGATATTTTCTTCTTCCGACGGGATATCCAAAACGGCGGCAGTTTGTTTCATAGATCATCGTCAATCAGGGACATATAGTCAATCTCCATGGCATTCACATCAAAAGTCCAAAGTGTGGCAGCGCGATCCATCAATTACAAGCTTCCACTAAAAAGAAATTCTATCCGTTTTGCATGCTTGCCAAAGCAAGAAAGAGAAAAGTAAGAAAACACGGGGCATTTCATTTCACGCATGGGTCTGGGCAGTTTCCTGCTTCTCGAGACGTCTCATCTTGACCGCATTACCTCCCCTTCCTCCTCCGACTCGAACTTCCCCCACCACCGCCGCCAGAAACAGGCTTCCTCTTGACCGGCGACGAGCTATTTGACGACTTCTTGCTCTTAACAGGCGCCGCCTCCCGCTCCGGCTCTGGCTCGGGACTGCGCTCCACTTCAATGACCTCGATCTCCTCACGGCTGCGCGGCCGGTCCCGCACTCTGGCACCGTGATTCAGCTCGTCGCTCGTGGTATCGTCGTCATCATCCTCGTCCTCCTCCTCGCTCGTCGTCTCATCGGCAGCGCCCATCGACTGCACCCGTCTGCCGCTTCTATCGGCGCGTGGGTAGCCCCGCGGGGCGAGATAGCCGCCGGGGTCGCCCTGGCTGCCAGGCGGGCCCGACATGTGCCGCCGTGAGGCAACGCCGGGGGCGTGGTAGGGAGTCCGCGGCCCGCCCGTCATGTATTGGAACGGGTCGAATTGCGGTTGCTGCTGCACGCGAGAAGATTGCACCGAGGGAGCCGACGCTGAGGCGCCGAGGTTGGGCACCCAACGTTCCTCGTGGGGCATCGCTCCAAGAGAGGAGCGAGGCCGCGAGGCGGTGGTGGTGTCCGAGACGTGGCGCGGGTTCCCTGGGGCTTGCTGATTGACGTAGGCATAGTTGAATGGCGAGTCGCTGCGCTCGCGGTGTCCACGGCTCGGAGGCCGGTAGGAAGCAGCTGTGCCGGATCGAGGCCGAGATCGAGACGCGTTGGGCGGCGGGAAATAGCCGATGGGAGGGTAGTTTTCCAAGTCGGTGCTCTTCCTAAAAGTGCCCGGCGTGGGGTGGTTGGGCAGGCCGTCATCCGAATTGGTGGGAGAAGCTTGCTTCGAGGACTTCTTCTTCGTTTGCTTGCGCGAAGAGGGCTCGAGCTGGGAGATGGGCACGGCGAACCGCTGCTCCTTCTCCTTGCGCCTCCTACGCTGAGCCTCTTCGTTCTGCATCCGTTCCCGCCGCCGTTCGAGTGCGGCCAGCTCCTCCTTATTGAGCTTGACCTCTTTCCGGCCCTTGGCCTGCGCCCTGCGTATTCGTGCCAGCGCCGACTCGACAAGGGCCTCCTCCTCGTCCCGCGCCATCGCAAGGCCCAGTTCGCCATCATCCTCCAGGTCTTCTCCCGAATCCTCCTCTGACGTCGAGTCGCCCTCGTCGTCCGAGAAGGGGTGTGCATAAGACGCACGCTGCCGCGGCACGGCGGCCGCCGTCGACGAGGGACCCTCGCCCAGATCAATGCCCGTGAAATTCAATGGATCGCTAACAAACCGTCTAGTACCCGTTGCAGAAGCCAAACCAACGCCCTGTGTATCCGTGTCATCGCTGTCCAGTTCCTCCACGAGACGCCGGGCCATTCCCCACATATCTTGCTGCTGCTGCTCGCCCGCCAGGTCCTGGGCCGACGCCGTGCCGGCCCGTTGTCGCCCCCGCCCGCGCCTCAGTGGTCTTCCCCAAAGGGGCGCAAATTTGGGAGCTCGCGGCCGACCACCTAGACCGCCTCCCCTGAAAAAGCCTCATCGATGGGCTTGTCCATAAAAGCAGCGTGACCGAGGATGGTCAGGCCGCTGGCGCCAATCAACCACGCGAAGAGGGAGAAGAGCGACGAAATCAGAGCCACGGGAATGGCAATGACCAGTATGCCGGTCCACAACTGGGAAGTTGTGGCGCGGAAGTTGCCAATGACGAGGTCCTGGCCGTTGAGCTTGCGGATGACAAACATGCCGATACCGACGAAGATGATGTCGAACAGCAGCCACCAGTTGGTCAGCAGGCCGTAGACCCCGAGCATAGCGAAGATGGCGGCATAGTTGCTGGAGAAATAGCTGATGTTGTAGTTCAGACGCGACTGGACCTCGCCGAAGTTCTGGGGCTTGGAGACGCGCTTCAGGTCGAAGAACTCGGAGAGGGGCCGGATGTTGGCGAACCTGGAGCCCAGACTGCCGGAGGTGAGGCCGGAGAAACGGTCGCCGAGGTTGAGGCGCGACGTCAAGACGTCAATGGGGATGTTGATGCGGGCCATTGTCGTGGTGAATTGGGAATCCAAGGGATGAGGGTGGAAGGAGGTGCGCTTAAGCTGGGCCTTGTGCAAGTTGCTGGCTTTGCTGGCTTAGAAGAATGTTCTGCTTGGCTGGCAAAGATGATTGAGAGGTCGGCTAGAAAGTCGTGCCAAAAGTGCTGGAGGAGCGGATATGGTTGTGGCTGTAGAAAGCGCGGAATGCGACGAGGTTGATGGTGAACGAACTCAGGGTTGTTCGGCGATCTGTCATGAATGCATGTGTTAAAAAAAACACGAAGGTACGGAGGTACGAAAGGGGGGAAATAAAAATAAAATGCTGCTCCACTGAGGATCGCGAAAGCTGACCAGTCGGCAGTCGCGTAGGGCGAGTCAAGGGGGTGGTTGCCAGAATTGGGAAGGGAATATTACTTGTAGTACGTACCCGGCTCCCAAGTTTCGTAATTTGAGAAAAGATGTACCTCTGCCCAGGAAAGAATATGGATCGACTACCTACCTAGGTAGGTACCTCAATCCTTGCTTCGTCCACGAGCCTCGCACGTGCGAAAGCAGAGGTCGAAGGACTGCGTAAGGTGGCTAAGAATGGCGATGTCTTAGTCCAATCTGCGCCAGAATATGTTACTGCCTGGCCTGGTAGTACGCGGTGCCATACGCGTTCGTGCTGGTCCTGAAATCGAATCGCCTCTCGCCTCTTTGGCCATGGGCGTGCGTGCGTAGTCCGCTGCAAAAGTGCATCGGGTACACGTAGGGGGTGATGAATCAAGAGGCAGGTAGAGGTAGTGTTGATGATACTCACCTCCAAATAATCTCAAGTTGTTCAGTCCCAGTCCAGCAGCGATAGTCAGGCACACCACACCACAACAGCCTGTTCTGCTTTTGCTTGCTGCCTTCTGAAACTTCTCGCTGCTTTTTTCCCCACCGACTTCACCCGGGGCACGGGCAAGCTGGGCACGCTGGGCAAGCTGCTGCCCCACACTCTCTCTCCTCTGGGAGTGGGAGGATGTCGTCTCAGGCACTCCTCGTCGCCCTCGACGAGTGCACACGGTGGAAGAGTTTCTTCAGCCCTCCAGGAACGGTAGGGCGAGGTGAGGAAGGAATTGCTCCCAAGGGAGAGAGAGAGGAAGAGGAGAGGAGCAAGAGGCTGGAGGAGAGGAAGAGCCCGCGCTGGGACTTTTATTCTGGGGAAAGGGATTTCCCAGCATGTTTTTTGTTTCTCTTAGCTTCTTAGCTCTGCTCGTGCTGGCACCCAAGGCACCTTAGCTCGAGCGTTGTTGCGTTTGCCGTGCGGTGACTTGTCAGCGGCGGGGCATCCCATCCCAGCTTTACTTACGTACCAGCACCACACACTTTTTTCCCCTCTCCTTCGCCTATTATGCATGCTCGCAGGGAAGTGCCTGAGCTGGTGGGCGAATCGGAATATTCAGAAAAGTCAGAGCGGAGAATCCTTTTTCAAGGCTTTCCTGTAGGACTCTGCCAGCTCTGGATGCGGTGAGCCGGCTCGCCCTGTCGATCGACAAATGTAGGTTCCGATCCGATCTGGCCAGAGATCCGTCACACTCGCTGAGCTGCTCCTCATCCTCGTCCTCGTCCTCGTCTTCGGATCGGGCGTCAACGGCATCGCCATCCAATGAACCCACGTCTAGCCATTGAAGGGTCCCTGCCCGAGGTATTGCCTCCTTCATACCTACCTACCTTACGTACTTGCACAGAGCTTGCCGACACAGGCCAGCAATGAGCCCAGCCACACCTCACGTTGCCATTTGTCCACGAGTAATTCGTTCTGCCAGGATTCCCTCTGGCATCTTCATATGTCAAAGCCTAGGGGACCAATTTTGAACCCGCCAATCCTACACCATTCCAGCCAGCTTGAGCCAACTACGTAAGTTGGCCGGGTCGGATCCACCGCCCGCCTTGAAGAAACCCCCACCCGAGAGCTCTCACGATTCAGCCATCCAGCGAGGTTGGTCTTGGCGCACTACCAGCATTCTCTGGGCTATTATATAATTTATACCTAACCCACTAACCAAGACTACAAGCTCTCAATAGAGCATGTTTCCTGGTCAATATCTGCGGCCCCTTCTGCCAAGTTGCGGCCTTTCTCTTGTTCTGTCCAGTGAGAGGGCGCCGGAAATGAAACCCGGAACAGCGGTGCCGGTACACAAGGTAGCTCAGTGCTAAGCCCAACTTCTGGGTGAAAGCATGTCCAGGTGTGATAAAGGAATGCCATGACATGAGCACATCACACAGCTACACTCATCGAAGACTAAGCGACCGTGCCTATTCAAGCATTGGCTTGTGTTGCACAAGCGTATGCTGTCGGCAGCTTGATATCTCACGAAGCTTGTGCTTGCCCACATCTACTGGTGCCAGCTGGGCTCATCCATAGGTTTTATACACGCATTGAGTTCCAGTTAGATGAACAACGGTGTAAGGAGGATGTCAAGCAGGTGGAGGGTCTGGACAACGGTGCTGGCTAGTAATGGGATAGGGCGTCCTCGCTATCTTTGCCAAATTTGCTTGGAGGACACAAAGTGTCTCAACAACCCGTTTTCTAAGAGTACGCTGTTGTAGGCACTTGCAATTAAGGAGTTACTGGGTGGTGTACAGGGCGTAGTTCTATAACTCTCCTACATCATCAACAGACAACCATCTGGTTGCAGTTACATGCAATATCCTCAGGAAGTTGACCACAACCACAGCCAACCCTTCTGTGTTCACCAGGACAACATGTGCTCCCAGCGAACAAGTGCGAATCCTAGCCTCTACTGAGGGGTTTTGTTTTTGTTGTTTTTGTTCTGAATCCCACCTGTTAATTCAGTAAGGGCTGCATCTTCGAAATGCCTATAGAGCCCCCTCTCCGCTGCACTTTGACTTTTCAAGGCCAAGCTCATTCCTCCATACCTTGAAGAGCAGCAACTACACCTCTACTGTTAACTGTCTGTCTAGTAGTGTTGCAGGTGTAGGGAGCTTTGCCGGTAGTAGATTACATAGGAGGGCAGCAGGTGTAACTCGGCTTTTCCCCTACATAAGTGTTGTTGGCTTTCTCATCCATCTCCCTCTTTCTCTTGGCTTTCATCTACTGATTTCCTTTTTAAAGGCAAACATGTATCTGAGATAGAGTACTTTAACTATCAAATGGATCATGGCCAGATGCCATCCTAGCAAGAATTAACGGAGGTTGGTTGTCACTTATTTTCCACGAGCTTGTCTACTGAGAAACATGCGTCGACTGTCACAATCTTCAATCTTAGTCATTCTCCTCCTAGTGTCGCATGTTGGGCAGGGGTCCTTGACGGCGATAGTGACGAGGTAAGTCGCAGTCCAGCCGAGTAGAGGCTGTATGTATTTCAGCCGTTGGCTGTTCGGAGTCGAGACCAAGAGAGAAGATGTGGCTTGTCTCAAATTGGGAAACCCTTGGAGACAGCCGCGACTGGGCCGCCCCCTCCCTGGTTTGAGCTGTCTGGAGCTTCCCGCACCTGGTTTAGCGCCCTCCCCCAAACACGGTAGTGGCCACCTTGGCGTCCCCAGGGACCAGCCAGGCCTGTTTCTTGGCGCCGGTGGGCTGTACTCGACACATTGGCCTTTTCGACTTTTTTTTCCCTGCATGTCCCAAAAAAAGGAGGAAGACGGTTCATCATAGACAGACCTGCCCTCTGATCGTCTGTTCTATTCCGGATCCTTGCTTTGCTTGGGAAGATCCCTGGCGTGTCCCTAAGTTTTCTGCTATTTGTTTTACATTCATCTACCTACCCGTTGACTGCGCTTCGGCTTCCTCAACAACAACAACAACAACAACCACAACACTCCCCACGGCGCCCAACCTACATACCATGCAACGATGAAGCTCTCAGTGCTCTCAATCGGCCTTTTGGCCTGCCTGACGCCTCTCACGGCGGCATGGACCAAGGAGGGTAAGTTCTAAACGGATACGGTGCGGCAGACTGTCCGCTACAGCGAGGCTAACACTGTTCCTCCTCCCCAAACAGACCGCGAGATCTTCCGCGTCCGCGATGAGCTGGCCGCCGCCGAGGGCCCAGGCGTCACCTTCTACGACTTCCTCGGCGTCCCGCCCTCGGCCTCGATGGACGACATCAACAAGGCCTACCGCAAGAAGTCGCGCGCCCTGCACCCGGACAAGGTCAAGAGCAACCTCGCCGCCGAGCGCGCCAAGGCCAAGAAGGCGGCCGCCGCAGCGGCAGGGGGAGGCAAGAAGAAGAAGGCCGGCGCCACCGTCGCCAAGGCCCCGACCCAGGCCGAGGTCCGCGCCGCCATCAAGCGCGCCTCGGAGCAGCAGGCCCGCCTCAGCATCGTCGCCAACGTGCTCCGCGGGCCCGGCCGCGACACCTACGACCACTTCCTGCGCAGCGGCTTCCCCGTCTGGAAGGGCACGGGCTACTACTACAACCGCTACCGGCCGGGGCTCGGCACCGTCATGTTCGGCCTGTTCCTCTTCGTCGGCGGCGGCGCCCACTACCTCGCCCTGTACATGGGCTGGAAGCGCCAGCGCGAGTTCGTCGAGCGCTACATCCGGTTTGCGCGCCACGCCGCGTGGGGGGACAACCTGGGCGCCAACATCCCGGGCATCGGCGAGGCGGCCGCCGCCCCGGCCCCGCCGCCGGCCCCTCAGCAGCAGGCGTATGCCGACGAGGACGGCCGGCCCGTCGCGCTGAACCGCAAGCAGCGGCGCATGCAGGAGAGGGAGGACAAGCGCGAGGCCAAGAGCGGCAACGGCGGGCGCAAGGGACGCAGAGGCGCCCCCGGCAGCGGTGCGGGCAGCGGCACCGCGACCCCGACGCAGCAGGCGCTGCAGGGCGCCGGCCCCACGGGCGCCAAGAAGCGGGTCGTTGCTGAGAACGGCAAGATCCTCGTCGTCGACTCGCTGGGCGATGTGTACCTCGAGCAGGAGGACGAGGACGGCAACGTTGGCGAGTTCTTGCTTGACGTGAGTTGTTGACTCTTTCGGTTATTCATATATATATATACAGGACTGCTTTAGATCTAGAATGCTAACATGATCAACCACCACGCACAGCCCAACGAACTGGCTCGCCCGACCATTCGCGACACTGCCCTCGTCCGCCTGCCCGTCTGGGCCTACGGCGCCACCGTCGGCCGCGTCCTCGGCCCCAAGCGAGCCGACGAGGACGACGAGGAACTCGAAGAGGAAGTCGACGATGACTCGTCGGAGCCCGGCAAGGCTGTGGCCACGCCGAGCACCGACTCGGCGGCCGAAGACTTTGAGATGCTGGACAGGTCGACCGACTCGCTGGGCCAGGCCAAGACGACGGGCAGCCAGGCGCAGGGCGGGCGCAGCAAGGGGAACAAGCGCAAGGGCAAGAAGAAGTAAATCACAAAGCAAAATTATAAAGGCATCGGCGATGGTGAGGCATTGCGGCACGGAGAGAGAGGGAAACCACCAGGCGTATGGGCGTTGAGACAACCACAGTCGTGCGTGTGTGTGTGTGAGTGTACATTAAAGAATGGGAAACAAGGAGCCCAAGGGGGGCGATGGTGTGGCAGCAAAGTTTAAACACAGCAGATATAGATCAGGATCAGGACAGCAGTGATATCCGGAAAGACCTTTGAATATGTTCACATGTGGCGTTCGTCATGGTCAATAGCCATGTCGTGTAGAGGGGAGACCGCAGGTTGCTATTGTCTGTCTTGGTACTTGTATGCTTGCCTGTAATTACAAACGCATGAGACCATTCCATCCATGCTTAACTGGGACCAATCTGACCGCCCTCTTTACAAAAGAAACGAAGACCGCAAACCCATGCCAGTGATGTAGTATAATGCGGGAAACAAAGAGGGAAAGGGAGGTATCATGATGCTGTGCTCTGGGAAACTCTGGGCGATGTGACAATGCAGACCAACAACGAAAAGGGGGAATCAAAACCACGCAACGCCAGTGGACAATCTCCTCCACTCCTCCTCCAAGTATTATCCTTCACTTCACAAAAGAAACAAATAGCTTTGAAAAGCAAAGACTTCAAAGATGCTGGAGCAGGACAGAAGGAGGGAGCTCCTTTCTCTTCACAGCTCCATCTCCTCATCCCGCATCTGCATCAGCGCGCCGTACTGGTCCTCCATGGCCTGCTGCTGCCGCTGCCGCTGCCGCGCCCACTCCTCTTGCGCGCCGCCGCCGCTCATCATCCTGTACACCGGGTCCGTGGCCGCCGAGTATCCGGCGCCGTTGCCCCTGCCGACCGCCGAGCCGAGGGGCGAGTAGGCGTCCACCATCGTCGCGGCGGCGGCGGCGGCCCTGGGCGTGGCGGCCTGCCGCTCGTACTCCCGGCGCGCCATCTGCTCGTACCCGGAGAGCATGTACGGCTCCGTCTCCTCGGCGCCGCCGCCGGCGGGCCAGCGGCCCGAGCTGCTGTCCTGCAGGCTGATGATGGGCGCGCTGTGCGAGCGCTGCTGCTCCCGCGCCAGGAGGAACAGGCGCGTCATCTCCTCGGTGCTCTGCGGGCTCACGAAGCACTGCTGCTGCCCCTGCTGCTGCTGCTGTTCCGGCAGGAGGCGCCAGAAGCCGACGAGGCCCGTCTTGAGGGGCTCGTCGGCCGTGCGGAAGAGCTCGACCAGGGCCGGGGAGAGGGCCTCTGGGTTGACGCCGTGGGAGGCGAGGAGCTGGGCCGTCTGGAGGAGGTCGCCTGCTGCTGCGTCCTGAGCGGGGGACGGCGCGGGCGGCTGCGCCGGAGCGGACGGCTTGGCGATGTGTGCCGAATGGTGGTAGTGCTGGGAGATGGAGTAGGTGATCTGCGTCGCCGCCGCCGGTTCGGCCTGCTGCTGCTGTTGCTGCTGCGGGGCCTGCTGCTGCTGCTGCTGGATCGCCGGGCCCAGAGTCAGCCGCTGGGCGAGCAGGGTGGCCAGGTCGTCATGCATCTGCATTTCTGCAGGAGACTGGACCATGGTCGTCATTGAGGGAGAGAGAGAGAGGTTGTCTGTCAGCTGTGCGTCAGCAACGAGAGCCGTTTGACGGAGGAGGGTAGAAAGTTAGCTGACTGTGTGATGAAAGGATGGACAGGGCTGACTGTGCTCAGCCAAGCTGGCTTGCAGTAGTGATGCGATGTTAGAAAGAAGGCTGCTTGCTTCCTTTCTTCATCCGTCTTCCACAAGCAGAGACTCGTGCGTGCGCGCGTGTGTGTGAATGGTCAGCAGCGATCCGAGGGAGAGCAGAGCCGCGGGCTACTGTTCTTGTATTTGCCTGAATATAGGCGTGGAAGATCGAGGTATAAAGAACAAATCTGCTTTATATTTGGCTATGCTAAGTATTCGACGGAGGGCTGATCCGTTTGTTTGGCCAGTCAGCTCAGCTCGCGGGTTTCTCTCTCCGTATTGGCGGGGGGCGACAAGAATCTCAACAAAGGAATGGCGTGAATAAAGGGGGTTCCTCTATTTGAATGAAAGAGCGGTGGGCAGGGCAGACCAGACCCAGGGAAAGCACCAGGATTGTCAAAGGAATTCCCAGAAGTGAACCGACTTTGTGGCTAGCCGGCAAGATGCATGCGTAGCCGGTGGATGTCAAGTCGCAGACTACTGTACGTTGGCTGTCAATCGGGTTTAGGCCAGTCGACAAGTAGAGAGAGAGAGAGAGAGAAGAGGCAGCAGGAGGGCCCTTCTTTGAGCTCAAAGTTTCAGAGGATCGCCGACGGTTGAGCAACGAAGAACCGTGAGTCTCCTGGAAAAAAGAAAAGCGCACGTTGTGGAACAAAGCAAGTCATATCATGACTCCCTTCATTTGGAGGTCATGGGATTTATGTATGGAAACCCGGCGCAAGAGGAATAGGCAGCTCCAGGTGGGGGGGAGATTTGGGTGAGGGGCAAGCACTCTTTTCAGGGGCTGCAGGTACCTGCCTAAGCCAAAGCTGCAGGCAAGGGTGCTGCTTGGGTGTTGGGTTCAGGCTGCGTTACCTTGGCTTTTTGGCTTGGTTTGGAGGGGGGGAAGAAGTTCGTCCCCAAGCCTTGGGGAAATTGGGCATCGATGGGGACGATGGGGAATGATGCATGTGTTGGCATTCAGACCCCTGTTGAAGATGATTGGGAGCGCGTGGAAGGATAGACAATATTGAAGATTTCAGCCAGCAAATGAAGCCCTCGCCCGTACCCTCGTCTCCTTCGTTGACCCGGATCAGAACCGCCGGTTGGCGAATACGGATTACCGGCAGGGAGTCTCACAACCTCTTGTGCTTGTGCTTGTGCTTGTGCTTGTGGATGTGCACGCCAGCTTTCACGTACGTCATGACAAGCCATTCAACGCCGGGAATGAGGAATGGACGAGGTTCAACAGAATCTCCCGAGCTGCCGTAGCGCTGAAACGGCGCTTATTTTGCATTGATTCTAGACCGTTTCCGCCTCCATGTGACACCCTTTAGGGCGCTCGACTTGTCATCGGATTGCGTTCACGAAATGCTAGGTCACACGTCACTCGACGTCGTTTCTGTTCATTCTAGATATCGACACTGAGATCTCGGGAGCGAGACAAATACAGAAATCCGGATAGATGCCATCCTAGTTGAGGTTTGTGATCTCAAACGACCAGCGACATGTGATTTGATGGGCTGCTGGTGAGACTTGTGATTAGATAAGGAATTTCTTATCGGCCCAAATCACGGCCGGCCCCGCGATAACACACCAAGTTAACGCCACACACGAATGACGTCGACTCAGACCTCCAACAGGCTTCCAACCTGTCCTTTTGCGTTTTGACCACCTTTCTCACTACGAGCAATCATTTACTAGCCACATCTTTAATAGATAGGGTTCCCTGTTCCTTGTTTGAAATAGACTTTTCCCTGTTCGATTGCCGGAACAGGATATCTGCGCCACAGCTGGCTCCGTCACTTGGTGATCTTCCTCGCCGCCGTGATCTCATCTCAGCCTGGCAAGCCTCTTCCTCCTTCCTGACCACCTGCTCGCAACGCTTCCTTGCGATTTGAGAGCAGAGATCTCAAGGCGTCAATATGAGCGGACAACCACCAAATTACTGTGAGTACCTCGTCTCTTAGCGGCGATCACGCGACTAACACGCTCAACAGATGGCATCCTTGAGGTGGCCGAGAACGCCACAACACAGCAGATCCGCGATGCTTACAAGCGGTATGCCTGATAGGGTCGTGTATGCCATAGTGGCCTTGGACTGACCACCCAATTTCAGTGCTGCGCTGAAAACCCACCCCGACCGGGTGCCCGCCGAGTCTCCTGAACGAGAGGCCCGGACGCGCAGGTTCCAGCTCGTCAACGACGCCTACTACACCCTCTCCGACGACACAAGGCGGCGCGAGTACGACGCCCAGCGCCGCATGTTCCGCGGCTCTTCCAGCTCCTACTCGGACCCCTTCGCCGAGGCCGAGGCCTCGAGCGGCGGCAACGCCTCCCAGAGCAACGAGCAGAACACCTACTCGTGGGCCTGGAACTTCTTTACGGGCCGCGGTGCCGCTGCCGGTGCCGACGGGCAGGCGCGCCAGCAGGCCGAGGACCAGCAGTTCGGCGACGTCTTTGAGGAGATGCTGCGCGAGGAGGGCATGGCGGAGGAAGGCAACAACCAGCCCACAGGTAAGTTCTGGGGTGTTCTCGGCGGTGTCAGCGGCGGCGCCCTCGGCTTCATCGTCGCCAACGTCCCGGGCATGCTGGCCGGCGCCGTGGCCGGCAACCGGCTGGGCGCCGTGCGGGACGCCAAGGGCAAGAGCGTCTACGCCGTCTTCCAGGTAAGTTATGCCAGGGTGCTGCTGGGGCGGCTTCACTTCTGCACCGAGCTGGTGCGAAGTGGCAGCTTCCGGGTTTGCTTGGGTCGTTTTCATATAATTCTTGATCACTGAACTAGGACGAGCCGGGTGTGCTAACTCTCGACTGCTGCAGGACCTACCGCAAGGCGACAGGGCTCGTCTGTTAAGCCAACTCGCCGCGAAAGTGTTCAGCCACGCCGTCGGGGTGTGAAGGTTGGTTTCAGTTTGAATCTGGGACTAGGCTTGGGCCTCTCAGCCGGGAGATAAGGGGTAGAGAGACACGGAGAGAATGCACACGGTACGGGCACGGGTGCTATGGGGTTTTAGTCGGAGTTTCTTCTGGGATCTTATTAGAGCAATCGGGATTTGAGCCCACAGTTACGAGCGCCTATTTGTGATTTCTTGTATGTAGAATAGCCAAAAACAAAACCAAAATGGACGATTTAAAGGGCAGTGACGTCGGCCACTCAATTCTAGAAGTGTCTCGAAAAGAGGTATGATTTGACGTTTGATTTGGCTTCACATAAGGAAGGCTGCTAAAGTCTCAGTGACTGATGCACCAACAGTGGCGCAACATGGCATTTGGGCCGCCCCACCTCTTTTGCCTGCTACGCAACGGGAGTAGCCTGCCTACCCCTCCAGAGCTTCACCTTTGCAAACAAAACAGACATTCCTACTCGTCTTCCTCCTTCTGGACCTTTGGCGATCCTTGCATCAGCGCATTGCGGACCGGTCTTTTGCACACGGCGTCATAGCCCCAACCGTCATCATGTCGAAACCCTACGTTTCGGTCGAGTCGACCTCGCAATTCAACTCTCTACTAAAGTCTTCCAAGATCGTCGTAGTAGACTGTAGGTTCCCATCTACCCTCCAGCAGTGTTGCCCGGCAAGACCTTGTCGCGAAAAGTGCGCCGCTGAATATTGCGGGCTCACTGGATCACTGAGAATGCTAACCACTCCCCGTGTCGTCCCTCTCAGTCTATGCCGACTGGTGCGGACCCTGCAAGCAGATCGCGCCCCTCTACGAGTCGCTGGCCAAGGCTCTCTCCCGCCCCAACGTCATCACCTTCACCAAGGTCGACACCGAGGCCCAGCCCGAGCTCGCGAGCACCTACAGCATCACGGCGCTGCCCACGTTCCTCGTCTTCCGCGACGGCAAGGTCGCCAACCGCGTCCAGGGCGCGAACCCGCAGGAGCTCAAGTCGATTATTCAGCAGCTCCAGGCCGAGGCCGACAACGCCGGCAGCAGCAGCGGCGGCGGTGCGAGCGGGTCAGGAGGAGCCGGCGGCGGCGGCTGGCGCGGCGCCGAGCTCCCGCGCAACTACAGGGACATCACGGACCAGATCGAGATCCCGCGCTGCGAGCTGCTCAACGTCGACTCGGACGCCGGAGGGGTGCGCGTGCTGTTCTCGGGCGATAGGCCGAGCGCGCTGGGCGGTGGCGGCGGCCAGGGCAAGGAGAAGGACTGGGTGGAGAGCGACACGGACGAGCAGCTCATGCTGTTCATGCCCTTCCAGTCTATGATCAAGCTGCATACTCTGCAGGTACGGTGCACCCGATACACATATCATGATATTCGTTGTCACGGGGGCGCTCAGAAGCTAACGGCTACTCTTGTATAGATCACATCCCTCCCTCCCCAGGACGACGACGACGATGAGACACCCATGCGGCCGCGGCACATCAAGCTCTACAGCAACAAGCCGCACAACCTGGGCTTCGACGAGGCCGAGGACACGGCGGCGACGCAGGACATCGAGCTGTCGGAGGAGGACTGGAACAAGGACGGCACGGCCAGCGTGGCGCTGCGGTTCGTCAAGTTCCAGAACATCAACAGCCTCGTCGTCTTTGTCGTGTCGGGCGACGGCGACTCGGAGAAGGTGCGCATCGACAGGCTGCGGCTCATTGGCGACGCCGGCGAGAAGCGCGAGATGGGCAAGCTGGAGAAGATTGGCGACGAGCCGGGCGAGTAAGGCGGAGGAGATTCATAAGTTCATGGGTGCGGCGCGGGTTCATGAGCGTGGAAAGGGATGGATGGGAATCAATAAAAACCAGGGTGGGCTGCCAGCGGCTTCTTCCATTGATGGCGTTCTAGAACTCTGAGGAGTCGGGAGGGACATTGAGAGTCAGAGACGGACGGCTGGCAAGGCAGGTACCACAGAGACGGCCAGTGATGCCATTATGAGCGGAGAGATTATAGACAAAATCATTTCCTTTTTAGCGATGGTGTGGATGGTTAAGGTAGAGAATGCCCAAAGCAACAACAAGACAAGAGAGTGACTTTGCTCGACCATCTTAGCAATAGACGCAATCTGTTCCCAACATGGTGCCTCATCGCCATATTCATTCACATGCTTTTTCTTTCCTGTGTCTTGCCCTTTTCAAACCTTGTCAGACATTTGTTCGAGCTACAGTGAGCTAGCCGCGGCTTACTTTCTATCAATCACTTTTTCCGGGTTGCTTCCAGTTGGTGGAAAATATCACCAACTGGCCCATCCCATGTCATGGGGTTGAGAAACTTATCCTCCGTCAGCCGCTTTGGGGAAAGCACTTTTGCAGACCAGAGGATCCCATCCCATACGATATAAGGCTTCTTGACCCCCAACCGCGCCGAACGGTGAGAACCTGGCGCCTGGGTAGTATTAATAGATCCTCGCCGAGTTTAACGTTGCGGCATATGCGCAATTTACTTGTTTAATATATTTCGTGATAGCGTCGAGCAAGTGTGGTTGCGGTACTTTCTTTCTAGTGGCTGAACATGCACACACTCACATCCAACTCGCAACCTCTACGAGGATATGCGCCCATGACAGAGGGTTACCACTTTGAAATCGTTTATCTGATGGAGCTTTCGGGTGTCACGACATTGAATTCTCTCCTTGGTCCGCGATAAGCTGGTGCACGAATGATCATCCGTTTCGATGAGAGCGATGGGCAAACCAGCGTGAACCAAACCAGGGTGGAAAAAAGGTAAACACCAGACTCGGTATCCCGGGAAAGCGAGAGGCTAGATATGCGTCGGATCAGCGCCAGAGATGATGCGGAGCAAACAAACCTCCAGGCTTTACCAGATGCTTGTTCTCCAGCTCAAGCCCCTGGCCGCGATCTTGCAATGCCTGAATTGGGGGCCACGATCCGAGGCTGCATGTTTGAATGACCATCTACGCGATCCTGATCCACGTACCAGGACCGACGATTATCTGGGTAGAACATGCAGCATGCAATGCCAAGGCAGCAATCTCGTGCTTCAGGAGCCGACGGGCAACTCATCCAGCAGCAGACGTCACGGGTTTGATACGTAACGAAGCGACGCCTAAGCCCCCCTCGCAGCCAGAATTGGAGCAGATGGGGATTTATCCTTCTCTTGATATGTCCGATCTCCTCGCCTCCACCCCATCAATGCTTGGAAAAAAGGCATCGACGAGAGGTGGTTGGGATTTTTTACGGATGGGAGACCGGCCTGCAATTTGATTGATCTGTGGCACAACTGACGCTACGATTGATAATCCACGGGAGATGAAGAATTCGAGCAACACGGGTAATGTTTTGATGTCATGCCAGCCGCACGAGGAAAAAAAGAAGGGAAAAGAGAAAGCAAAAGCTGGGCCAGAGCTAGAAAATTTTAATACCGATGGTGGTTGGAGAGTGTGGGGCGGGTGCTCGGTGCTTAGTCATGATTGCTTCGTACTGGCTGGCAAGTTCAACGGGCTGGTGCCACCTGCCGTCTGCAGTCTGCGAGGTGACAGCGGGAATGGCAATCACGCTGGACCAGGAAAGAAAGCACGACGGCCTGTAATTTCAAGTGTGCACAATTTCCATACGCGCAATAATTATCATCGCACCCCAGACCTGGATAAAGTCAAAAACCACATGGCAAGCTGATTCCATGCCACTTGAGCGCCCACGTACCCTGGTTTCTCCAGCCTCCCCAGCAATACTTCCAATTTACACCTCAATGCGAGACCGAAAAGGTCCTGCGCCTCTTCGTGAGCCGCCTCTCTCGCCTCGGCGCTTGGTGAAATGAAAGGGCTCTGCAGAGCAATTCTCCATCGTCATCTTGGATATTATCTGATGCTGTCAAGCACCCCCCCCCTGTCCTGCCACTCTGCCTCCTGTTTTCCCCACTGGATCATCAGTGCGTCTGCATGTCGTTCAGTGTCATGTCTCGTCTCGTCGCTCCCTGCAGCAGTGGCCATGCAACCTCTGGGCAGAGCAGAACCGGCATGCTTGCACGTTCTGGCTCTGGCTCTGGCTCTGGCTCTGGCTCTGGCTCTGGCTCTGGTTCTGGAACATGGCATTGCTCAACCTTCCCAAGAGGCAGATTACCCAGACTGCGGAACCCACACCACCTCTGTCGGAGCGCCTTCCGGATTCGACGACCACCGATGCGTCCCAGATGACCGCCCAAGCTCACGACGGCCCACGGCGCACGGCATCACACGCACGATCAGACACACCACGCTGCCCATCCTCGTGAGACCCTCGCAGCATGACGAGTCACGTATTAAGTAGGTAGGCTGGTTGGCAGGTCGGACGGTACAGCGCATCGCCCTATTAGCAATTCCCTTTTGTCTGTTAAGATTGGCCCCTCCACCAGTCAGCATGTGGTAATCGGCCATGCTGCATGTCGATGTCGATGTCGATGTCGGTATCGATGCCGGCCTCGGTGTCTCTGCAACTACTCGGCCGTCCTTCATCACTTTGACCCTCCTCCGTCATTCAACCGCTCAGTGGCCCGGCTGTGCTCTCGAATACCGTACCAGGGAGAGGTCCTTTGGGAGGATCGACAGGCCTCTCGCCTGGAAATCCTTCAGCATCGGCATTGTCAGACACTCGGCAATGGCGATCTACGTGTCGGTGCATTGATGTTTCCACGCACTCCGTCAATGAATCTACGAGCTGACCTTCCGAGGCTGCAAGCTTTGATTTGACGACCCCCCAACACCAAAACACGCTACGTTTTGATTTACCTGCGCACCCTGGATTTTCCCCCGGGACTCATGTCTAGCCTCACTCACCCAACCCAACTTGCCCGATGCTCGGGACGGACACCGTGCAGTGTTCGCTTCGCATCGCGGCTAGGTCCTCCCTTGTCCCGCGCTCCAAACCTGCAAGTGCTGCTCTCTGGTAACACTCAACTATTGTACTGCGCCCCCTCCGTCCTGAGTGATCTCATACGACACAGACGGGTCGCATCTCAAGACGTAGGACCAGAAAGGGACTGCCCTTCGCTGTGCCGTGTCTGCTTCTCTGCACCCTTGTCTGCCAATGAAAGCCTCTGGCACAATGCGTTTTCGATAGCGCATCCTATGTCACTCGGGTACCTCTTCAGCTCAGTCTGCATCGGAACGCCTCCTCGAGACGTGCTGCTTCCTCTGCTCAACACCACTTCTGCTTAGGCTTGTTGAGCTAGCCGCTTGTGCTCTGTCCGCACCCTTCCACGCCCACCGGCGTCGACCAGTGCTCGTACACACTTCAGCTCTGGCGACATTCACTACTACACCCTTCCTACCCGGCCTAGGTACCTCTGATCTTCGTTTCTTTGGTTCCGAACCAGGCCATTTTAGGTCAAATATTATTCTTTTTACCCCTCTCCCAGGACAGGGACCCCCACCAAAGCCCGGTGATGCTGTCCGCCAAAACTGCAACGCTCCCTGGACAGTCGGTTGCTCCCCATCCCAGATCGGTAAGCCTAGGGCCTCGTGAATGGGATCACTGCAGCAATAAAACGTGGCCCTGTATACCCCATGCTAAAAATATCATTCAACATCCCTGAGGGAGGGACACCACCCACCACCGCCCTTCTGGTAGCTGGTAGGCCTTTGTTCCCGATAGATCTCTTGCCCCCCTGGTCCATCTCGCTCACGAGCCACATTGGTCCAGGCAAACCTGCTCATGGGTTCCCGAACTGATGGCGCCAGCTAAGCAGTTGCTCTTTCAAGGAGCTTCATGATTCCAGGCACTCACTCTTGCGAAATGAACAGACCACGGGCCACTAACCAGTCTGAGCAAGTAAACCCGATCATCACTGGCCCCGATCTGCTCCTTCGCAATGACTTCTGCCGTCCGCTCTGGGGTCCTCCGCTCTGACCCTGGAGTATCAGCCGGTGCCGCCCTGCTGTTTGCTGTTTCCCTTTGAGGAAGGTTTCGTTTTCAACTATCAACGGGGCGAAACAGCAAAGCCCTGTGCTTTGCTCCCCCCCTTTCCCCCCTTCACCTGCCTGCCTGCGGTCCGGTTGTCTCCCGGGAGCTTAGACGAGCATCTAACCAACCCAGTGGTACGTTGCCTTGCTCCTGACGCGGCGTCCGTGTCAAGTGATTAGAGCTGGATCTCTCATCAGCATGACCCAAAACCCATGGCATGCCCTATTTTTCCCAGGAAATTTTGTCATGGGCTTTTATCCCGTCTTCTGCTTTGACCCTCATTTCGGCTTCTGCCATGTCTTATTGAGCTAGAACATTAGTTAATCTTGACAGCACGGCGGTTTATGCCCATTATCTCTTTAATCTTTCAGCTCTCCGGTGCTCAATTGCTTGATAAGCCTTCCCACCTGGGCCTCTCTGTTCTCTTCTACCGTGCTCTTGATTACCACCGACCATCCGAACCTTGCATCACAGAGTCTGTCTTATTAGAGTACGTACTTCCCACACGAGGACACTCGACAGCCGGACGCGCGGGCGAGACCTCCTCTCAGGACCGAACATCCGGGTGGCTTTTGCTCCGCTCCCCAAGCCGATCTCTTCTACATTAGATCCCATCTTGCCACCATATTCTTCAATATCACTCTGTGTGCTATTGCAGCCAGCTTGCTAGAAGAGCGGTGTACAATTACCGTCTCGCGGTTGTTTGGTGTTGGTGGTGGAGCATCTTGACGTGGCCACCGAGGAGGGAGGTTGGGCGCGGGCACATCTGACGGTTCGAAGGGATTGATCCAGCCCTCTGGCGCCAGCAGATCCAGCCCACGGCTACACACCACTCTGCGAGCCGAGACGCAGAGCAAGCATTTGTCTATATCACCAAGGCCAGTGACGGGCCTCGTGGGCCAGCACGATGGAGTGCTACCGCAGTCACCACTCACAAGCTACGGCACCGACGACAACAATGTCTGGAAGCTTTCGAAACTTTTCATCATTACCGGCCGAGATACGGTCCATGATCTGGGAGTACTCGCTCCCGGAGCCGCGAGTCTACGAGGTGCTGGACGCGCCGAGCGCCAAGCAGAAGACGCCGGCGCAGAAGGGCCTGATGTTTGCCAACGTGCACACGGAGCCGCCGCCGGCGGTAGCGGCCGTCTGCCGCGAGGCGCGGTACTACGTGCTGCGCGACTACAAGCCGCTGACGCTCGGCGGGACGACCAAGTTCGTGGACCTCTCGCGCGACATCCTGCTGCTGGAGCCGTACCTGCTCATCAAGCGCCTGCACCGCACGCTGCACTTCATGGGCCAGATACCGCTGATCCGGGACAAGATCAGCCGGCTGGCGCTGGGCACCTCGTACGGCGTCTACACGGGGATCTGCCACCCGGTCCTCAGCTGGAAGGTGTCCAAGAACAACATGGGCAAGCTGCTGCTGGCGCTGGCGGGGTTCCCCCGGCTCCGGACGTTGATCTTTGTCGTGCACCAGGAGTTCCAGTTCGACTTTGACTTTCGGTGCGCGCCGCCGCCGGCGCTGCTCCTGCCGCAGATAACGCCGCCGCCGCCGCCGGGGTCGATCGCGGCGGCGGCGGCCACGGCGGCGGCGGCGGCGGCGGCGAGCACTGCCGGCCACCATGGCCACCACCACCACCACCATACTCATCATACTCATACGCATAATCACACGCATACGCATACGCATACGACGCATACCTCGCTGCTGCAGCCGATCTACGAGCCGCGGACGCAGCTCGTGCACCAGGCGTACCGGTTCAAGTTCGACATCGAGGCCAACATCAACCACCGGCCCCTGCGGCGGCCGCACCTCAACGAGCTGCTGTACTACCCGCTCGACGACGGCGCGGGCGAGGACAGCAAGGAAGACGAGAGGGACCTCTGGGACCTGCCCGGCCTGCTGCTCGGGGAGGGCTCGGGGGCGGCGGGGGCGGGGGCGGAGGACGAGGAGGGCTGGTGCGACCCCTGGCCGACCAACGACGACTGGAGGCGGTTCAAGAGGCGCTTCCAGAGGGCGATACTGGTGGCGCTCGAGATGGGGTTCGTGGACCGCGGCGTGGTCGGGCGGGGCCGGCTGCCCGGGATCAAGGGGGCGAGTCTGCTCTGGCGGTATGGCAGGGGTTGTGGGGAGTGAGTGAGTGAGTGAGTGAGTGGCTGGATGGGGTACTTGGAGGGCAAGTGTATGCGGTACCGGGGAGAGAGCGAGTCTGCCCAGAATAAAGCCGTGGGGTTGGAGGTTGAGACTAGGTGGCTTGCTTGTTTCTTCCCTTTTTTTTTCCCCGGTCGAGCCTCATGGGTCGGCTGGGGGGGCGGGAGAGACGGGCCATCAACTCAAAAGGGGGGTTAGATTCCCGGGCAGTTGGATAAGGGGGCGGGCTGGCACTGTCACTGTCACTGGGATGGAATGGCACTCGAATATGCCGAGCTTTGCCCCGGGAGGCGGCAGCGCGGCTTCCACGAGAAGGCGATGCGGCTAAAGTCGCCAGATTCATGCGCTTGCTTTGGGGCGGGCTCGGCTGGCAGGCCAGGGCGGGTGTTTATCCTGCCAAACACCATGGTCACAAGAGGGCCCTCCCCCTTCCCTTTCCCTCGAGGACTTTTTATCTACCTGCCTTCAGGGGCTGGTTTGCCTGGTGCAAGACAAAACAAGGAATGGACAGTGGTTGGCTGGTTGGTTTGGGGGGATCATCTGGTTCAAACGGAAGGATGAGTCCCTTTGGGCTTTACGTTTTCATTGGAGGCAAGCGGGCGAGCGGACTGGCGCATTCTCTAGACGATACCATGGCGAACGAGGATTACGAAGTAAATGCAATTGATGATTTCATGAGTCAAGTAGTCTGGCCAAGATGGAAGCGGTTTTCCTGTTTGCATCTTGCTGTTGTGCCTGTGGTTGTACTTGTACTTGGGCTGAGATTATCGCCTCTACCATCAGCGACGACAATTTGACTATACAAAGGGTTGACGGTAGCCTGAATGACGACGTCCTTGCTCGACCTCTGCGATCTCCTATGTCATGTTGCGTGTTTGTTTGACGTTGCGGGCGGGGTTGCGAAGTTGACCGTCCCGGACCGCCCCGGGCGGTCACGGCTTTGGTCGCTGACGTGGACCAACGCAACGGCCCTGAAGGCTTGCACATGTGCACGGCCAAGGGCACCGTCTTTGGTCACAGTGACTGAGCGGATTGCTGAATTGTTCTGATTCCTTATTGGGTTTGTTATGCCTGGGCATCGTCATGATCTCACGGCTGGACATACGCCCAGGCAAGCCCAAAGACTGCCTGGCGGCGACGCAACGAGTCGGGCTTCTTTTCAGCACATTCCCTCGGAAAGGCGACAAGACAGACAATATCAATGATCATATCGACGGGAGGGACGGTGCAATTGCCGTCAGCTGATGCGCCTTTCCAAGTAGGACAGCATGAATTTGAATGGCGACCGCTCGGGTGTCGGGTAGGGCCAAATACCTGGACAGTGCTACCTACGTCAGGGCCTGGTCCTACACTACCTACGTACGGGGGACATTTACACACATGACATGCAGACAGAACCGGCAGAGCTTTGCAGTCGTGTCGTGTAATGCCGCAGTTTTGGTATCGGAGGGGATGTCCCGGCGCGGGCAAGCGCAGAACAAGTTTCAACTTTTCCAGCGAACGATCGCAGCACCCTTTTCTTTTCGCTCTGGCGTGCGGGACCTTGCAGAGAGAGGCCTGGATTCTTTTCTGGAAGAAAGTGTCCCTTGCCATCCTTGTCACCGGGTGATGTCAGCAAAGCGAAAAGTGTGGAGGGCGTGTTCATGGGATGGGAGAGGTTGTACAAGATTTCCGCTTTGGGGGGTGGGTGCGTGGGTGGCGAGGCCAACAACCCTGCGCAGGGGGCGGCTTGGTTATCAGCAGAATGGGCAAATGATGGATGGAGGAGGAGGAAGAGGAGGAAGAGGAGGAGGGTACGGGACCCTGAAGGGATCTTCGATTCGCGGTGGGAGGGAACAGGATCGGTGGTTTATCGTCGGGGGCTAAGTAACCTTGTTTGCAAATTGGGGGGGGAGGGGGGGATCAGATAACCAACGGGCCGCGCACAGTCACATCATCATCATTGCTCACCGGACATTCTAGCTTTCTAGCCTTGCCAGCTTTCTGCCCCTTCTCGTCTCGAGGCGTCCATCGGATCCAGCTGGCTGCCTGTGGCTCATGCGCGGGCGGAGTTGTTGTCTCCTCCCTCTCCAGTCGGTCTGGCCGCCAGCACCGCACACACAGGACGCCCGCCCCCCGGGGAGGTCCGCCACCCGGCAGTATCCGCAGACCCCGGGCGTGCCGAGCCTTTTAGAGCCTGGAGGCCATTCTAGGGCGTTTTTCAGTTCGCAACAGATTCCAAGGTTTTCTGCCGGTTGCCGTTGCGCTGCGGGTGTTGTCGCAAGAAAGTGTGGGAGAGCTGAAACCCCACGCTGTAAGTCTGTACTCCGTACTTGTAGTTCTGTTGAAAATCGAGAGAGTCATCGATATCACCGACACGGCTAATCAATCGATTCGTGTCCGTCAGTCAGTCTCTTCGCTCTGGTTTGTAAGAGATACCTAGCAATAGCACCGTGCTCACTCATCGTGCTGGCTGCCAGTCCCACGCACTGCAACAACGCCTCCAGCGACTGGCAAATGACGGCCAGCCGAGACTCAAGACATGGCTTGTGCTTGTGCAGGACGAGGGCTGATGCAGGGTCCGTCCTTGGTTCCCTTCTCGTCCCTTGTGATTTGACCGCCATTTCATCGCCCAGCTGGATTCCCCCATCTTTGGCCATCCATCCACCCATCCACCCATCCTAGCCATCATCCGCCGCCCGCACAAACTTGGCCAAAACAGCTTGAAACCCACAATTCTGGAGACCTTGGATATGATCTCATGCTGCGTCGTTTCGTCGTACCCGCCGCCGCAGTCACGAGCAGAGGAGAGGTCGCCGGTTCTCTTCTTCCCCCACGGCTTCCCTGTCCTCCTCTGGGACGGGATTGGATGGATGCCATTGCCGGCCTGCATTAGATAATACCCTAGAGGACTAGAGGAGAGAGTCAAACACACAAGAGCAAGGAAAAGAACCGGCGGTGGCGAGACACAAGCACGAACGAACGACCAGAGGACCAAAGACCCTGAGCAAAGCCACCCTCCCCCCCGACCAGGCCTGGCCTGACCGAAACCCCCTTCTCTTGGCCCTGTACCATCCATCCATCCATCCATCCATCCATCCATCGTCCATACGGAGCAGACCAAGAGGCCACCCAAGACCGGCCAATCTTGTGCTCCTGCAACGTGAAGAGGGGTCTCCCTCCCGAGGCGAAAAGGGCTGATGTGCTGCACCTGATCGACAAGCCCGAATGTGATCGTCGCCCTTTTTAAACTGCGACCGCCTGCTCCTCCAACAAGCAGGCCATACACCATCCCATACACCATCCCACACACAAACAAGCACACAAGCACACACACACACACATGCACATTCCACACCCACGACCTGATCCCATGACCTGGACCAGTGATAACCGCCCATAGACAATCACGACTTCAGAGTTTTCCCCCCCATTCTCCTTCGCAGGCGAATCCGCTTCTTCATCTTCTCATCCCCACGTCCTGTTTTCTTTTCAACTCCTGCGTCCTTGCGTCGTTCGTGCATTTTGGGCTCCCTGTTCCATTGCATTTTCCAAGGGTTCAGATGGATTGCTAGACACACCGCCCGCCCAACGGAGCGCTTGCTGTCGTCATCTCTCGCCTCGCCTCGCCTCGCCTCAAGAGAGATCAACTGCCACTCCGCTGCAGAAGAACCAGAACAGTCCGAACGGGCCACTGGCAACGCATCATCGCGACTTGGATTCCCATCCGCGGTCCAGGAAGGCGTCCTCTCTTTTTCTCTACAGTAGCACCGCGGATTTGTCGCTTGTCTGGCCGGAGAGAGAACGCAACCAACGTCCGATTTGCCTGCCTCAAACGTCACACCATCGCATCGCTGCCACTGCTCTCTCTGTCCGTAACACCCGATAGGTCGCTCCGGGACAGCGAGATTCCCTTGGCCTTTTGGTTTTCTCAGACCACTTTTTGTTATTATTTATCTTTTTTCGCATCGCCATCTTTTTCCTACTCACCCATCATCTACTTGCTGTCTCGATTTCGGTGCCACACTAGAGGAATCACCATACAACAACATCCTTGCGCAAAGGCTACATACGTTTTCCCATACAGGACAAACACAACACAACACAACACAACACACCAGAACATACAACACAGAAGAAGGGCGTGAGGCATCAAAAAGATACACACACACACACACACAACCATGCCCAGACGCCCGTACAAGGAAGACCCCCTCACGCGCTCCGTCAACGGCTGGCTCGACGGCGTGGAGGACTCGAGCTCCGAGACGAGCAGCGGCCAGCACCGCCGCGGAGGACCGGGAGGAGGAGGAGGCCGTTACGCAGCCGCCGGCGCGCCGCCGCCGCCCTACGACTACGACCGCCGGCCGTACTACCCCGCTCCTCCTCCTCCCAGGCAGGACTCGCCGCCCCGTCGCGGCGGCCCGCCGCCCCGCCGGTCGAGCTACGCCGAGCCCTCCCCCTACGAGGACATGCGCGGCGGCGGCGCACGGCCGCGCCGACCCGCAGGCGGACCGCCGCCGCCGCCGTCGATGTCGCCCAGCCCGCCCAGGCGCCGGTCCTCGTACCGCCGCTCGCCCAGCCCGCCCCCGCGACGGGGTCGGCGCCGGTATGACGACGGGGACGCCGGCGGTCCGCCTCCGGGGTACTACCCGCCCTCGACGCGCCACGGCCGACCTGCAGCAGCAGCAGGAGGAGGAGGCGGGCCGTCGTCGTACCGCGCGCCGCCGGCGCCGGAGCCGCCCTCGCCGGTCGGGGACCGCTACGAGCACGACCGCAGCAGCAGGCGCCACCAGCGGCGGCACCACTCCCTCTCGCCCTCGCCGCCGCCGCCGCCGCCGCCGGGCCCCCGCATGCGCCGCAGCGCGTCGACGCGCGACGCAGCACCGGCGCCGTCGTCATCGTACGACCGCGACCGGAGGCCGGGGCCCGGCCGGAGAGACGACCCTGCGCCTCCGAGGCCGAACCTGCAGCGCAGCAAGACGACCTCCGCCGGAGCTGCCGGCGCCAAGGACAAGACCGGCGGCGGTGCCGGCGGCGGCGGGTTCAACGCCTCGGGCCTGTGGACCAACCCGGCCTTCCAGGCCGCCGCCGCGGCGGCCGTGCAGGCGGGCGCGGCCAAGGCGTTCAGCCTGCGGGGCCAGCCGGGCAGCTGGGGCGGGAAGAAGAAGGGCGGGCAGATCGCGACGGCGGCCCTGGGCGCCGCGGCGCTGGACGCGTTCAACAAGAAGAGCGGCGGCGGCGGGGGGGGCAAGTCGTCTTCGAGGAGTGGCGGTGGAGGGTCGGGAGGAGGAGGAGGAGGGAAGGGGGGTATGGGCGCTGCGCTCGGCGGGTTCTTGGTCGATGAGCTTGCGAGGCGGTCGAAGAAGAGGTGAGCGAGCGCAATTGGAAACCGGGTTAACATGGGGAGAGTGAAATGGACCGGGTTTGGGTTTGGGGTTTGGGTTTAATTTGGGATTGGGATGGTACATAGTTGGGAACGGGCCTTGTTTGCTCGAAAGTCTGGTTGGGAGGGATAATTTGCAGGTGTGTGTGCTTTTGAGAATCACAGCCTCGTCGTGGCTTTGGGAAACGGCTCTCCGTCTTAGAATGGCTTCATAGAGACAACGACGCACAGTCTGGGTTTTACATACATACATAGTTTTGCATGTGGCTTTTGCAAGGCCATCATCGCCTCTCGAGTCAATATATACCCACGCTTCTCATGCTAATCTTGTCTTGTTATTCTCTTCCCTCCCGCTACTATGTCGCCGCTTGGTTCCAGCGACACGTCTGCCTAATGATTGATCAATCTCCGCCATATAGAAGTACCCCTGGCTTCACTCTGGCTCTTCTTGCCCGTCGCGCTCTGGTACGCGTCCACGAGGCCGTCCACTACTTCCCGCGTGACCGACGAGCTTCCACATGCCTGCACGTCCAGGTCGATCATGTAGTACTTGCCGGAGCCGTGCACCATCGGCAACACGGCCACGTCGACGCGGTGGCACAGGAGCTCGAGCTGCCGGCCCGGCGGCCTCGGCGAGAACCTCCTCTGCAGGTCCTCGAAGCCGAGCCCCTGTGTGTGTATGCGAGGGTTGTTGCTGTTGTTCTTGTTGTTGTTCTTGTTGCCGTCGTCGCTGCCGGAGACGTACACCGGCGGCAGCTCGACCGCGTCGAAGCCGACCTCGAACTTGCCCGCCGACCCGAGGAGCACGACGAGCCGCTCGCCGTCCGCCCGGAGCAGCAGCAGCCCGACGGCCAGCAGCCCGCTCGCCTTGCGCGCGAGAAAGGTCGTCCGCGTCAGGCCCGAGATCCAGCCCCGCGACGCCGCCGCCGCCCTGCTCGACATGATGGGGAGAGGCGTCGGCGGGACCGGCAGCTTCTTCGCTGCTGCTGCTGCGGCTGCTGCTACTGCCTCCCCGTCCTTCCCGTCCTTCCCGTCCCCCTCCCCGTCGTCGTCGGGCGCGGGAGGCACAAAGGTCCCCACGAGGCGGTACATCGCCGCGGGGGGGCCGGCGCGCAGCTGCAGGACGTGGTGCGGGAACACGCCCTCGGTCTCGGCGGCGCGGGCCGTCGGGTCCTGCCGCACGTAGACGCGCTGCAGGGCGCCGCGCCGGCTGACCTTGGCGAACTGGGCCGCGCGCACGCGCGCGTACTGCTGGTCGCTGCCGGCCGACAGCTTGCGGAGGTAGACGGCCAGGAAGGTCGAGTCCTCGTAGTCCGGGGGCGCGGGGCAGTCGAGCGCCGCGACGTAGACGTCGTCGCCGTCGCCATTGTCGCCGTTGCCGCCGCCGCCATCATCCCGCTGCTGCTCGAGGCGGCTGAGCGGCAGGTCGATGCACAGGCCGCGGTTGGTCATGGAGTAGGGCGGGCGCGGGTCCCAGTCCTGGTAGGGGATGACCGAGTTGGAGTAGACGAAGGCGCCGGGCGACGGGGCGAGCAGGCCGTGCTGCGCGCCGGGGGAGGCGTCGGCGTCGACCCACGCGAAGAGCGACTGGTCGTCCGAGTGCTTCATGACCTCCTCCTGGAGGCGCAGGAAGGCGGCCCGCCCGCCTTCGCCGTAGAGCATGGGCATGTTGACGCCGAAGACGCCCATGAGGCAGTAGGCCGCGTCCTCGGGCCGCGTCGTGCGGCGCTGCGCCGCCCACGACATGCGCTTGGCCACGCTCGCCGACCGCAGCGGCCGGCGGCCCGTGAGGATGGCCTCGTCGATGCCCGTGATGGCGGCGATGGGCCGGCTCAGCGTCGCCTTCTCCCCGAGCCGGGCCCAGTCGTCCGAGTAGAAGACCAGGTCCGCCGGCGCCAGCAGCTCCTGCAGCGTCCAGCCCCGCGTGAACCAGCGGCAGCGCGCGAAGCCGGACTCCGCGTCCGCCGGCCTCGCGTCCCGGGCCACGCTCTCGAGGTGCGCGTAGCACACGGCGGCCTTGAGGTACCACTCGTAAATGGAGTTGATGGCCTCGGACAGCTCCGCGCTGCTGGTCTTGTCGATGCAGCACGAGTCGATCCAGACGTACTCGAGCCCGTCCGCGATGGCCTGCAGGCATGTGTACCGCACCTTCCGGAACGACGGCTTCTCGGCGCCCGTGCCGTTCACGATGTCTGCGAACAGGACCTCGC
This sequence comes from Thyridium curvatum, assembly GCF_004353045.1. Lineage (NCBI taxonomy): Eukaryota > Fungi > Ascomycota > Sordariomycetes > Thyridiales > Thyridiaceae > Thyridium > Thyridium curvatum. Next base: position 517,840 of record NW_022156770.1, on the reverse strand, counting down.
TGCCGGTCCAGGTGTGCGAGAGGATGGCGTACTGAACGTCGCCGTCGGGGTCCAGGTCGACCATCGACGGGCCCGACGGGTCGTTGATAGTGGCTGCGACTAGTACTCGCATGTTGCCTTCATCCCATCATGCCATCTCGGGGGGCTCCATATAGGCTTCTTCAAACGATCGACGAATGCATCACTGTTAGCATAAAGATCTCCGGAGATACTCAATATGTATTTCTCTGGGACGAATCAAGAAAGCAAACAACCCATCAGGATCATAATGCCTGAGTTTCTATTCTTGGCTATTCTTGGCACGGGCGGGACACAGGGCTGACAGCGGTGCGGAGAGGTGGCAAATCATCGGAAATCTGGCGTGACACTGCGGGTGTTGGTTACATGGGGCCAAGTGCTCTTCGCCGGCTAAGCCCTGCGGCGATGTCCTAACACAACAGGGGGTAAATACAAATAGAATGCATCGCTTGTGCCACGGGGGCTCCTTTTGCTCTAGACTTTGACACTGATGCCTCATTCCATGAAGACTATCACATCGCAATCGCCATTCCTATCACCATTACTATCGGCCATTTCAAACCCATCTAACTAGCTGGACCATTTCGATATGGAGTCTCGTCAGCATCAAGATGCACCGTCCCGCGATGCAAAGAGTCCCGAGGATGGGATTGATCAGCCGCAGCCAACGAGCCCGCTCTGGAAACCACTGCCCACGGCTCCGCCAAAGGAGTTTCCTCCTGACATGATTCAATCCGAGTGCGGAATCCGCCTACTCCCTCATGCATCTCAACGGAGTAGCTAACACACAATCTACAGAGACCCAGCCGGGCCCGGCATTTCGTCTCCAGCTGCAACCCTGGCACCTTCCGAACTCAAGGGACAGCCCATGATCACCCCAGTGCCGAACCCGGCGACTGTGACGCCGCTGCAGCTTCTCGGCGACTCACCGCAGTGGATCGACTGTCCCTTCTGCCAGCGCAGGACGCAGACGGTGTTGAGCAAACGAGGCTCGGGCACGCAGGCGTGAGTGTTCCAGACCCAACTAGCATGTTCCTTTCTTAATTCAGCCTGCTCATGCACTTCCTGGTAGGCTTGCTTCGGTGGTGTGCTGCCTGTTCTGCATATGCCTGACTTGCGTTCCCCAGCTGGCGGGCTGGTGTGAGAACGTTTACTACACTTGCTCAAACTGCAAGCACACCGTTGCTATGAGGCCTCACGACGGGCCAGTGCAGGTCTTTGGTCCTGTTCAGGCAAGTCAGGTCCCGTCAAGGTTCGCTTGAGTCGAATTCGATGCCTCGAGCTCGGATAATAGTCTCGTCATTGCGAATGGATTTGGAGAGGAGACATCAAGCGCAGTTTCTATTAAGGAATGGTTTTTTTTTAATTACGATACGTATGTCCATGTGGCTTTAGAATCCTTTACTCTACATATTATCTTGCTACATGCACTGAGCACATCAAGAAGTTGGCTCACATAGACTTTTAGGACGTTGGTCAATTCGATGCACCAACTATGAGTAACCCTCATCTCTCACCATTATCAGAATAGATCTTGCAAAGCGTAGAACTAACTAAGCGTATATTTGAGTTTGTCCTAGTTGCTATTACTCGAAATTCCCGTTGTTTATGTATCCACCATTGTTGCCCTATTCCAGCCTAGGTCTTATGTCAGAAGCCGAGACGAGGAACCTAAAGTCCACAACTCTATCCCTTTCGTCATCTATCTCTACTCATCGGATATATAACCGGCTCGTAGACTCGGAGGATCCATCTATTGAATTTCACAGCCTCTAGCTGCTGCTACTGAACTATCTGATTCTAGGACCAACCAACCGCTAGACTGATATCAACCTCGTTGCCATGACGTTCCTGCCACCTACGGATGTGCTCGCTCGGCTCCAGACAGCTGGTGACAACTATGCGAGCGGGAAACCCGGCGCGCGGGAGCAGCTCATCGACTTGAGCTATGCTCTGATATCAAGCCTGGAGCTGCCTAGTGAGGCAATACAGCGCATGGGGTGGGCCGAGGTGAGCTTCCCTCCGGAAGTCTTCTGAAGAGACGGAAAGACTAAAACTAGAGGTCTGCTATAGCCTGCGAGGACAGCACACTGCCGAATAGCTGTAGACCTTGATCTCTTCGAGCATATCAGAGATAGTGGCTCTCAAGGCATCCGCGCCGCGGACTTGGCAGTCAAGACTGGCGCGGATCCCGTGCTCATTGGTATGAAGCTGTCATCAGCGGTGGTGCCTAACAAAGGTTGCGTTTGAACTGACAAGCTGATGCAGCACGCGCTTTGAAACATCTGGCGGCCATGAAAGTCGTGGGAGAGAACGGCGCAGACTCAGTCGTTGCCACGCCTCTCAGCAACGCCCTCACCGAGCCAAGGTTTCGCAACGGCATCATTTACACGTAAGCCTTGCCCAGCCTTCCTTTTCAAAAAGATATATTACACCGCCACCTGCACGTGGAGAGGTTGGCTCTAACAAGAGGCGTCCAGACACGACGTCGCGGGCCCCTCATTCCGAGCCCTCCCAGAGTACCTCAGGAGCACGCGCTACGCCCTGCCCACGAGCCTCACAGACGGGCCCTTCCAGGCTGCGCACAAGACGCAGCTGCCATTCTTTGCCTGGCTTGATCAGAATCCGCCCTACCTCGAAGCCTTCAACAGCTACATGTCGGCCTACCGCGCCGGCAAGCCCGCCTGGGTCGATCCGGGCTTCTACCCCGTAGAAGAGCGTTTGGCAGCTGGGTATGACTCGAACATCAGTGAGGCCATGCTCGTCGACGTCGGCGGCGGGATGGGCCACGACCTGCGGGAGCTAAGGGCGAAGCATCCTTCCCTCCCGGGCAAGCTGATCCTGCAGGACCGGCCCGAGGTCATATCTACCGTAGGCAAGGAAGCAGGTAGCACTGGGGTGTTTGAAGCCCAGGCGCACGACTTCTTCACGCCGCAGCCCGTGCGGCACGCGCGCGCGTACTACCTCCACTCGGTGCTGCACGACTGGGGCGACGACGAGTGCCTGCGCATCCTGGAGCAGCTGAAGCCGGCGCTGCGGCCGGGATACTCGAGGCTGCTCATCAACGAGATCATCGTGCCGGACCGGGACGCGTCCTGGGCCGCGACTTCGATGGACCAGCTCGTGTTCGTGCTGGGGGCTATGCGCGAGCGCACGAGGGCTGACTGGGAGGCGATACTGAGTCGGGCCGGGTTCGGGATTGTGCAGGTTTATAGCTTCAAGATGGGGATGGAAAGTCTCATTGAAGCGGAGATCTTGTGACGAACAGACGACGGCTACTTTCTGCGTTTTCCTGTATCCTGTCAAATAAAGACTTCATTGGCATGTTACATGTCGAAGATATTAACTCCTAATTTCGCCTTATAGCCACCATTCCAAAGAGCAACAGCATGCTCACAAGCATTCGGTATGTACAATATGTACAGATTCCGTTTTCGTTCATGTTCCATGCCCCTTCCATATCCGCTTTTGCCATCCTAGCTACAGACCTCTCCAACTCCGCCCTCTTTAGAAAAGCTTGATGCCATCCCACTGGACGTGGTCAAAGTCCTCGGCCATCTCGTAGCCAAACACGCCGGCAGCCCTCTTGACAGCCCTCTTGGCAGGGCAGATACTGACGGTCGTGGTCGACGTGTACGACGTCGGTGTCGGCAATGTCGTGGTCACGGCCGTGACGCCGGCGCACGAGCAGGCGCTGTAGTAGGCCGAGGCCGACTTGCAGTACGTGGCGTAGGTCGGGACCTCGGTCGGCTCGATGGTGGTGGCGCCGGCGTCCTGGCGCTTCTGCGGCGGGGGAGCCGCGCGCCGGGCCGTCGGGATCTGCGCTCTTTCGAGGACCGTCGTCGTGGAGATCGTAGTGCTGGTGTACTCCTGTCAGCTTTCTGTGGGCTCGAGCAATACTGGCTGCCGAGAGGAGGCATGGGGGACGGGAGAGGGCGGCCTGGGCTATCGCCAAGACATACATAGTGTAAGGGCTGACAGTCACAGTGTTCAGCTTGGAGCAGTCGGCCATACGGCTGGTCAGGGGCGGCTTGACGCCGTTGGTGCCGCCGACGCCGCGCTGGCAGTTGTTGCCCGGGGCGCAGTGCTTGTCGGCACGCCGGTCCATGAACTGCGTTCCGTAGACGGCCGAGAAGGCGGCGGGAAGCAGGAGAAGAGAGAACTTCATCTTGACAAGATCAGGGAGTCTTGGCTTCACGAGGCAGTTTCTCACACCGGGAAAAGGAATCTGGTATGCAAGATCGTAGGGATGAACTAGGTGGGAAACCGTCAACGCCACAGCATCGTCCTCTTAAATACCAGCCAAGCGAATGGCTTGCGCCATCGAGAAACAAAGAATAGCATGGTCTATGATTAGTCCTTTTGGTAGAGTTCAAAAGGCAATTGAGCCCCAGCGCGAGCTGGGCTGAGCTGTTGATTGCAAAGTTGAGCAGACTATTGGAAGCTCTAGGTCCAATCTGGAGATCCCCGCAATCCGGGAAACCCAAATCTCGGGCCTAGATTGTGTCAGCTCCAGCTACGGGCCGCACTATTGATTCTAGCCACGCTAAAGTAGACTTATCACATACAGAAGACTGATGTTTTCGACAAAGGAGTGGCTCCAAAGTGCGTGCCACCCGCGTGGTCAAAGCCTAAGCCAAGCTTTTCTCCAAGCCCTAGCAATTTGGTTCAGCTTCCGTGATCAGTAGTTCACCAGGCTACTCCCATTCCGGATCGTTATGCCCGTTTGGTAGCAAACTATGGCGCTGTGTCCGCGTGTCTAGGCCGGTTTCGACCACAGGGATTCTGATAGCCAAACTAAACCTACCCATGCCTCTCTAGAAATTGCAAGTGTGCCTCATTTCCCCGGGTTCAGCTCGATTTCGTGGCGATAGTAATTGCATTGCTCTTCATTTCAATGTTCTTCCATTTGCTCCGTGTCGGTTCCTGGCTCCCATCGTCGAAACTTACTTCATATTGAGATTCAAATGCTCTGATACAACCAACCCTCGAGATGTTGGACGCTCTGCTTCAGAATGTTGATCCTGCTGCCGTAGCAGGTGCTCTTCTATTACTTTCACTGCAATTGTTACAATTCTGCGCGCAATGCCAATATGCGCAACACCTCATTGACAACGAGCCAAGGAAGATTCGTGTCGACGTTGTCGTCCTGCCTCGCCTCTTGCCCACCACCGTTCCGCTTATCGGCCACGCGGTCAACTATATGAGAGAGGGTCACGATTACTTTAGCAATCTGTGCCGATCAACCAAGCTGCCGATCTTCACAATAAGGATAGCACCCATCAGCTTGACCATTGTTCAGCCCTCGCTGCGACAATACCTGCCCAAGGTGCGGCACCTCCGGCTCAATTCACTCGTGGCTGCAATCTTCAGACGCGCCCTCGCCTTTGGCGACCATTCATGCGCGCTGCTGAGGGAAGAGCTTCAGCAGAGCCACGGATTCGGATCACAAGTATCTCGCATCTTCCGGGAGGAATTCATCCCTAATCGCAACCTCCGCCGGTACGTCCTGCGGCTCGATGACCACATCCATAACGCCTTCTCCGATCTGGTACATCGGAATAGCGACGCCAAGATTCGAATCGAAGAATGGGTCTTTTCGACGGTAGTGGGAGCCCTCGGCAGCGTTCTCTGGGGCGAGAGCTCCTCGCAGAAGAGCCCTTTCAGCGAGTCCGAATTCCTGTTCCACCTGAAGTCAATGCTACAAAACATGCGAGCTCTGAGCAACCCCGTGAGCCTCCTCATCGACCGCAAGCTGCTGGAGTCGCGGCGCTTCGTACGAGAAGCACTGAAGAGCAGCGCAGCAGTTGCAGAGTATCCTAGCGACAGTCTCCTAGGGCGATTACGATCAGCTTGCGATGCACACGGCGCTGCTCCGGAGGACTGGACAGATTTTCAGCTCCTCCTGCTGGCTGGGGCACTGCCGAATATCGTGGGTGGGCTGGCTTGGACGGTGCATCATCTCGTGGCCGAGCCCGAATGGCTTGCCAGTATGCGGGAAGAACTTACTGCCTACTCCGACAGCGTAGGAGGCGAGATTGACTTGGCCGAGGTGCCCACCAGGTGCCCGAAACTGATGGCGACGTGGAAGGAGGTGTTGCGCTGCCATAGCGGTTTCTCGATTGCTAGACACGTCGAGAGCGACACGACTATAGCTAGCAGGTGGTTGCTGGGGAAGGGCACCATCCTGGTTGCGCCGCTGCGGCCGTACCATATCGATGCGGCAGTCTGGGGGGATGATGTGGATGAGTTCAGGCCAGCGCGATTCCTCAAGGCCGACGGGAGCTTGGACGAGAGCCAGAGGAGAAAGATGAAGATGTTTGGGCTGTTTGGTGCCATGTGTCCTGGGAGGTTCCTGGCGGCCAACATTGCCATGTCCTTCATGATACGTCTCATATCATCAGTCGACATATGCACTATCGATGGGAGGCCCCATGTGGTTCCTCAAGAGGCGAAAGATAGCATGGTCGGACTGCCAATCCCAGAAGACGATCCGGAGGTGTTTGTGAGACGGTGGAGACAGGATCCCCAAGAGATAACTATACGGCTTCATAGCGCAAAGAGTGCTTCGTCGGATGAAGAATAGGGTTATCATCTAGAGATGGACAGCCGTAATATTAATGATAATGAAGGAAGCGTCGGGATGATTAACGACGTTAGGCTCCTAACAAAGGAACATCTGGGATGATATAATATGATCTGGGTATCTATTGAGCGGCTCCTTCGAGATCAAAATGGTCTGCCCAGTCGAGGTAAGTTAGTTCTTGGCCCGTCCAGTAACTAGTGAAATCTTCAGCAGTGACAGAATCAATCACAAAGTCCTCGTATCCCAAGAAACCGTTGGCCGGTAGTAGATCGTCTAGGGGAATGCTGCTGAGTGCACGCTCGGCCTCAAAGTACCGCTCTTTCAGAGGCTCAAGGATGCGCTGATACTCGTCGAGGCACTTCAAGGATGCAGGCCATCGCTCAGCAGTGACGGCGAAAAAGTCTGAGAAGGCGGTCATCGAGGCTTCCATCTCGAGATCGCTGTAGTGAGACCTTAGGGCGGACGGGCAAGTCCGGAGGGCATGCAGAAAGACCATGGCTGAGGCAAAGACGTGATGACATGGGCCAAAGGTGTACTTTGGACTTCCAAATGCCGTGCTCGCTTGCCTACGATAGCCCTGGACGACTTGGATGCTGGCCTCAAACGCCTTGAGGAGATGGTTTAGCTGCGGTGTCTTGACCCTCGGGCAGGGGCGGTATAGATCCACTGTGATCAGGGGCGTGGCGATCTCTGCGAATAGAGCCATCTCCTCCCACTTGACACTCAGCTGGGCATCCTGATTGGACAGTGCCTTATGATGAATGTCTTGTAACCAGGCATTCATGCGTGCCTCGACGTCCGCGGCCCAAGTTTCGTGAGAGTCCATGCCGGGAGGAAACGGATGATCGTGGAACAGGATTGATATAACCTCTGTTTCAATCAAACGGAATACCCGGACCCGGTTGCAGATGAATTTTGATCTGCTTCCCCGCTCATCAATATAATCCGGGCCAATAGCACCGTCTGCAAAGTCCGTCGGGAAGCCCGTGGTGATATCTTGGGGAAGCAGGGCGAAGGGCCTCCCGAACCCAGCGCTGCTTGAGGCATCAAGCTCCCATGCTGTCCAAAAAACGCGCCGCTTGATATCTCGAGCGATGATGTCATCACTTTGCGAGGTCAAGTCTTCCCTGTGAAGACCGAGGTCGATACATAATTGGGTGGTATAGCCGCCGAGGAAGTAAAGGTTAGCTGCCGTTGGGTTCATGACGGCGTATGAATGCAGCAAGACAAGGGCTTGCAGGCCGGCGAAGTCATTGGTGGTGACTTCTGACATGTGCCTCAGTGCGTTCTTAAATAGCTCGAAAGCCATCTCGCCGGCTTCCCTTCTGTTGGAACGTGCTGCAGTGGATAAGGCTACTGCCATCACCAGGCTTATAGTATACTGCTCGTAAGGTGTGCTCGGAGCCATGTTATTGCCGCTCTCTCCGGGATGGATGACGGATGCATGACACGCTCGAAGCCATGGCTCGTAAAAGATGGGGTGCGATGCCATACATCTCGAGATATAGATCTCGAGTAGGTAGTCTACCACCTGTGTCGGGATCACCCGCAGAGGATCTGTGGTGCCCGGACCGACAGTGTCTGACGGGATCGCCGCGTCGTTCCGCGAGAAGCTCTCCCCGGTTCCGCCTACGTCCACCGAAGGAAGTCGGGCCTCGGCGTAGAGGACGAAACCCGGAAGCGGCACGGACTGAGATAGACCTATCCGGGGAAATAACATGTCCCGAGAGACGGCCTGGGTCAATGTGGAGGACTCTCCAGCCTCCTTCAGATCAGAGGCGAGGGAATTCATCAAGCCCTGGCACTTTCGCAATGAAGACGACATAGTAGGCCTCGATTCCTCCGTAGCCTCTAAGTCACGAATCTCGTTCTGCAGCCACAAGAATATGCTTCTCGGGTTCCTTTGCAGGGTAGAAGGATCTCCATCGTTCCCACCGAGGCACGATGCCCCCAATTTGGCACAAGGGCCACAGGGGACTGATGTTAAGTCGCACTGAGAGTAAACGTTAACGATGATGCCAACGAGAAACGAGAAAGAGGTGGTGGCAAGTCTTAGCACAAACCTTGACTTTGCGCTTCCGACACAAGGCACAAGAGCGTATCCGCCTCTTGACGTCTGATGCTTGCATTTGGAAGGGCGTAGATGTGTCCAGATCTATGCTCCAGGACTTCGCTGCTGACTGGCAAGCCGCAAAAGTACAAAATTGCCCGAGCGTGGACCGTGGGCGGGCACTTTACTCTGAGGTCGCTATGTGGAGCCAAGTCTCCCTTGGGTAGCGTCACTATCCGTGTTTCTCGGACCCGACAGTGCCTTGGCAGCTTTAGGTATTCGGCCATTTGCTGTCATCTTGTCTGGCGCCTTCTCACCATCCTCCATCCTCCCTCTCCCGCGACTATAGAGATGGCGACAACGGGAGAAGTTCAGCAAGAATACCCGGAGGACTTGCGTGAGATGCTAGCGAATCTCCCTGCTTGTCTCAGATGCCGAGCCAAACACAGAAAATGCGACGTATTGCTCCCCAGGTGTCGCAATTGTGCGAAAGCTGGCGTCGAAGACTGCGTTTATCACGATCACATTCTCGGCAGCGAACTGAAGCGAAGGTGTGTTAGCAGCTGCGGATGCAACTACGGTTCTCTTGATACTAAAGTCTTGTGCCAGCGCCATCGTTCCGCTCATGCAGCGCCTACAGAAACTACGAAGAGAAAGGAATAAGATTGCACAGGGGGCACCAACCATTGACAGCAAGACAGCATTTCCGTCTCGTGCAATCCCATTGTTCTTCGGAGAAAGTGCTTGCATACCCAGATCCTCAGCCGCACCGCAGCAGCCAGTGGGACTTGACTCCGGGAGCGATCTGAGCTCGCTTCTGTATGCCGAACTGCTCTCCAACCAGCAGGACATGCCCAGAATGTCAAGTGAGCTGCATAACCATCTTTCGCATCACTTTGCGACACATATACACGCCCTCTACCCTATTCTAGATGTCAGAGATCTCGAGGTCAGCCGCAGCGAACAAGCCCGCAGCATTCCGTCATCATCACGAGACTTCACCCAGAATATGATCTGCGCTATCTCATGTGCATCACTGTCAGATCAAGGCTTAAGAGCGCAAGATCTCATCCCTCTAGCGTGTAACTTCTACGAGAAAGCCATGGAAAGAATACAAGATGTAACAGATAATGTCAGCGTCCTAACCCTGCGAAGCACTGCTCTACTGGCTCTCTTCAGCTTGTTCGTGCCTAAACAAGGCAACTTCACACAGCTCATCAGCCTAGCAGCCAGGCTATGCCTTGATCTTGGCATTCAGAAAACAGAAGATGTTGCTCTACGCAAATTATATCTTTCAGTCATATGCATGGAACGTCAGGTAGCTCTGACTCTAGACAGGCCCTGGCTCCTGCCTACAATCGTGAGTTTGACCGGACGGCAGAATTGCTGAGGAGTATGATGAATGGCTACTAACAGAACTTGATGACAGGATGCAAATCCTGGATCACGAGAACCTGTTGACCTCCTATGGTGGATGCTTTCTCTTCAGTGCACTCAGCGTCGAAAGTCCTCTGAAGAGGCTCAGACCTATCCCAACCCAAGCCTGGACGAGTTGGACATCGTGATTCACCAACTTCAACTCCATATCCCAGATTTGCTGGCTGTCTTACGGCAGACACAGCTAGCAATGGCTGAAGCAAGCTTTGCAAACACTTCTGGCACGACGCAAACAGCGGCAGCATCACTAATCAACACGTATTACACCACGCCGTGCTTACCGACCTGCCTCCTCCCACACTGGGTTTTCAAAGCAACTAGCATTTGTTCGAATGAGCCTTCGTCCGCCGCCTATCGCCATGGCTTGCTCCTTCTGGATCGTCACAGAGCAAGATGGCCCGGGTGTGTGTCACTGATACATAAACTGGAGGAGACGACCGGATGACAGTTACATGATACATCAGATCATCGTTGTTGGCTCAGCGCGGCAAACTATTTAATTCGCTGTCTCTGCTGGTGCTTATTAGGGTGTAGCCCTTTACGTGCGCGACCAGAACCACGCGCCTCTCCGCATTCCTACCCCTTGTAATTGGGATCAATTTCATGGTACCAGCGAACGGAGCCAGAGTCCCCAGCATGAACTGCAGATACCGCCAGCTTTGCAACCACGTTTGCTGTCCACTCGGGGGGCTCTATCTCGCCGTCGCGGTCACGACGCTGAAACTCTGCAATCTCGTCATCCTTCATCTTCCCGCGGAACCTCCCCGAAACCAAGTCTGTAACCATAGGCGTCCGGGTGAGGCCCGGGTAAACGCCAAAGATGCGCACGTCGTCTTCTTCGTGGCCCAGCACTTGAATGAAGCGCGTCAGTGCTGCCTTGCTTGAGCAATACGGACTCCAGCCCGCGTATTTGACCTCGTTATCCGCGGCGGATGAAAGGACAATAATACGGCCGTGAGTCTTCTTGAGCAAGGGAAGATATTGTTGGCACTGGAACATAAGTTACTCGTGGACATCGAATCATTTCAGCATACAGAGGACCCTCACAAGCTGGACTGGTACGAGTAAGTTGACCTCGAATGCTGCGCGCATCTTGCTCATATCCATGCGGCTCACGGTCTCGATCTCCCCGATGACGCCCATGGTGATAACGAGGGCATCCAAACCGCCGAGGCTCTCTTGAACAGCATTGAATGTCTGATCCAAAACCTTTGTTTTGGTTGCATCGCCATGAACAAGGATAATTTGGCCCTGGCGTGCTAATCTTTCGACCCGGTCTGATACGTGCAAGCTCTGGACTATGACCTTGGCATTATGCTTCCGAACGAGGAAGTCTGTAATGCAGTCGCCTATTCCCGAGCCACCGCCAACAATAAGGATCCGAGGTTGATCGGTCATGGTTATTGGGATGGAAGGGCCAGCGCTTGGAAGAGAATCCAATGGAAGCAACTTAGGCGTTAGGAGAGACACAGAGAGTGCCTGTCGGAACTTATACCCTGACAGTTTACTGTACAATCACTGAATTACTGCCTATGGACATTGACCGCGGCTGCCTTGGGGCCTTCGGCGCGGTTGCGCGTTCCTCCGAGGTGATTGCGGGGGCTTGGGGATCTTGGGAATCCATCCTCCCGCTCTGTTCCCCGGAGTCCACTTGGAGGATTGGGGTCTCTTTGGGGATGTCAGTATTGGTGGGGGTGCTCAAACATGCACAAAGCCAACAGAATACTTCTCATTCTTTACTACAACACTGTATTCACTGGATGGACATATCTAGATTTTGTGGTCAGGCTAGCACACCACCATCGATGACAATATCCTCTCCAGTGATATAGGAACTTGCTGGTGACAAGAGGAATGCAACAAGACTTTTGAGCTCAGCCCTATCGGCAAAACGTCCCATGGGCACTAAGCTCTCAAAGAGCTTTAGTCTCTCAACGTCTCTCTCCACGTAGCCTGGTGTGACCTTTGTCAGAAAGAAACCCGGACTTACACTGTTGACGCGAATGCGGCGTTGGGCAAACTCTACAGCAAGTGACTTAGTAAAGCCAAGGATGGCACCTTTAGAGGCACAGTATGCGGCATTCTGCTGGCCGGGGATGCCAGCATGTCCACCGATGGAAGATATGTTGACTATAGCCCCCTCTACACCTTTATCCGTCATCTGCTCGATAGCAAGTTGCGTTGCCAATATCGTTCCTTTTACCTAGACGGAGAATGAGATCGGGTCAGCTATATGTCCAAAGACTTTTGTGTGACATGCAGATGTTGCTCACATTGACGTCCAAAATCTTGTCAATGACTGCCTTCCCACATTCAAGAAAGGGACCGCCGGTACCAACTCCTGCCGCATTGACAAGACACTGAATGCAGCCGAAGGTCTCTGCAATCTCGGCGAAGGTAGACTGGAGTCCATCATAGCTCGCTACATTGACACTGTAGTATCTTGTGTTAGCCTTTGAGAAGTGCCCTTTTGTTCGGGAATGGTCTTACATACTGTCTGTAATGAAGTGTGATGTTATTTTCTGTTCTCAGACGAGATAAATCCTCCTTGGGCTCATCGAGAATGTCTACTATCACGACCGTGCCCCCAAACTCGGCGCAGCCAACGGCGATACTCAGTCCAAGTCCTCTGCAACCCCCTAAGGTTCTGTGAGCTGCAGGCCATTTAATACAGGATTGGTGACTTACCAGTAACAACCACAGTCTTTCCTGCCAGAGATAACAAGCTGTTGATGGTCACCGACCTGTAGGTATCTGTATCCGCGTTGAATTGATCCATCTTGCGTTGTACCCTGTCAATTATGCGGCAAATTACATCGGGTCTGTCAAGATGTTTACTCGTCTCCTGGTTCTTGATACATGTATTTGAGATCCAGCCAAGGGACAATTGAAACTGCGCGTAGCTCCGGCTGACGTTGCAAGCAATGGTGACGTCGCCAGGGCTGCGCGCAGCTCCGAGGATGCGGGGAACCTGGAATGGGGAAGTAGCCCACACAGCGATCACCATTACTCAATCTTGCTTGTTGGTGCGGCAGACGGAATGACATGTGGAGGCTAGTGTTTAGGCTGGCGATCACTTGGAGAAAAGGGATTGTCATTGCTTTTAATTTCTACATGTCTGCTTGTTGGGAGGCTCAGACATTCCCTCGAACTTTGAGGGAGACGTTTTCGCTCTTCGTTTGCTCTCCTTAATTCAAGCACGAAAAGAACTTTTCACTATGGGCAAGAAAGTCTTGTGCGGTTATGGCATCGATCTGGATGCTGTTAGCTCATGGTATGTTAGGCACGATAAACTCGGCCTCGTGCGTGCAGTACTGACTTGGACCAACATCTAGGATCAACACGTCTGGCAAAGGCCGCGCAGATGCCACCGATGTTTCTCGAGGCATCTTTGGTGCAACAGTCGGCCTGGACCGCGTCCTGAAAATGCTTCAGAAGTACAATATCAAAGCTACATTCTTCGTTCCCGGGCACACCATGGATTCGTTCCCGAGCCAGGTCGCCAAGGTCCACGAGCAAGGTCATGAGATGTAAGTTGCAGGTTCCTCCAGAGCACAGGAAGGATCGCCGGAAGACTGACAGGTAGAACTACCCAGCGGCCTTCACGGCTATACGCACGAATACGTTTCTGGCCTGTCCGAAGAACAGGAGCGTGCTGTATTGCAGAAGAGTATCGAGGCGGCCACCAGAATAACCGGCAAGCCTCCGCATGGTTGGACTGCGCCGGCGTGGACGACGTCTCCCAACACAGTCAAGATCCTCGAGGAGAGTAGTATTATGTACGACCACTCCTTCATGCACCACGATAGCCAGCCCTATTACCTGCCGTACAACCCAGACTATATCGAGACCGACTACAGCAAAAAGGCCGAGGAGTGGATGCGCCCCATGTCTGCGCTGAAGGACTCGAGCATTATTGAGATTCCCGCAAACTGGCACTTGGACGACTGGCCTCCCCTCAACATCGGCCAGGGGATTGGCAGTGGTTTCATCGACCCGGACGTGGTCTTCAAGATCTGGAAGGCACAGTTCGACTTCTTCTATCGAGATTATGATTCATTCATCTTCCCCATTAGCATTCACCCCCAAGTCTCCGGCAAGGCCCACGTGCAGCTGCTGCAAGAGGGGATGATCAACTACATCAACACCCACCCCGGGGTCGAGTGGGTTCCACTTGGGGAGATGGCAGAACAGTTCAAGAGTGGGAAGTTGCCCGGTCATGCTGTACAAGGAGGAGCGTCTTAATATCGATAGCAAATCACACAAGCCTACACGCAGGGTAGAGCCACATGAGAAGTGACTGGTCGTTCAAATGATACCACTGTTCTGGAAACATGCCAAGTGAACCCTCCCCATTCACATCGTAGGTGATATCGCTGAAATCTTGGACGAGACACACTCCTCACAGTCTCTGTTCCCCATCTAACCCCTGGCAGGCCTCGGATTCTCCTATCAGACTTGTCCCACTTTCTAGTGGCCATGGCAAGGCGGCAAAGCTTGGAACCGCGCAGATCCCAAGGCCGCGCAGTGGGGCCTCGGACCAAGGCGCACACAAATAGTCTCGGAGCAACGCGCACATCGGACCAGCGCGCGCACGGTAATCACATATCACGCGGAAAAAGTGTCCAATCTTCTGATGTGACTGCTCAGCAGGGAGGACTGGGAAAATAACCCCAGGTATCATTGCACGGGGAAGCGGGTAGGTGCTGGAATTGGTACCCTTCGACAGTCCAGTCTCGTCTCCTGAACCCCTAGTGTTACTCCAGGTTTGTCTGCATTGGGTCCTGGAGACTGGATATAGAATCCCACCCTTCATCTACACTTCTCCCCACTGGCTGAAAGAGTGGCAACCTCTCCAGGACGAGTCACATCATGGGTCAACCCAAAATGACGCTCAAACAAAAGGCGAACGCCAAGCTTCACTCGCCATACTGGTAAGTTGGGATGCTTGACTACTTCCCTGCCTACGGTCTGTCTTGCGGGCGAGGACACGGACTAACGCGAAGGGTTCGAACACAGGCAAAACTTCATCATCGGCATCGAGATCGGTCTCACTGGCGGACTTTATGTTGCCTTGAACATGCTCGGGGCCGCTGGCGGGAAACCAAACTCGGCATCGACAATCAACACTGCAAATGCTGTCCTCTGTGCGTTCTACGCGCTGAGTGCACTCTTTGGAGGCACGGTTCTGAACATGATCGGGCCGGCGTGGACTGGATTTGTGAGCATACCCGCTTGTGGCGGTCTGAATTATCCACATCCTGCTAACGTAGGCACAGTTTGGCATTATCGGTTACATCCTGTATATTGGAAGTCTTTGGCACTTTGACAAGTATGCAGTGGCAGCCTTTCCTCTCTTTGCGGCCATCTGTCTTGGGGTACGTCCATCTTTCGCAGCCCGGGCTATTATATTTGGGTTTGTTGCTAACAATTGCCTCCTGTATAGACTTCCGCCGGTTTGATCTATGTGTGCCAAGGATATATCTCCATGTCATACTCTGAAGAGAAGGAAAGAGGAAAGTTCGTCGCGATCGCCCTGAACCTGCAAGCTCTGGGAGCTGTCATTGGTGGCATTATACCTCTCCTAATCAACAGAAACAAGGTGTGTCATCGCGATACTCGCTGGTGGCAAACTATGACTGACTGCAACCCTTTGGAACAGAATGTCAGCGACGGTGTTCCCCCAGCTGTGTACGCGACCTTCATTGCCATGGACTTTGTCGGATGCGCCATGGCTTTCCTCCTAGCTTCTCCTGAGAAAGTACGACGAAGTGATGGTACGGATGTTGCCGAAATCAAGCCGCGCACATTCCTTGAAGAACTCAAGGGAAATCTTGACGCTTTGAAAGACTGGAGGCTTTGGTTGATGGTGTGTTGGGAATAATCTCTTTATTGGACGTACCGCCACTGACAATCGACGCTCGCTAGGTTCCCGCCTTCCTACCTGCTCAGTCCTATCTCGTCTACGCTGGTTCCGTCAATGTTTACCTGAACAGTTTGAGGGCTCGAAGCTTGCTATCATTCTGTGCTGTCGTCCTTCAGATTCCCGTCGCATGGGTTTTGCAATGGGTTCTAGACCACCCGAAACGTAGGTTCATCACCAGACCGCCATATTTACAAGTTGATTTCTAACTCAAGGAATAGTTAAACGCCGGAGCCGAGCTGTGGCCGGGCTTTGCTTCGTTGGAATACCCCTCATCGGATCGTGGATCTGGCAACTCGTCAGGGATCATTCCTACAACCGAAACAACCCCCCAGCGGATCCTGTGGACTGGAACGATAACGGCTTCGCCGCAATCTTTGTCCTCTTCATGCTCAACTGGGTATTTTCAGCCCTTTGGCAGTACATAGTCATGTACTTCCTGGGATGTCTGACCAACAACCCTCGTCTGGCAGCGAACAACGCTGGCGTGTTCCGAGGCATCATGGCCACCGGCGAGGCCGTGACCTTTGGGCTCGACAGCCGCAAAGTCCCGTTCGTGCTAATTGGAGGTCTCATTCTTGGATTCTACGCCCTTGCTTTTGTTATGATGGGATACATGGCCCTGTTTGTTCTGGAAGACTCCAAGTACTTCCAGGAGGAAGAAGTGACAATTCCGAAGCATGTCATCATCGAGCATGATATGCAGATTGGTATCGACCCGGAGGGCTTGAAGGAACAGGGTAACAATGACTCCTCGCAAGACGAGAAGAAATAGATCGAAACAGGAACCGGTTGAGTTATCTCAATTCAATATTGGAATAGTTCGAGTTGTGTCTTTTGGGCTCAGATCTGATCTTATGGACGGGCTACCGACCAAAGTGGTACGGTATAGATAGTTCTCTTGTTATAGAACTTCTTATTAATTCCTAACAATAATCGGCAAGAATTCGAAGATAAGTGCGACGGCTTGTATTTTGAGAGCGTTAGTAAGGATCGTCTGCGTACTGATAAGTATAGGGTTGTTAAAGGGGTTGCTGCGAGTGAGCAATGACTGAATGAATCCGGGCATATTGCCGAGCTTCGATATGTATTAAATTTATGAGCTCATCCTCCATCCTGCAATCGATAGTTTGTTCGGCAATTCGTTGGCAAGAATCGAGATACGCATTCATGGCATGCTGAGATTTACTGGTGCTAGTATCGAACTTGATGGAGATGGTTGGTTAGATTGCAAGTTACAGATCTTTAATTGTTACAAGGGATGGATTAAAAGGGGTGGAGCCCAAGAAGGAAGGTCATGAAATTCATTTTACCCAAGGAATGACTGGATCGGCTAGTCTGACTTACGCATGCATAGGGTAGAAGGTCGGTTGCTGTCGTTTCTTGCTCATCGAATGACTCAGTCGAGTTCACAAGGACGTCTTTATCCTCAAGGGGGACGAATTTGCGACACTTGATGTCTATAAACGGAACTGCATGATTCCTTCTAATTGTCTCTAGAAAAAAAAAATGATACTCGAATCTTTCGAGGTTTAGGATGGCTGTAGGACCACTAAAAGATTGGAGGTGTCGATCGCAACTCGCCTGTTCGGGAGTTGCCCGCCCGGAAAGGGAGGCCATCCTTGAGTTGTACCTGAAAGCCCAGTTGTTTGAATACCTTAGCCCCGTCAAGAGACTTCTCACATTGTGCACAAATCACGTTCTCATCGCACTGTTAGAGTCGTGATCAGTTGGCTGATCTCCTCTAGCCGACTATATTGAGCCATGTTGAGGATATTTACCTTCATCCGGTATACCCGGCATCGAATACACGCGCCAATCTCGCGCATCTTCTTGAGAGCAGATGGAGTGTCAGGAGACTGCGCCTTCCGTTTCTTTGTGGCATTCTGGTGGGTACTAGTGCATTGGGTGATATATCTATCGATATGCTAGTGGTCGTCCCCCTTCCCCAGGAGACGAAGCCTGAGCTAAACTGGCTCCAGGCAAACTGAGTTGAGGATAGGTAATGACTAAGTGTCCAGGAACACATGGCATTGTGTGAAGTGTTTCATCCACTAGATTAGGGCTTGTCAATTCTGATACCGATTGCGTTATAACGGCAGTGGCGAAGGACAAGGTCGGAGGACCGCCGGAGAATGGATTTCCATAATCTCGGAACTGCCAATTGTCATACTTACAAGCTAAGTGATCGAAGTCTGATTGTCCCGAGTACATGTCAACTAGCTGTTCCGGGGTCAAATGGGCTGACAACGAGCGTTGTGAAAGGCGAGTACCGGTATCTCTAAAGACGGTTCTTGTGGCCACCGTCTCTGTAGAAAGTCTCGAAGCACCAGGTGGCAAAGATAGTAGAATGAAGTGGGAGGTGTCTAGCTGTAAAGGGCCTGGCTCTGTAGGAAGCGGAGGGATCCATTGTTGCGAAATAAATGCGGTTGTTAAGGCGGGATAGTTGACGACATCACCGGCCAAGAGCCCGGCAGAGGTAGAAAGGCCGCTGGTGTGATTCCATATGCCCACCGGCATTAGAAAAGGGCCTACTTGAGGTGTGAAGTCTCCAAAACCTAAGCCTCTATCCCAAGGTGGGTGGTCGGCCCTGGTGGCTGACAGATTCAATAGAACCTGGCAGGCCTTCAAGTGCGATTTTTGAGGGGTGATCAGAGATAGACGAGCTTGGCGGCAGTTGCATCCTCATGAGCCTCGACGGTGCACTACCCGACGTTGATTGAAAGTCTTCGGTCAACGGGCGCGGACCGTGACAATGATTTGGATCCGAGACATCGGCAGGAGTGGGATTCATCGCCTCCTTTCGGTCTAGAACATGCGGAGCAAGCAGATGCTTGATCCGCACGAGGATGGAGGGTGGGTGGCTGACATGAAGTGGCAGCAATGATAACGCTTCACGCGTGAAACATAAAGATAAAAGTGGACTGGCGGCGGTGAAGAGTTGCAGGCCACACGGGAGTCCCTTGCGATGTTCAAGTGATGGTACCATCACACATCCTGCGCCTCAGGCAGCGGGCTGCAGCCTGCACCCTGGCGAGGGAGTAAGATTGCCTTGTATAAGGGGCATGCACCACCACATGATAGGTGTGTTGCGATAAGTGGCAACTGATTGGCTGGTATCGTGAAGTCGAGGCGGGAGATGTCATGGGTTGAGTGGGTGAAGGCCTGAAAGGGCAGGATCAAGTGAGCCACCCAGCTCTTGCCCCGTCTGTCACCCAGAAAACGCAGACGAGGTCCTGAAGGAGCAGATCAGGTAAAAAAGGACAAGGCCTGTCACCCATAAATTGGGCAGAAACCCCCAGAACCTCGCTCGCAATATTCAAGACAAACAATTCTCCCAAAGGGAAAAGGGCCTCGCCTCACCTCACCTCACCTCACCTCGCCTTAACAGGTTGACCGTAGCACCCAAGTCTGGTTTCTCCTTTGATTCAATCAATGGCGTCGGATGCGCCGCGCTTCGGCCCTTTGAAACTGGCTTCCCCCGCTGACATTCTCCGATTGGGCATCGTCTGCGCCGCGGGTTTTCGCTACTCTGAACAGTTCATCTGGGAGCGGACGGCCCACGAGCAGCACCCGCAATGCACCATTGTCTGCTTCCGGCACGAGGTGCAGGAGTTCATCAGGGACCCCCAATACATCGCCCTCGTCATTCTCGACGGTTATGACCCCGGCGAATCTTCCAAGACCATTGCCGTCATCCCCAAAGACAACGGCTGGACCCCACCGGCAGCAGGTACACCTGTGGTTGTAGGCTTGGGGGTGTGGAAGCTCGAGGCTTCCTCGAAGCGGATTGGGCATTTCCAAAATGATGGCAAAGGTCTGCTGCCGCGCCTGCACTCGCTTGAACACTTTCAGTCTGACACTACCTGTACTACTGCACACAGACCCGTACCCTGATCTCCCCAAGTATGACTACAAAGATCTGGACCGACAGCGTTCTCGGGCTTTTGAGGATGTCGCCGGTGCTGCAGCGAAAAGGTGCACAACTTCGCCCTGAAACCCGATTCACCCACCCTGTGCTGACCAGGTCATCGCAGATACTTTGGCGGTCTCTCTGAAATGGAACGAGTCGTTGTTCACCCCGCGTATTGGAAAAGGGGACACGGGTCCAAAATTGCGAAATGGGGAGTCGACCTGGCAGACCTCGACAATGTTGGCCAGGGCGTTCTGGCCACCAGCATGGGTGCCAACCTCTTTCGTCATGTTGGGTATGAATTCATTACCAATCTTCATGTTGACGGTGATGGTTGTGATCCCGAGGGGGTCACCTTTGAAGCCCTAAGGCATAGGACGGGACAAAAGGACCAAGGTCTCAAATGCAACGTCCTCAAGCGGCCATTTCGCCAAGACCCATGAGCCTGGAACTACACAGAGAAGGCAATGACTGAAGCGCTTCCATAGTATGTTATCATGCACTAGGCAGAATCAAATGGAGATTCTCTTCCAGATCCATGTTGCTTTTCCTGCAATAAAAACTGAATGTGACTTGTCCCTGCGCTTGCTCAGATGCTCGGCCGACCCAATCAAATCCTTGCTGTCGACCAGTCATTTATATCCAGTCAGCCGGTCAAAGCAAAGCCTTCGCCAGTTAGGATTGACATTTGACCACTTCACGACATGAAAAGAAGGAGATGGCAGGCTGCAATGTTCTTGGTATAGATGAATACCAGAGACAGATGCATTATAAAATAATCATGATGAGCTAACATTGGAGATAACTACCTTTGAAACACTCTTCTCTATCATCATGCAAAATTTGAACGTGATAAACTATCCCTTGTGTCCATCTTTGGTTGGCGATAAAGCAGCGTCCTCAGTTCCACCCGCACTACCATCCCATGTCCTTGGACCAGAGTGTTGACTTGCTTGCTGTTGGGGCGTGGTGCAACAATTAATACCAGGCCCAGACTTCTCCTATAAATCAGAGTAAATAGCAAGTTCCACCTCTGATCTATTTGATAACGATACTGAATTCTAGCACAGTTGACACCTTGGTCTGTGATAAAGGTGCTCCTCATGTTCTGCCCATGCGTGTCGCTTGGATAGAGGTGATACTCTGGTGAATCCAATTGAAGCCCCTTACCGGGTATCTTATCGCACATCGCAGAGTTCGACAGGGGTTGAGAAATCAAATGTGGGATCATGAGTTAGAAGAGTTGCGGGGGAGAGATGATCTGGAGTCTAATAGCTTCGGATCTAAAGGAAGGCACTAAACTGGGAAAGATATTATGGTTATCTGACCAAGGTCACATCATCAATTTATGTCCAAAGATCCTCTTTTTCTGAGAGTGGCTCAGCCACTCTCATCTCCTTGGAGCATCAATTCTGCACAATAGACCATTCTGTGTTGGCAGCCCATCTGCAGTCCTCACGGCCCAAGGCTCGCTCCCCACTGTGCCAGGAGCCCAGAAGAGATTCCATGGATCCGTCGTCTGCTTGATGGCGAGCAAGCGCTCATATTTGTCCCCGAAGTAACTTCCCTGCCAATCTGGCTCTAGCACGTCGCCCTCGTTCATGTATGCCCCTGATCCCTTCGTCACGTCTCGGATGGGCTGCACGTACTCGACCAGCCGGTCGTGGGCCTCTTTCACCTTGTCTGCAGAAGCGCCGGGGGCCACGCCACGGTCGAACAAGTCCGCATGCATGAGCGTCTCGCGGAATGCCGGGTTGACACCCCCGCCGCCAGGGTAGCCGGCGACCTCTTCCGTGGGCCCCATATGGATCCCATGGAAAGAGTAGCCTCCCTCGACGAAAGTTCGCACAGCTGCCATGGTCTCGTCGAAGAGATCATCAGACTCCCAGTTGCGCCGAGGGAAGAGACGCGATGCGAGCCGACTGTTGCCCGGCATATCACCGATACCACGCCGTCCTGGTCCCCACGTGCTGGAAGGGCCGGGAACAGTCTTGCTAATAGGGATGCCGACGTCTGTGATTGCATCATACAATGGCTGTAGAAAGGCCGCCACATCATCGGGCGTCATCCCGGGCATCTCAAAGTCTGTCCGGAAGGACACGGAGGCGTTGTTCATGCCAGGCGTCACGTAGTTGTACGTGGTGCCTCCAAACTCGGTAACATCCTTGCCGTAGTGAAAAAACATGCCGACTCCGGTCCAGAAGGCTTCGACCGCCTCTGATGCGCTCATGTCAGATTCTGAGCCGAACGCTCCGTTCGTCACCTGGAAGCGCAGCGAAGCTGTCGTCACGTTGGTGGCTGGATGGGCCTTGACGACGGCCGAAGTGACGATACCGTACGTGCCTGAGAAAGTTAGACTGGGGCGGGTTGGTTTTCAGAACGAACACTCACTGGGGCCTCCTCCACATAGAGCGTAAAACAAGTCCTGATTTGATTCCGGACTTGCCGTCACAAATCTACCATCGGCAGTGACAACCTGCAGAGACAGCACTTGATCGGATCCTAGCCCAAATGTAGAGGCTAGGGGTGAATGACCTCCTGCAGCCATCCAGCCACCATAGGCACCGACGGTGTATCCACCCGGTACGACAAGTGTCATGTCATGAGCCCTCATGTAATCAAACATCTCCCATGCCTCTAGACCAGCGCTGACCCTGGCCGCTGGACCGTGGTAATCTCCCACCGAATAGTCTGGTAAGTATTCGAATTCCTTCAAGAAGTGCGTCCAGACGCTGAGTGCCCCTTTGCCCGTGGACCTCCCATTGAAGTCATGTCCCGTATTTCTGCACGATTGATTTCGGTCATTACATTGCTTTACACGTCAGAGGACCGAGCCGAGCGACCTACTTGATTACCAACCGTAGGCCTTTGTTTCTTGCAAAATTGACCGCCATCTGCATCTGCGCCACCGTAGATACATTCACGACATACTCTGGGAACCCTCCCCTTTCACAGGTCCCCCGAGGCCGTAGTGCTGCAGGACATGTCTCCCCCTGCGTCCAGGCGGTCAGTACCGTAAGAGGATCATCGATATATACCCGTGTTCGGCCCGCATTCCTCATCAGTGCGAGACATGCATCTTCGTCGTATCGAGGATGATCCGGATAGCATACGGCACCAGGTGGATCGGGACGCAACAGCGCGCCTCCCATAGACACGTTGAGGCGCGACCAGTCATCATCTGTCGGCCATTCAGAATCTCCAGGCACAAAACGGCAGCCGGTACGGGCAGGTCCTGGATTCGCGGAATCTCCAAAGGCTATGACGGGAAATGCGTCGACTTCGGCTGGTGTGAGCTCAAAAGACTCGAAGGGAATATTGATGGCAATGGCCTTCTCCGCGGCCAAAACGGCCAGAACGAGCAGGACACGCATCATGGGCATCTGCGTGGCTTGCACAGATGACCACTGGGAACCTCAATCACACAAAGACCACAGACTCCGGGGTACTACGAGAGTAGTTTAACTATCGGTCTATATAGTGCTTGCAAAGCTGTGGTCTCTGAAAGGATGCAACAATACTGCCATCTCACCTCCTATAGCCCTCTGCCGACTTACACGGAGCTGTTGTGCTCCCTTACAAGTGGCTCCTGCGACGTGCGGCAGTCGGGTAAACAATGCCGACAGCTCATAATTCTCCCGGCGATCGCGGCAGGATATTGGACGCAGGGGAGTCTTGAATGAGCTGATTTTCACCAGCCCTCAGACGCGGCATCTTTTCCTTGACCACTCCTGGTCAGATGGCAGCTCTAGATCTTGCAACATGGACCACTGGTGTGTGCGGTCCCGATGCCTTGTAGAAAAAGGGCTTGCCAAGACGAGAGCCGCGCGAGCCCGCAGAGCAGGGTTGCAATATTGGCGATAAATATAGCTGTTATACACTCGGACACCCATGGAAGACTCTTGGCGGAGAGGCAGTCTACCCGGTCCTAGGACAGCTGGTCGGGAAAGATGCGCACCAGGTGCGATGCGGGGTGATTTAGCCAAATCATCCGGACAGGTCACAAATGCTTGGGACCAGATAGATTACAGGATCGGTAAGGTTACGCCGGACGATTGGGTTGCAATTGTTGCTCATTCCTACCCCACAAGATGCATTGCGGCAGAAGCCTGCGTGGCTCAGGACACTGAATAAGCTATACTTGGAGATCAGTCATTCGCACAAGGGCGAAGTCCTGAGGAGGAACGTGGAAGGGGTAGTAATTCGATTTCTTGAATGGCTTTGCGTCGGTGGCCGGCCACCACGATGCGGATCGGTCATTTCTTTGCAGCCGAGAGCGGTAGATGCGAGTTATCTAGAAACTAGCTACCGAGACTTCGATACATAGTTTCTAGATCCTTCATTCTCCCTGATTTTCTCCTCTGTGCCACTGCCTCTTTGTTGCGCTCGGTCTTGAATACTTGTTCATCAAGCTGGCCAACGCCTCCCCCCTCCTTAAATCAGATTGTCGCCACAGAGGCTTTCATGTCTAGCGACGACCAACCTCCGATAACTCGTCCCCCTCCCCTAGCTTTGCCCACTCCGATCTTGTCTTGCGCATATCTTTGATAGTTTTGAACAAACCGGGCATGTCTGCTTCCGACCCAACCAAGAATCTCCCCGGATGTACGACAGCAAGAGAGAGAAGGGCGAGGAACATGGGCGCGGCTTCGAGTATGTAGAAGTAAACTTCTTGCGTGAGCAAAGGATTTGTCAGGTCGTCGGCTCCCCGAGAAAATTCGACGAGGCGAAAGATAATACGAATCTGGCACCAGTCAGCTCATAAACCCAATAGGCGCCAGTGTCTACCAAATAGAGAACCATACCGTAATAAAAGCCAGGGATGCATACAGCACCAACACCAGAGGTCTCCAGCCATTGGGAGTCGCCGCCTTCGACTGGGCTCTGCCCATGACGACATGGAACCTGATTGCTAGAAAAAGAAAGAGAACAATGAACCCTTGTTGCATGCCGATACCGCCCATGTAGACGTGAATAGCTCGTAGTTGGTCTTGGGGAGGGGCCGAGGGGCCGGCCATACTACCGCCCACAAGCTGTACGACGAACGACACAATGTCCAAAAGGACGAATAGCGCAGCAATGATCGGTTCAGGCATCCCGAGGAGGGACCGGGACGGGATGTAGTAGTAGATCATCCTGCCCAATACCATGTAGTCGAACGCATTCACCCCTGGCAACACACCCATCAGCAAACAACAGAAACTCTCTGGGTAAGGTGGCCTACACAAGGGTGCCAACAGAATGAAGATCTGATAGACAAGATATATTCCCTGGCTTTGCTGATTGCGGGTGCTCAGTGACCTGAAGGTGAAAGCCGCAGTCTCCCAGATACCTGCCATGATGATCACCCAGCAGAACGACTTCTCTCAAGTGGTCAGCCACCGTAATGCGTGTCACAGAGGCGTCACATCAGGACTGACCTTTTTGTAGTATGCCGCCTGCCAGATATGCACAGCAGTAAGAAGGGCGAACAGCACAGCAAACACAGTGGCCGCCTCGAAGCTTGGATAGTAGTTCCAGATGGAGCCACAGGAGCCGGCTGGAACGTGGCCATTCTTGTCCGGGATGGTGGTTTGTACGCAAGTCGGGATGTCGAGGGTGATAGTTTTCTCGGGGATTGTGACATACGATTCGGTCACTCCGGTGATGATGATGAGCTTCGTGGAGATGGAGTTGATGTTGGTAGAGGTGATTGATCCAGCGGGGGTGGGAGTCGCTTGCTCCTCCCGTGGTCTCAAGAAGCTGGTAGTAGTAGTTGGTGTGGGGGCCGGTGCTGCCAGTGCAGAGATCACGGAAGTGACAAGGAGAACAAGAGTAGAGAGTTGCATCTTGCTTGATAGCTAAGTGAATGGATGTAGGCTTTTGAACAGCAACATGTTGCCAACCCTCACTATTTAAACATATCAGTGGATTTCCAAGGGTCGTCTAATTGGTAAAGCCTTTTCATTCACACAGGGTCTAGACACTGCGGCTCCAACCGCCTGGAATCTCGCACCCATCCTTCAAGGACCCATACAGCTAAGCCCACTGGCTCGGGGAGTGGCGCAGTACCCCTGGCAGCTTACCTCTTCCGTCACATAAACCGAATGACCCAATGGCATCGCTCGAGTGCGGTTTGACGAGGCGTACTTAGAGATATGCAGACAAAATGTGAGTCTATCACGCATAGTTTCTTTCGTTCCCTTAGCTGGCGGTACCACATCTTGCAAACTTGTTCACATTGATATCCATTTCCGTACGACCCTGACATGTCCGCCTTCTCCAGGGAAGAAAAATGTAACAACCTCTCCTGGCGACATTGTGCTTCCCTTCTGTGGAGATTCTATCAGCGAATCTATGACACGAGACGGACTAGGGGGTCGTGGAGAGCTTTCTGCGTCTCCGGAAGAAACCTGAGCAGTAAGCTCGCCGAAAGAAAGCCCATGTTCCAGCTCGATCACGCGCCGCGAAATTGCTTCCATCACATTGAAATCCCAAAGATTCTCGCGGCTTATGGCCAATGATCTCATCAGTTTCACGGCCTCTAGGCGAGTCCGTACCTCCCTGCACTTGATCGCAACGAAGTACAGCAGAGGCATGAACCCCATGTCGAACTTGAACTTTGGCACGACTACCTCTACAGCCTTGAGACGGCAAACCTGTGAGGCAATAGCAACGACCCTTTGAAACTCTTCAATGCTCGAGTCGTACGAACCCTCATCATTCTCAAATGCATTACGGACCCATATTCTAGCGATGATGAGTTTGACCTCGAGAGTGGCGAAAACGAGGCGAGTTTGTGGCGAGAGCGGCGCCGCTGATCTAAGGTTGAGGAAAGCTCTCTCCCAGTGCTGCAGGGCCTCCTGTAGCTGGTTCTGCTCCCTGACAAGGCCACATGGAAGGCTTGATCTACCGTTGACCCCGAGGCGATACTCATCTCCTCTCCTGACCACTCGCATTGATCGGCTGATGAGGGTGTCAAGGTATCGCTGGAGTTCGGCCTGGCTGAGCCTTGTTTGGCCCAGGGCAGAGAAATCATGAAACTCTGCCATCAAGGGAAAAGTATCAGGCGTGGATCCCCAAAACAGAGGAATGAAGCTTAGACGAGAGAAGACGGCTCGAATGTCTTCGATCCAGGGTGTGAAATTGCTGCCCTCAACAAGCCTATTCAATATGGAGATACCATGGCGGCAATGCTCGATAGCTCTTGTCGCGTCTCCCCGTAGACACTCGATGCAGACAAAGAGAATGCAGGCGAGAAGAATCTCTTGTTGGTCCGTGCTAGAAATCGAAAGAGAGATAGAGCGATTGTAGTGCTGTAGGGCTATGTGCTCCCGCTCAGACGTGTGCAGTCCAAAGCCTTCGTACAGGGAGCTGATCGCTATTGTCGCATGCCGAACAGCAGCGACGTCTGCCCCAGCCTGCCATACCAGCTTGGTCCAGAAGTCTGCGTCCAAGTGTCCGGAGATAGCGGGGGCGACGACACGATGAAAGTACTCGAGTGGCCTTGCCTCACTGTCCCTGACATGCAAGGATGGAGTAACGGAAATCACATTCCAGGGGGCAACGATGGTCTGGGCTGCGCAGGCTGGCGCGTATCCGTCGCACGCCCTCCCGGTACTTGTGCATTTGACGCAAGCAGGACGGGATTCGTCACATTTGATCTTTCGGATTCTGAGACAACTCGTCAGTCGCTTGGAAAGATCTGGAATCTGGAACTGGGGGCCTGGAACCCACTTGCAGGTAATGCAGCCTGTTTTGACCTTCCTGCTTCCCTTTCGGGCCATCCTATTTCGGGAACTCCGGGGCTATTGATCTACTTGGGCTCTTGTAGGGCTGGCGCACTGTACAAAGATGCACAAGAGAGAAGCAGATGCCCAGGTCTAGTGGTGCAGATGGAGGAAAGAATTAGGTCAGAGTTGGCTGACGAAGTTCGAGCTTCAAGAGGCTCAAAGGCTAAGCAGACAAAGTGGAATCTGAGCAGGGATAACCCGAACTGGCCAATAAGGCAGAGCAAGTCTGGGCTGTGGTATCCACTACGGTGATGCATTCAGGGTTAAGTGCTGCGCCCTTTTCAGCCCTGATTACAGACTCCGTCAATTCATTCATCTGACATGGTACTGCTTCTTGCCAAAGACTAAACACGATATCTTTAGACCCTGCTTTGTTCAAATAACATCTATCTCTCTGTGTTTTGTCACTCCGCTGAGGCCTCCTAATGAGTGCCGTTGCTACCATTGGTCATGGCCGCCTCCGGCCGCGTGCCATTCTGCTCGCTGTACTTTACACCCTCGGGGATCGCCTTGCTGCGGCCTGTGAGACGCAGGTGGACAGGGTCGTCGCCAATCTCCTCCATCTTGCTCTCGAGCAGTTTCGTCATGTGCTTCACGACCTCCGCATGCTTCGGGTCGTTGTAGATGTTGAAAAGCTCCAGGGGGTCCTGCTCGCAGTCAAACAGCTCCCACTCCTTCTCCTCTTCCTCCTCCGTGTTCTCGGCCTTTCCGGGCCGCGCGCCCAAGACCCCGAGGGCCTCGTTGTACCAGTAGATGAGCTTGTACCGGCGGTCGCGGACGCCGTAGTGCGCGTAAGCCTGATGGATGACATCGTTGTGCATCCAATAGCGGTGGTAGGCAACTTGCTGCCAGTCCTCTGGTGTCTTGCCCTGGAGCAGTGATCGGAAGGAAAGACCCTGCATGTAGTTGGGCACCTTCTGGCCGGCCAGATCTAGAAACAGCGGTGCGAAATCGACATTGCAGATGATGTCGTCGCATACACTGGCGGGCTGGATCTCGGCGGGGAAGCGGACGAGGAAGGGCATCTGGAACGACTCCTCATACATGAAGCGCTTATCAAACCAGCCGTGTTCTCCCAGGAAGAAGCCTTGGTCCGAGGTATAGATAACGAGCGTGTTCTCAGCCAGCCCATTCTGATCCAGGTACTCCAGAATCCGACCCACGTTGTCGTCGACGGACTGGATCACTCGGAGGTACCGCTGCATGTAGCGCTGGAACTTGAAAGCCGATAGCTCCGCCGCATCTTTGAATGTGAAAACTGTGCCGTCGTCCTTGTCGATGAGCTTGATACTCGGATCCGTGGGCACCTTTCGCTGGGCAGAGCCAGACTCTTGCTTGACGCGCGTGCCGACCCGGTTGCCGCCGTCGGGCTGGACCAGGCCGAGATCTTGGTAGGTGAGATCCTCAGCCACCCGCATCTTGGCGACACGGGCCGCCTTAGCCCGGTTCCTGTAGTCGTCGTTATACGTCTCGGGTACCTTGATGGGCTTGTCCGCGTACAGGCTCTTGTGCTTCTCGTCGCACTCCCAGGACCGATGGGGTGCCTTGTGATGGCACATGAGGAAGAACGGCTTGCCAGAGTCCTTGGTCTCGGTGAGCCAGTTCAGGGACTTGTCTGTGATAATGTCCGTGACGTATCCATGCTCCTCGACCTCGACGCCGGGTGCGTCGGGCTTGTCCCGGTTCATCTCGATGAACTCGGGATCCCAGTAGTCTCCCTGTCCGGGCAGCACCGACCAATAGTCGAAGCCCGTCGGCTCGTGGTCATACCCTTCTCCCAGGTGCCACTTGCCAACCATAGCTGTCCGATAGCCCCCGGCCCGGAGATGTTTGGCTACATTGGGCATGTGCTTGTTGATCTTGTTGTCCAGAGTCATGACGCCATTGACGTGATTGTGGGTGCCGGTCAGGATAGCAGCTCGTGACGGCGTGCAGATGGAGTTTGTAACGTAGCAGTGGTTGAACTTCATGCCCTCCGTAGCCAACCTATCGATGTGCGGCGTGTGATTGATCCCTGCTCCGTAGGCACTGATGGCCTTGGATGCATGGTCATCTGCCATGATGAACAAGATGTTGGGTCGTTTGGACGACATCGTGTCTGTCATGTTCATCGCCCGACTGGGATGAGGAATTTTTCGTCTGAACGAAAGGAAAGGACTGCGATCATGGATCCTTGTGTAGGGTCAAGAAATTGAAGACACGCTTGATTGTATGATTCAGGGAGTCCAGGATTAGATGTAAGGGTCGAGCGCCCCGGATGTCGGCCTCATCGAGAGTCGGAGCTTTGTGCCCACGGGAAGAGGACCCCCACGAGGGTATTGATTCTTTATTCTGGATCCCTCAGAACCGCCATGTTTTCGTAAAGATCGTGTCCTACTCAGATCCGTTGCGGAGCTGGCCGGCCCATTCCCGCGGTGCGACAGCGGCACTCGGCCTCGGATATCCTAAAACGTTCTAGCCCAATCCCCACAGTCATTCATTGGGGTGTCCGGATCGCGAATGGTTCACGTTGTGCGCCGATGGCACGGGGAGGTTGGGAGTAACCTACTTTCAAAAGGTTTCAGAGAGGGCTTGAATATGTACACATTCAAAGACCATGGCTGCATCGGATTTGACAAGTCTTCTTCACGCCGGAGGTCCCATCTCAAACACTGAACTTGATTCATATAGGACATTGGGCTGAAAGTTGAACGCCCTCAACCCTTTTTCCATCTCTGATTCTTCATCTGACCCTTTTACTGCAAGATGGGGTCGTCAGTGGCCCGTTGTCCTCGCCTCAGCTATATTCTGCGTAGTTCCGATACGCTGAGCATCATGTTAATCATCACAAGTGGCCCGGTGCATCTACCATGGCTCCTTGAATGCTGAACCTGACATTGTCTTTCAGCACGCATCTCATCATGCATGGCACATGTCTTCAAACCCAGTATGGAGAAGTTGGAGAATCCTGGTCAGCTTGTTTTCCCTCCCATTCTTGTACAAGTACGTTATTCTCCCCGGCTTGGCCCTCCACCTCCATTCGAGGTCATGCCAAGTCTGGTCTAATTAGTGTGCTAGAAGGGATGAATTATGGGTCGGCGACAGACTCCCCATGGAGCAATGACCACTACCCCAAATTTTCAGGTCGGAAAGACCTCTTAAACAAAGTCGCTTCGTCGCTCCGTGGTTGTCCTCCTTTGGCCCTCTCTCTGTTTGCTCTCCTCACCGTTACGCGGTCACCAACACAAATACGAAAGTCATTCACATAACGCTTAGTGTCGATTGTGACCACACGATGATGACCTCTCAATTGAAGAGCCAGCCCAATGCCGCGATGTCCAGGTGAGATACGCCGAGCTCAAGATTGCGACGATGGAGTCTCGTACCAGCTGCTTCCGCTCCAAAGCCCATGCCACCAGCGCCCTTGCGTGCTCGCAATGCCGGTGGCGCAAAGTGCGCTGTGATCGACGGCCGGGCACATGCTCCAACTGTAAGCGGCTCGGACTGCCGTGCAACCCGCCCGTCTACGCGACAGCGGACGACTTTGCTGCCGCCACGGCAGTGGCAGACTCTGGCGGCGGGCCGATTCCACAGTCGACAGACAGCGACAACTTGCTGCCCTTGATACTGAGCAAGCCGCGACGACTGAGGGCCAGTCGGGCCTGCGTCGCCTGTCGTCAGAAGAAGACGAAATGCTCCGCAACTCTTCCAGCCTGCTCTGGCTGCCGGCGGAAGGGGCAAGCGTGCGTTTACCCGAAGTCCAGAAGGGCGACTAATGATCAAGCCGGAGAAGGAGGCGAAGATAATGCTGCAGACCCGGTCGATGACCTCGGCAACACTCCGAACCAGGACATGGGTTCAAGTTCCACCATCCAAGTCGGCGAAGAATCACCAGCAGTGGACAGATCAGAAGTAGAAACCTTGATCTCTGTATCCGGTCATCGCCCCTCCGACACAACGCCACTTGAATTGTCGAGCAGCATAGCTGCTTCGCAGACGGGTTCTCAGGAAGCTCGAGACAGCGTCTGGAGTCACTCAGATCTCCTGAATGACTTGCGCGCACCACTTGTTGACGCGTTCTTCGAGCTGATATATCCTTTGCCATCCTACACTTTCCTCCATCCGCAAATCACCAAGAGACGAGGCAAGAGTGGCATGTCGCATCGCGCTTTAACATCCGCCATCTGTGCCGTCGCTGCTTTGTATCTGGGAAGTATCAATGGTGTCCGTGTTCGCCGTCAGACAACTTCGTCGTGGATTCAAACAGCTGAGCAGAGTCTCTGGATGAACCTAGAGTCACCAACCATCCCACGACTCCAGGCTCTATTGCTCGTCATTCAATACCACATGGAAACAAGTCGCTTCCAGCGCGCATTCATGCTGACCGCCACGGCATCCCGCTTTGCAGCAGCCATGAGGTTGAACCACGAGCGCACTGACCTCGACTTCATTGGGCGTGAAGTTCGCCGCCGCATTCTATGGTCTTTGAAAATTGTCGAGCGCTACTTCTCGGTGGGCCTCGCCGAGTTCGATCCTTTGCCGATAGAGGTCATCTACATTGACTACCCGTGCAGCGAGGAAGACTTTACGGCCCTACGGCACATTCGTGACGAGAAGACCCAAGAAGCCGAAGCCCGTGAGCAGGAGGAATCCAAAGCAAGAGGCAACCAGCCAGTCGAGGGTGGGGCGTACGGCTTGATAATGCGCCTCGAAGTCGTCCGTCGTGACATTATGAAACTGGCCCGAAGTGTCGCTCCCCTTGATGAGCCGCTCCCTTCGTTGGTTGAGTTGCTGCAGCATCACCAACACACTCTCGACAGCATCGGGGCTCCTGCTCCGCTCCCTGGAGACGATGCGGGACTAGACCCTGCTGCGGATCGCTGGCTACCCCGGCATATCCTTGCCCATGTCTCCTGGCATCAAGCACACTGTGATCTCTACAGGACTCTGCTCCCAGGCTACCCAGAAGCCGCGCCTGGCATTGTGATCCAAGCCACCGACCCTGGCGCAATCGCCGATGCCGAGAAGCAATGTGTCCATCATGCCACTCGCGTCATTAACATCATCACAAGACTCAACCAAGAGTGCATGCGCCGGCCGCTACTCGAGTTCGACACTGCAATCTGCGTATATCATGCCACAAGGCTAATACTCTTCATCTCGAGGTTCGGCACCTCTCCGGCCAGGCCAAGCGGCGAGTTTGCGGCCTCGAGGGCTGAACTGTGCCTGGCAGCGTTGAAGCGCTTCTTTCCCACTTCGCCGTTGGCCGCACCAATCATACAAGAGTTGGAAACGTCGCTCAGGGTGTTCTCGTCTCAGGAGCGCCAGTCGCAGATGCTGCAAGCGCAGTCTCCAGCGCAAGTAACGCAGGTGCTCACGTATGGGACATCAACGTCTCCGGAGACGGCATCGCCTTTTACTCCAGAGCAGATGGATCATCAAGACTCGCACACAGCACGGTTGTCTGCTGCTGCCCGCGCGCGCCAGCGACTGGCTATCCATAGTCTCCTCCGCCAAGCCGACTTTTCAGATCAGGGCGGCGAAGACGATAGTGATGAGACGCAAGAGCCGCCCGAGGAGCCCGCTCTAGGCGCGGCTCAGGCGCGTGGAGAGACAGACTCTTCTGCGTTGGGCGATGCGTCATCATCCCATAAGATAGGCCCCGATGTCGCGACGAAAGGGCCTACTACGACCGAACAAAGTCAACAACAGAGTAATCACGATAATAGCTCCCCTGCTGCCAACTTGGGGTATGCGCTTAGTGAATGGGAGAGCCCAGCATCGACAAGCTTCCATCCAGAGACAGCCTTCAAAGCTGCGATGACGCCAGGTGTCGGAGAGGCACAGCCTGCTCTGTTCTCCTTTTGTGGGCCTCATGACTGGGAGTGGTTGTTTGACCCGGAGCAACAACCAACACACCCGTGATGTCAGGTCTTTGCAGAGTTGTACAGAGATTCGAGTCCATTCATTGACTTTGACCCCCAAGTACTGTATATATGGTGCCGAGGATAATCAACTTGAATTGGATTCGCTACGTCAATCTTATATCCATATCGGCGTATCCTTCTCCGAAGTTGGGCTCTTTCTGACTTCACCTAAAAGTCATCCTCCTTCATCTTGAGAAGGTGAGCCCCATACACTTGGGGCAGGGCGCTCTCCGAATCCCGCTTGGCCTTCTTGAAATCATCTTCCTTCATCTTGAGCTGATGAGCTCCATAGACTTGGGGAAGCTCGGTATCAGGCTCCCTCTTGGTCTTTTTGAAGTCATCCTCCTTCATTTTGAGTTGATGAGCCCCATAGACTTGTGGCAGGGCCGCATCAGCGTCGCGTTTGGCCTTCTTGAAGTCGTCTTCCTTCATCTTGAGTTTATGGTCCCCATATACCTGAGGCAGTGCACCGGCCTCGGCTGTCAGCCAGGTCAGCTAATACGATTTCCATAGATGAGATGTCCAGATCCGTGTAGACTCACGAGCTGCAACCGGAGCAGCAGCGGCAAAGCCAGCCGCGCCCAGTGCTACGAGAACAATGTTGGAGAAATGCATAGTCGGTTTCTGCCCGTTAAGAGTTCAAAACAAAAAGGCCTGGATTTCACATAACGCCAATGTCGCAAGAGGCGTGAACGTCTCAATAAGAATGAAAACGACGTGGAGAAGCGTCTACGAGCCGCGCCAAATTCTTACACACCGAAGCTTATCTACTATACTACAACCTTCCCTTTTAGGAGCGATTCGGCGTGTCATTTGTGACCTTGATTCCTCTGGCTAAATCATGGTGCAGGCAGATCCAGTTTCTCTCGATCCTCACTGCACGCCTGGTTGGTGAACCTTGGAGGCAAATAGACACCGCACAAACCCACTGTTTCACGAACTCGCAGATCACACCAGAAAGAGGAGGCGCATGCTTTGCACCTTCCCGGAACTGATAAAGTTCTGGTCTTGTGGGATGGCGATGCCGTGTAATGTGGTATATGCAGCCTATAGAGATATTCGGTTGTGATCGAATAGACTTCTGCTATCACAATGCCGCAACCAGATCGGCCGCTCATGCTCATGTCAGCGTCAGCCTGATACATGTTACCTGCCTCTTTCGCTCGCATTCTCCGAGAAACATTCCGACATGGAGTGCGTCGGACACCAGACCTCATGGAGTTAAGAGCAGACACACAAAGTCCTTTTTGTCAGCGAGGTGGCTCGTGAGGAACAGAGGGATGTGATTCCATCTACACATGCTTGATAACCTACCTGCATATTCACACTTCACCTTTCTACAGTTTCTGCTCATGACAGAAAACTTCATAGACACAGTTCACCATCTTGATAACCATGAAGTACGAACAGATTAGTGAGTCTGAGGAAACATTGCTCCAAAATGATGGGCATGGTGTCACCCGATCTGCAAGGCGAGACTCTCAGACAAAGCTTTTTGGGCTGTCTGTACTTTTCAATGCCCTTCTCATCATTACTTTGGCCGCCATAGTTGCCGAGAGGCAATTCGGAGAGGCTTCGTCAGATAATAACTGGCTGAGGCAAACGTCTCACTACTGTATGGAACTGGTCTTCACGCTTCCACCTTTACTGAGACTGACTAGTCATGATAGCGCCGCTCTGGGGAAGTGACCTCGAGAAGAAGCTTGTCAAGGTCGATAAGTTGTTCGACGGCAGTCTCTTCGAAACGGCGAATCCTTCGATCTACCGCAACGGTCTCTCGCCCACAGAAGACGTCGACAGAGCCTGGCAAGAGCTAGAGTGGATCCGCACGTTTCCCATCACGGCCAACGACGTCAGGGGCATCGGCAAGGACCCCGAGCTGGCCGTCAAGTTCCCACCCGAGTACGGCCTCGGCGACGACGCATACGTCGCCCAGCTCGACATCTTCCACCAGCTGCACTGCCTGAACCTGCTGCGGCACATCGCCTGGGGCGAGTTTGACCGCGACGGCGTGACGGCGAAGCGGCCGTATTCCGACCTGCACTGGATCCACGTCACCCACTGCACAGAGCTGATCCGCGAGAACCTCGTGTGCGGCGCGAACCTTGACGTGATCACCTTCAATTGGAAGGAGACGCAGGACCTGCCGTTTGCCGACTTCAACGTGAACAAGAAGTGCTCCAACATCGAGGTCTTAATGGAGTGGCAAGAGAAGAATACAATTGTGGCCGAGAGGGCGAGGAACTTTACCAGGCCCGCTGGAGCCAAACAGGTGCCCATCAGTGACGAGTACTTCCGAATCTTTGGGATAGAAAAAGTCGATCTTCACGCGGGAGAGGCACATGAGCATTCTTTCAAGGACGCACAATGATTTCTGGAATGACTATTCCATAAAGCATTGGTACATTTTCCGGTTGACTTGAACCCTCTGAAGCATACACCCAGAGTTACCTCATCGATCAGGAGAAATAAAGTACATATTTTCGATGTTTTGCTGTACGACTACACCTACAAATCACTTCCAAAGTGAATGATGTATTCCCGCTCAATAGTCTGACCCCGATCGACAGAATGGCTGAAGCCAAGGGTACTTCTTCTGCACCTCGGGACCGACTGTCCAATTCTTCTCATTGCGGATATGGGCCTTGAATATAGGATTGAGCGTAAGATGTCGCCCATCAGCAGACTCCAATATCGCACCAGAGTCCGTATATGGCCACCTGACGGAGAGAGTGCCACCTGTAAGCTTCCGGAAGCTTGGAAAGTCGTTCCAGTCCATGTGTTGAATGACAAGGTCTCGAACAGCAGGCCTGCTGTGCAGTCAGCAAAAGGATTTTGATCGAAAGTCCCGCCGAGATCCTTACCACATCACCAAGTCTATCCACGCCGGATGCCGGACAGTACGTTGAAGACGGGTCGGCTTCATGAAGTCTGGGACGTGGTCGTAGCTCTGCTTGTCACGGCGGAGGTACCAACGCAAGAGTTGCGCCAGGACATACAAGTATGCTATCCTCTCCGTCACACCTTGAACAGATGACTTCCAAACCTGAGCCGCGACGAGTTTCGACAGCGGGCGTGACTTGTCCGCCTCTCCGGATGGGTTGAGCAGGGATGAGATGCTGGGAAACGTCGCTTCGTTGAGCTCGTTGCCGTGTTCTGCCATTGGCTGGGAGGCAGCGAGCACGCCGTGGACGAGTCTATCCAGGTCGCACATTGGTTCCGTATGCGGCGGTACTTGCTTCCAGTCTCCGTCGTCCCGCTTGTCTCCCTCCGGGGAAGGAGCTTTCCCGGGAGGGTTGTCTGTGTTTTTGTCCGCAGTAGGGGTTCCCATGACGTCTTCTAATATGAGAGGGCGGAGCTCATCGCTCAGGCCAAAGCCAAGAAAGCGAAATTCCTCGCCATAGTCCATCATATCTACTGCCATACCGAGGTCGAAGGCCAGAGGTAGGGTGTGGAACCGGGGATCCAACATAAGAGATGACGCAGCCTCGGTGATGTGATTGTCGGACAACGTGGTGAGAGAATTCAGAAGAGGAATTGCTTGGTTTTGAGCCTCTTTCCTTCCAGGAGATGTAAGCACGGCAGAGGAACTTGGAGGAGTGACAGGAAGCTGTGACTCGTATCTGCTCAGCTTCTCGTTCGCCTCGGCGAGCTTCTGCGATAGTTCAGCAACCTGCTTCTCCAGTTTATCGAGCCGCGCTCTTTGTTTGTCCCTGCAGTGCCGCTGGTTGACTCGATCGATGGCTCTCTTCTTCTCGACCTGCCACGCAGTCATGTTGGATACACGCCGGCTGGCCTTATCGTCACTCTTAGGCTTGCTGCCTCCTCCTTGTTCCACCTCCATTGTCATGCAAGGGAGTGCAAGGAATAGATGCTCCTCAGGCCGAGGCTTGCTTTTGGGTTGTAGATAGGGAGCGGGAGGCGGAAACGGGACCAGGACCTCAGTTCTCTGCAAAAGTACATGAAATCAAGACGCGCACGTCATCCGTTGGCTTGGTCGCGTATTGATCTCGATGAGTTCTGAATGGTCCTGAAGGTTACACACTCCAAATCCAGATGCTTTGCTAATCCACCCAACATATGTCGACACAAGTACTTGCGATATTGGATCTGTTTGTCCCTAGGTCCGCAACGGAAACCAGAATCCTGTCAATCTGCACCTTCGTAGCCAATTTCGACACTACCATATAAATCCCTTGCCCATAGCAAACCATTACCCCGCAAATTGAGGTCGAGGCTCTAGTCGTGACTATTATTGCCTTGAGGTTACTCTGGCTGGAAATGGTTTTCCTACTAGGCGATTGTACAGAATTCGCTCCAAGCGTGAGTCCGTCCTGCATTAAGCCCTGGGGACTCTCGAGGTACCGGCCAGTAAATCCCGCCCACACCTTCGACACATGTCATGTTAGTGTAGACGGGAATGCCATCAAGAGCCGCCGACATGACAATGCGAGCGCGCGCAGAGCTCTCGGAGGATACGGTCTTCACTGTGATAACGAATGTGAGTCCCAGGATGGAGAAGTCGTCATTGCAGTCATTGCAGGTCTTAGCTCTTTTCAACAATCAAAAATAGCTCGTGTCCCCAGAAGACAAGCTGGCGCGAGAACTTCCCTGCTTCTCCTGACCAGGCCCTAGTGATCAAAAATAAAACATCATCATGATGAGACCTATCGTGTCCGACACTGTCGCAGGCCTCACATGGGCTGTCGAGGTCATTCTCACAAGGACTACATCATTGATGGTACCTTGTGTAAGACGGGGCTAGGGGCCAATGCCAGCGGGTCTTAGGGAGCTTTGACCCTGAAAGTCAGACCGGATTCCAGGCAACAGCGCTCCAATGCCAACCCCAATCGGCCGCTGAGTGCTGGATCTCCAACTTCACAGCCAACATCCCTTGAATTGACGTCGCGACACTCTGTAGAGTTGGATTCGGTGTCGAAATCAAGCCCACCAAACTGATCGTGCATTCATTTTTCTTTACCTCCATCCGTTTTCCCGCTCCATACATCAAAGATGCTCAGAAGGAGTAGTAGGCTCCAAAAGTCGCTCTCGCGAGCCGGAACCATCCCGAGCCCAGCGTCCGATACCGCGTCCCCCGCCGACACTCCCACCTCTGCGACCAAGCCCGCAAGTAGACGCAAGGGCACCACCACCAAAGCCCTCTCAGCCCAAAAGGCCAAACCGTCCCCATCACCTTCTATCACGGGCTCCGCGTCCATCTCCTCCTCTTCCTCCTCCTCGCTGCCCATCCACACATTCCCCTCCGCCGCGGCATGGCAGTCCTGGCTCGACGCCAACCACGCGGCGGCGCCCCTTGGGATCTGGCTGCAGATCGCCAAGAAGTCCGTCGCGGCCAGGGCGCCGACCGTGACCTACGAGGAGGCCATCGACGCGGCACTGTGCTACGGCTGGATCGACGGCCAGCGCCGCGGCCACTCGGCGTCGCACTTCCTGCAGCGCTTCACGCCGCGCCGGAAGGGCAGCGTCTGGTCCCAGCGCAACGTGGACAAGGTCGCCGCCCTCGAGGCCGCGGGCCGCATGCGCGGACCCGGACGGGCCGAGGTCGAGGCCGCCAGGGCGGACGGGCGCTGGGCGCGGGCGTACGCGGGCTCGAGCACGATCCGGGTGCCCGAGGACTTTGCGGCGGCGCTGGCGGCGGCGGCGGCGGCGACGGCGGACGGTGCGACAGGGCCGGCGGCGGAATTCTTTGAGAGCCTGGGCAAGACGCAGCGGTACTCGTTCCTGTGGCGGATCGAGACGGCCAAGAAGGCCGACACGAGGCAGAAGCGGAT
The DNA here is from genome assembly GCF_004353045.1 of Thyridium curvatum. Taxonomy (NCBI): domain Eukaryota; kingdom Fungi; phylum Ascomycota; class Sordariomycetes; order Thyridiales; family Thyridiaceae; genus Thyridium; species Thyridium curvatum. The sequence goes on along the minus strand of NW_022156770.1, from coordinate 478,443 downwards.
CACGCAGTTTGTGGAGATGCTCGGGAGGGGGGAGACGTTCAAGTGACGGAGTAGATGCACGAGGAATTTGGCACACGTTTAAACAGTGCGGCATGAATCTATTCTCCTGCGCCAGTCTCTCATTTTATGCCTCTAACCCGAAAGCCGCTCCTGGGGGCCTGAATGACCGCAAATCCCATAGAAACAAAACGCCTTTTTGTGTCATGTTACCTCCTGGGCATCTACCTAAGCCGACTTACCCAGCTCCTGGGCACGGTCGGTCGCGGCCTTGACGGCCTTGTCCACAATCTCCTTGAAGCCAGAGTTCTCGAAGCTCACCAGCGCGGCGTGCGTGGTGCCGTTGGGGCTGGTGACGTTCTTGCGCAGCTGGCCCGCGTCCTCGGACGACTCGACGAGCATCTTACCCGCGCCCAGGCAGGTCTGCTTGGCCAGGCGGGCGGCCTGCTCCTGGGGCAGGCCGAGGGCGGTAGCGCTGGAGATGAGGTGCTCGACCATGGCGAAGAAGTAGGCCGGGCCGGATCCTAGTAACATTCTTTGGTCAGCATAGAGTCCGCGCACGAGCAAGAACGAGTTGCACTGTCTATGAAAGGGGCGCCCTTTCTTACCTGACAGGCCAGTGACGACGTCCAGCAGCTCCTCCTTGCTGACCCACTCGGTGGCGTTGCTCACGCTCTCGAGCAGCTCGGTCGCCAGCCTGCGCTCCGACTCGGACACGTCGGCGCCGGCGTAGAGGCCCGAGGCGCCCTCGCCGACGAGCGCGGGCGTGTTGGGCATGACGCGCACGACGTGCGGGGTGCGGCCGTCGGGCGTCGCGGACCACGCCTGCAGGCTCCGGATGGGGATGCCGGCGGCGATGCAGATGACGAGGGGCAGGGCGCCGCGGCCGGCCCAGGCGGCGGCGAGCTCGCGGCAGGCCGTCTCGGCAACCTGGGGCTTGACGGCGAGGACGACGAGGTCGGCCTGCGCCGAGGCCTCGACGTTGGACTCGCTGGTGCGGACGCCGAGGGCGGCCATCTTGCTGCGGTTGACCTCCCAGGGCTCCGAGACGTAGATGTTGGCCTTGGGGATGTCCTTGGCCAGCAGGCCGCCGATGATGGCGGCGGCCATGTTGCCGCCGCCGACGAAGCAGAGCTTGGCGGACGAGAGCTGGGGTGCGGACATGGTGAATGGGGGTTCTGTCTGTAGGTTTCGTGACGGAGACGCGGGGGAGGGGGGTTAAGAAGCTGTGATGGCTGACTCTTGCGACGTGAGTCTAGATAGCTACTTCAACTACCTGCGCACTTCTTTATCTTCTGCTCTGTGTAATCGTCTTGCACTCTTTGGACTTGCTGTCGAGACAATGCCGCGATTAAGCGGCTCAAAAGATGGTTTTTGCTCCACCGTGCTAGTCTAGCGACTTTGCTTTGTGGTGATACTTGTAGATACGGCGGGCTTCATTGGCCGATGGCGGCGGTCCAGTCCACCAAAGCGCGCCAGAATGCGATACCGGTGGCGGGGCTACTGGCGATACAGCGCGCCGCACGTGATTGAACGCAGGCTCGATGCGGCTCTCAGAGGCGGAGGGGAGGTCAGAAAAGGATGCTTAAAGAACTGTGACTGATTACATGTGACGTGATGAATGTTAGGGACCAGAGGTATTCTATCAGAGGAGGTTGTGTAGCTAACAAGTCAGAGCCAATTGGCCGGCCGGTGATCAATTGGAACATGGTACCTATCTTCCACCCCTTCTATGATTGAGTCCCCGTCCGCATAAACACATTTGACGGCCAGCGCCGGTCCTTGAACTCGTCGTCGACCAGGTGCTCCAGCTCCCCGCCGTCCTGCCTGAACCCGAGCTTCGCGTAGACCGTCCTGCCCATCGGCGACGCCTCCGTCAGGCACTCGAGGCCGCCCCTCCTCTCCGCCTCGTCCAGCCCCCACTGCACCAGCCTGGCCGCGATGCCCCTCCGCTGGAAGCCCGGGTCGACGACGCACATGTCCAGCGCGAACGTCGCCGGCGGGTCGCCGCCCCTCTTGGCCTTGACGGCCTCGATGCGCCGCCGGTGCAGCGAGTAGTCGGCCTGGCACAGGTACCGCTGCTCGTCCGGCCGGCCCGGGTACAGCGCCTCGAGGTCCGCCGCCCGCGCCAGGTCCTCGACGGGCGCGTCGCCGAACCCCGGCACGACCGACTGCTGCACGAAGATGGCGAAGCCGGCGATGCTGCTGCCGCCGCCCGCGCCCGCGCCCGCGCCCGCGCCCGCGACGGCCTTGAGGAAGACGGTGTTGGGGCGGCCCTGGCTGTCCCGCGTCGCGGAGCGCCAGCGATCGGCCATGCGCGCCGCGCCGGCGGCCGCGCCCTCGGGCGTGTCCCACCCCGGGTTGTTGGCCTGCCAGACGCCGTCGTTGGTCTGCCGCCCGAAGGTGGCGCACGTGCAGGCGAAGAGGGCCGGGAAGTCGTCGGCCGAGGTGACGGGCTCGACGCGCACTTCGTCGTTGTTTCCGCTTGCCATTGTAAATGATTGGTCTAGGTTGATTTTGGGGGGCCAGTTGAGGCGTGTGTGTGAGTGTGTGTGAGTCTTGATGTTGAGTTGATGGTGGCGGTGCGTGTTCCAGCAAAAGCACGTCCTATGAAGCCGGCTTGAGCACTCAATTTCCAGATCGCAACGGATCCATCCGTCAATTGACTCACTCGGCGAATTTGCATTCAGAAGTGGTGTGCGCATCTCCACTGCGCATCTTGGCAGGGACAGATTTATGCTAACTCTGGGATTCTTGATGATGTTTCTGTTAGTCAGCTATATCCACCACACCCCCGAGCCGAGACATCGTGGGTTCCGGCCACACTGGTAGCTTGCAAAATTGTCAGCGGGCTAGATGCCTTAAGCTATCAGATACATTCACTTGTAGTTCAACAATAACACAATGCTTTTTTATAAGAGGAAGTGAAGCGAAGGTTATACTGAACTTTCTGTCTGAGATTCAGTTATTGCCCGCTCCAGCCAAGTCGTCCCGCCTTTAGGGAACTTATACAACACTGTTGGATCGCGTGAACTCACAACTTAATGAGCTATGATGCCGGGCTTGGACTTTTATGCGGTATGCTAGATCAAACTCAGTAAAGGTCATCCCAACTCTCTGATCTTGATGCAATACAATCAGGAAACCCTTCAGTGATGAAGTGAATTGACGATCAAAGACCCGTTAGGCTGGACTGGCGAACATGATCATGAAGTTTACTCATGAAACAAAAATACAAAATGCAGTACTTGGCCACCTCCTGCATGAGCAATCCCATACGAAGCACACCATACTTAGCACCGCCCACTTGAACGAATCAGTTGCTTTACACCGGAGACTGCCGCAGTCTTCATACTTGAATGCTATGAAAATATGTAATGCGTCCATTAAGAGGAGGAGCGTGGTCGGGAAGCTGCTTACTGTGGTCAGGCGCCTGCGTTAAATGCCCATCAAGTGGGGGAATCTCATCGCCAAGGAGCGTATCGTAGTCATACACCTGCGTATAATCCCGGAAGTGCATTGGCATCAACTACAATACCAGGAGGCGTAATTAATCCCTACATTCACAACGGCCATTGGCAAAGAAAAACCGGAGCAGATGTGACTACTTGACGGAATACGCAAAACAACGGCACCGAGCAGCTGATTCAAGCAACCCCCTGCCGTGAAGGAGGTTTGTCTGTAGACATATCCGAACGTCTCCTCGTTGATGTAAGCTTGGAACCCACGCTCATCGATGGAAGTTAGTCTTCCTTCGAAGTATAAATATGCGTGCAAATCACCTACATCTTCCAACTAATCAACCCTCAACTGCAACCCTTTCTTGCTCTTCGTCATAGACCACACATTCAAGTCAAAGATCTAGCAATTATAAGCACCATGGTCGCTTTCACCAATGTCCTCGCCGCAGCCGGCCTCATCACCACCGCCTTGGCCAAAGACTGGTCCGCCCTTTGCCGAGAATATCCCCCTTCCAAAGGCGAATGCGTCATCATCTCCCATTACTCACAGAGACAATTGAACGCCGGCGATCGCAAGATCATGCGCCTCAGCGGCGAATGCGAGGTCCGCGAAGACGCGGATTGGGTCCCGCAGAGCCCGGGCTTCAAGTACGAGTTCGACATTGGCGGCATTGGTCACGTCGTTGCAAGGACGTCCTCCGTTGGCGGAGACGCCGTTGCCAGGCCTAGTGTCACGGTTAATGGGAAGACGCCGCCGAGCTTTGATAGGGGACAGAAGAGTTTCAGTGAGGGGATTACGGTGACCTGGTACCGCCAGCTAAACTACAAGTGCTTGGATCTCTGAGCAGGCCGGAAGCCCAAGTTGGCTGGCCTTTTAGGGTACGTCCTGTTACTACTTGGCAAACTTCTATCTATTTCTTTCAGAGGACTCCTCAATCATAGCCAGCAGTACTCTCATTAAACTAGCTCATTTCGTTCTGCCTAACAGTCCCAGTATGATTGTTAGGAGTTTCATAGGCAAGTCGTCATTGATTATTGTATCCTGTCGACCTTGTGAATGTTTATTTGATTAAGCATATGGGAAGGATCTGAGTCTAGTGCACAATGAACCGATAGTGCTGGAATAGCAATGTTTCCTCTAACCTCTCTCATTGTACAATCCCGCACAGTCAAGCCCTGTGGAGAGCGAAGTCGAGGCTATTGACCGATGGGGCATGTTCTCTTGATGAGATCAAACTATAGTGCACATCAATATCAGTTTTCCAAGCTCTCGACGATTGGAAAACAGTAACTTACAGGCTTATCAAATATATCCCATCTGTTGCTTAATGAATACCCGAAGATAGACCTTTGGAATGTCAGTATTATATCCGAGTCCTGCACTCATCTCAAATGGGATAGCTACTTACGGTGCATCGACAGCGGCATACAAGGTAGAGCGTCCTTCGATACCGTAGCACAGATATGCCGCTTGTTGGAGACCGATGCCAGCGTCACCGTACAGGGTCGCTCTGTTGTCAAGTGCCATGGTGATCTAGAAGAGTGAGCATTACTGTAGCGATTCCACACCTAGTGCTAGAGCTTACCACAGTATCAGGCACAGCCTCATAATTGAAAACGATGCCGAACTCAACTTTGGGAATGCTGAAAAGTAGAACATGGTGTTAACTCGTTTCCGCTTCCTGTACGCACGCCGCACTGGACAAGAAAACTTACACTGAGACCGTGATCGCACCATTGGCAGTAACGTCTGCATGGAACACTGGGCCCGCGTTGTCGTCATCAGAGTCTTTGGCTCCAACCTTGGGGGGATCGGCCTTTTTGTCTTCGAGTGTAGCATCCTTGACTTGCGTGCCCTTGTTCTTGATCGGGTATCTCTGTGTGTAATCCCAATTGACCACATCAAATTTGACCGATGCGTCACTATTCATGCTGTCGTCAGCTTTGAGTTATTCAATGGCTTAATCAGCGTGACTTACAGATGTAACGCGGCGTTGCCATTGATTTGCTGCATTTCAACGTCAGTGTGTCTTTCCCCCACATTGTCCATGTTCAGCCAACTTACCCCGATAATGCGGAAATTAGGACCGATTGTGACAATTCCGGGTACAGAAAAAGTCAGCCCAAAGTTCTGGGCTCCGAAAAGCTCTATGGGACCAGTTGTGAAGAACAGCTCGGCATTGGCTTCGACATATAACTTTGTCACCACGCCGCCTTTTGTACGGAACAAGGCGCCAACCTGCTCCCAGGTCTTGGGGTCCGCCAAGTCGCCCTACACACATGTCAGTACACTTCCACTAAGATGTCTCATTCATGTGTGGCTCGAGTGACACTTACAATGAGTGATATGGTCGCAGTCACTTCGACGTCAATATCAAGGTCTATCCATGCATGCATACGAGCTCTAGGGTGTGTTGGGGTCAGTGAGACGAAAAGGCGCGGGCATGCTAAGGTACGAACCTGTAGTTGACGCATTGGATGGACTCGTCAAACAGATTCCACTGATAATTCTCCTAGAGAAAGGTCAGTTGCGCTTTAGATACAACACACTTCTTGCTGAAGGCTCACATAAATCCGATGCCGTACAGCCTCGTATTCGACGTCGACCTCCCGCATCTCATCCAGCCATCTACCGAGGTCACTGGAGAACCACCGCTTATGCAACTGGTCCCACTCGTGCTCTGGTGTCTCTCTCTTCTCTTTGCGGAAAGAATGGTGCAAGAAGTCAGGCCACTGAAATATTGTCAGACAAATATCATGCAGCGAGGATAATAGCACACAAGGCCAGGAGATGTTGAGAGGAGTACTTACCGAACCGCCATGATCCCGCTTCACTATGGAGTGCAGTTCATTCAAGCTTCTCTTGTGCTCTCCAGGCTTGTCTACAATGTTGGCCCAGTATCCCGGCTCGCTTGAGTAGTCAATTCGGAGAAGCACATCCGATTTGTCGCGCTTGTGGATCGGCGAGAAGTCGTAGTCAAAGGTAAAGTCATACTTAAGAGGCGCACTTTCTCCACGTCTCCTGAGCTTCCGGATGATGTACGGCGGCAATGTCTGGTTATGAGACGCCTCCATGCTGACGGCTACAGCATAGCGGCCGGCGCCGCACTGTGGTGGCATCTCGACGACGGTCTCGGCAACCTGTCCAAGGAAGATGTCGCCGCAGTTGCTGTCAGGCCCGGTCTCGGTACAAATAGCCGTGACTGTTTGGCGCTTCTCGTGTTTCTCGCAACCAAGGAGTTCCCAGTGAGACCCATCTCTCTTGTCGAGGCTGATCAGGTCTTTCTTGGGCCCTGAACGACGATATCTTCGTATCAGTCAAAGCATTGGTCATGATGTAGTGTTTTTGCGACTTACCCGACATGATTACAAAGCCGAAAGCATTGTCATTCGCGTCGCCATCTGCACCGTCACCTGTGTCTACTTGCAGGTTGAACTTCTCCTCGTCACTCTCTGGTCCGAGCTTGGGGAACAGGTATCTGTTGACCTTGTCAGAATCTAAAACTTGTTTTAGGAATGATACACGGGAGGAATCATACTCGAGCTTCACAGGAAGATCTTTGGTTTTCTAACATGGATGCTGTCAGCTCCATAGGCCCAAGCTACATCAAAGCGCTCGGAATACTCACAACATCCAGCTTATCAGCACGACAGCACAGAGGTCGCGTGGTGATCAAGGCGACATCCATATGGAAGCCCGCACAGCCATGAGCGTTTGGATAGTACAAGATGTCTCCGCTTTGGATCTCCCCTGTACCGCAGCTCTTGACTGACTCACACCACTCCTCGTGCTTGCCATGAGGCCCGGGTACGTAGCAAGCATCCTTCGGGGTTTCATTGGGACAGCAAATGGGCTGGTACTCGTTGTTCCAGATTTCGCAAGGGCCTGTTCGTGGATGTTAGCGAACCGACCGAGAAATTCAAGGGCAGCGAAGGTACCTTGCGCATAGGCCAGAAAGTATTTGCCTAGAGGAAGTCAGTCTGCTAGAAATCTTTTTCCACGTCATAGCATGACATACCGTCGCCACACATTGTACTTGTGTCAGGGAATTTCGGATCTCCAAGGAATGGCACGTCCACCTTGTAAGCACAGCTGTCCTTGAGCGGAGAGCACATCTCAAGCTTTTTATCACCAACCTAAGCAGCATAGCCTCATCAGCAAATGGTATATACACCACAAATGAGCCAGAGCAGAGGAGGCAGGGGGACTTACACCCTTGCAGCAGTAGACTGCCTTGCCACCAATAAGACATCTTGCGTCGCCCTGATCAGGATGGTCAGGGTTGTCGACCCAAAACCTGTCGTTCTCAACCATCAAGATCTCTCCGTCGCCACAAGCAGCGCCACCACAGAAGATCCCTGGTCCGAGCCCCAGAAAGTCGAACGCATTGACTCCGTCGCGCCAGGCACAAGTTTTCGGGTCCGGGTTGTGCGCAATATCACAGCAAATGTTGCGTCGTTCTCCTTTCTTCGGGCATTCTAGATCATGCCCGTGCTTGACGAACCCCGTGTCGCATGTCGGCTTCGTGGAGCAGGAACCAAGCCGGCATTGCGCGCCTTGTCTGGTCCAGTCACCGAGTTCGTAGTTCACGCCATTACGCTTAGCAAATTTGCCTAGGCCGTCTGGCTGCAGCAGAGCGTCCAGGGCGGTGTGTTTACGGTCATCGAGGTCGACAGCCCAGATCATCAAGCCGCCTAACCCTTGCTTGTTCGCAAAAGCGACCTTTTCTTGCAGGGTCTCAGAATCGTCGTACGCGATCCATTGATCATCTGTTGAAGCATAAGCATTAGACTTTTTTACAGAGTCCGAAATTGTACTCACTGGCCCATGTCAAGTATTTAACCGCAGCCTCTTGGTCATGAACCGTGTTCAGATGGAAGACGTCGACAACAGTGTTGATTTCATCGTATGACAGGACACCGGCTTGGCCAGTGCAACGACCTGCGTTCGCAGGGCCCTTTTGCTTGCACCCGGGCTTGTTGCACTTTGGATCTTCGAGCTGAAAGCTCCGCCCATAGAAGCCGATGCCGAGATTGACTTGGCCTGCCTGCACGTTGTTACGCCACAACAGCTCGAGAGCGTCTTGGATCTCGGTGAGATTGGTGTGAGAATTCACGTAATTGCCAATGTAGCTGTCCTTGTCATCCCAACTCCCTAGGCAGCCAGATCGGTCAGCTCCAATGCAACCCTCCGATACTGATAACAAAATGAGTAAAACCTTACCGTGCAAGTCGTACGACATGAGGTTGACCCAATTGACATAGGGCATCATGCTTTCGATATCAAACCAGCGGAGATACCAATATGAAGTTGGTGCAGCAAAGGATATGCCCCAGCCTTCTGGTTCAGCATCAAAACGTGATCGCAAGTCCGCAAGGAGTCGAACATAGTTCTCGGTGTCAACCCACTCATTGCCACCACGATCAGGAGCACCTGGGTATCTGCAGCCATGTAAGTCTCGGGTTAAACGACGACGATTATGGCTGACTTACTCCCAGTCGATATCAACACCATCAAAGCCCCAGTTTCGCATGAACTTGATCAGCTCATCAATGAATTTTGCCCTCTTGGCGGAAGTGCTACTGAGATCCGCAAAGACAGGTTGCGTTTCTGTGCCGTTGTCACTGAAGGTCCAGCCACCCAAAGACACCCAGATTTGCAGTCCTGGAGCTTTCGTCTTCAGGTTCGATAAGTCAGAGAAGATTTTGTCATCTGCTGGCTTCATGGGATGAACCACAAAGGAGTTCGGCTTGATGTAGCCGAAAGCCACATTCAAATGCGTCAAAGAATCGACGGGGATATTTGAAAGAGGCATGACTCGGCCTTCGTATCGTCAGCGGAGAGGTGATCTTCATCGACAGATTGCTTTTCAACCCCGGAAGACTTACAACCATCCTCCGCCAAAGTCCACGATTCATAATAACTATTAATCCCGCAGTCAGTGACCTTGCGCACCGGGTTTGCTCACAGCGAATAGTGACAACAAACTTACCCAATGACCAGATCTCGAACATCGCCTTGGCTTTGAAGACCGTGAGCATTAGTAACATTATCTTGGTAAAGCTGGAGAGACTGTTGGCAATTTAATTACCTGTGACCGGTAGAAGGCGGTGCTGCACAGTTTCCCTGGCAACGTTCATTGCAGAAGTCCTGGCATATTTCAAATCAGCATCTCTGCTCTTCCATCGCTTGTTACTCTCATCAACTACAGCTGACTCACCTCTCCAGTACCGCACGATCCCCAGAATCCGCAGCACACATTCAGAGGACAGTCAAATTTGTCTGCTCGAATACCGCATTCTGGTTTTGCATCGCAGTTGGACGTACAGACAGACTTGTCACAGTATTCTGGTCGACGTCCACACTAAATTCACTGTTAGCACAGATCAAGGCGCCAGGTGAGATGAGGTCCTGCTGTACAAATCCTGTCTCGCCGTTGCAGCAATCACCATTGGAACACGGCGTGTCCGGGTCGCAGCGAATCTCTGCAGTCTGGCGAGGAGAAAGCTGAAGGTGACGGTTCACCGGAGTGGTGTCAACAAGATGCTTTGAATTCGAAGGTAGTGAAGCTGAAGCCAAGATGCTCGTAAAGACCGGACCCAACGTCAGGAAACGAATCAGTATCGCCTTGAGCCTTGCCATGTTGAAGCAGGCGGTCGCGATCACAGCGACTCAAGATTTGATGGTTCGTGATGAGCGTTCTGCTGCGGTTCATTGAACGCTTTTTTGCAGATATCAAACATCAGGAGTACTTCTTGCCTGAATCAGAGGGGCGCAGTGTGGTTGGTCAGGCCATGTAAGTCAGAGTCTCGGCAATTTTACACGATCAGCGCTCGAAAGTTGTGTTGGCTTCCTAGCCGCGCTCAAGCTGGTACCCCTGCATTACGCCAAGCAATCCACAGACCACGAGGCCGCCACCGGTCAGACGAAATACAACACACCTTAATTACACTCTTGTCACATCGACCACAAATACACCTTCCTGGTCGAGCACCCCAGTCGTTGCGCCCTTGGGCCGGGTCAGCACTAAAGGAAATTAGACTCAGCCTGGATGATACAAGTACCGATACAACCGCGACAAGTCGAGGGTGAATACATCGTCAACACTGGGTCGTGATCATCATCTGATGTCGATGACCGAAATCTTTGTCGCAATGTGGCGGAGATTAGCTCCGTATTCGATCGAGAGGGTGTGCGAGTGGACTGCGGGAGAATTTTATCACCATGCCGTCGTATCCAGCTCGCGATGTACCGATATCGTAGGCTCAACTCTGAACCCCTTGTCAAACGCGCTTTCCTGCAAAGGGGTTCTCCCGTTACCTCATCGCCAGAAGCAGACGTCTGGTAGTGATCTTCTTACATCGACTCTGCTCTAGGATAAGGAACAGATTAGTGGGAAGTGCCTCCCCATGTACTGGCTTCTTGTTGACATACCCTCAACTCTTCTATCACTGAATACGTCGGCAACATGAGAGTCACCCAGTGGCCCTCGCTGGCAACAGCGGCGACCATCGTACTGGCGCAGGTTATCAATGCGCAGAGTCAGAATCAAACTCGTTTGCTGGATCTCAATCAGGCAGACTGGCCAACGATACCGTCGACATGCTTCTCGGTGTTGACACAGACTGTAAACTGCGCGCCAGTGCTCATATGGACTCGCGATCTTGGAGGGGGTATGACCCGTTTCTACACTGACGAGTCCTTGTCCAACCTGTGTACAACTGCCTGCACCTCCGGCCTCACGGCATGGCATCGTCGTGTGGTCGGCGCGTGCGCCAACGTCCGCGTCTCAATGAGCAATAGCTCCGATACACTGACCTGGGTTGCTCAATGGGCGCAAGAGTATCTCGAGGCTTATAGTTCAACCTGTCTTAAAGACAAGTGAGTTGGAGATGCCCTCCTTCTGAGACACAGAAGACTGACTTCACTCCATTCAGCTCTGGGCAATTGTGCAACTCAGTCCTGCGCAGTGTCATGGAAGTCAACCCGACCAATCAGGCACAAACAGCCACTCCAAGCTCAACTGCAGTTTGCAATAGCTGCTTTCTATCTGTGCTATCCACGCAGCTGGCCATGCCTCTGGGAGCAGAGGAGACGCGTCTGAGTCTGGCATACCAAGCGGCCACGTCCAAGTGCGGTTCGACGGCATGGACAATGCCAAGTCCAGCCAAAACTACTTGGGATGTTTCGTGAGTTTCCTTGTATTTATTTCGACATTACATCATTCTGAGACTTCAAATAGTGGCACAGCGGGACCTGGTCCTGAGCCGACTTGTGCCGGTAAAACAGTGACATTGTCAGGTCAGACATGCCAGGAGGTGTCTACCAGCAATGGAATTTCGACGAGGAGCTTACTGATGGCAAACGGGTTGTCTGGGGACTGCTATGGCTTCCCTCAGAGCGGTACTCTTTGTATTCCGAACAAATCCGTCTGCAAGACATATACTGTCAAGCAAGGCGACACATGCCGCACTATTGGGAGCGCCAATGGCGTCACGAAGCCACAGCTAATATCCTGGAACCCAGAGCTCGGAAGTGAGTTTCCTGAATACGATGTGTTTCAATGCACAAACAAGCGTAGCTAACCAAGGCTCTCGACAGTGGATTGCTCCAGTTTTGACAGTGTCGTGGGGGAGGTCATCTGCATCTCGAACCCTGGTGGCGATTGGGTGAATCCGGATCCTCCACCGCCTCCAGTCACAACGACTTTCGAGTCAATCCCGTCAATGCCGGGTATGATGGAGATGACATCTCTGCCAGAGCCCACACGTATTGGCTGGAATAACTCTATTGAGGTTGCCCCTTATGCAGATGACACACGGCTTGACTGCTCTCTGTACGCACAGCCGCCCATTCTGCAGGATTGGGCGAGCGACACATACACCTCTGACTGCAAGGAGGTGGCGGCCGGCTACAATATTGCCCTTGATGACTTTCTGAGCTGGAACCCGTCATTGAAGACCGACTGCACCTTGAAGAGCGATAGGCAATACTGTGTTTCAATTAGCAATGACACAGTGCCTGACACCAACGAGTTTTGCGCCGAGTTCGCATTTGCCTACCCGGGTCGGGGTTGCGATGCCTTCATTGCTACTCATGGCCTCGAGATGGCCCAGTTCACCACCTGGAACCCTGTTGTTGGTCAGACTTGCGAGGGGTTCAAGACTGGTCTGTACTCACAACTAATATCGCGCCAAGCGGGTATATGCTGACCACTTGATTTCTACAGGCCTTTCGTATTGTGTTAATGTGTACAAATTCAGACAGCCAGGTACGTCGAGTCGGGAACTCTAAAATAACACGAGAGGTATTAACGCATAGTCTGATAGGTATTGTGTCAACTTGCAACAAATTTGCTGTGGCAAATAACTCGAGATGTAAGTTGCAACAATAAGATGCGCTTTCTTACGAGATGGCGACTCTAACACTAGTCAATACTACAGGGGCCGACAGTCCTTGCAAGATCATCGAGAGCAAATTCGGCATTGAGCATCCTCGCTTCGTGGCCTGGAATCCGGCCGTGAAGCAGAATTGTAAGTGAAACAGATCTTGCTTGAGAACTTGGGCTACCGACACTGACAACACCACTTGCCAGGTACCGGGTTGTATCGCAACTATGAGTACTGTGTGTCCATACCAGGGTTCCGACCAACATTCCCAACTACTGCAGCGGCGCCACAACAGACTTGAGCCAGTGGTAAAAGACTAGTAGGATTGGGCTTCGATCTGAGGGTTATTTAACTAGATAGATGACCTCTGAGCATGATTCATCTTGATTCATCTTGTGAAGCCTTCGTGCTCAATTTCCTTAGTCATGATAGTGATGAAATGTCCCACCGCTCCGTCTCAGTTTCCCCCTGCTTGTCGAGTGAATATTTCCATTACCTCAGCACGACCAGCATTTCTTGCAAGGTCCAAGGGAGTTCTGCCGAAATAATCCCGTCTAACCTCAGCGCCGTGCCGAAGCAAGAAATCCACCACTTCTGGTTCCCCATACTCGGCGGCCGCATGCAACAGTGTCCTGCTTGGGATGGTATCTTCTCTCGATCGTGGCATACTCGCGGCACCTCCTGGAATCCAGTTGATATCATCCACCCCATATTCAAAAAGCAACTTGATGTAGCGAAGCTCTCTCGTAGCAGCTTGCTCCAACAGCATGTTGCGGGTAAGCTCGTCCGCAGGAGTGCATATGTTGAGCGCGTAGTCGAGTAGCTCATATCTCCCGTGCATGACTGCGGCAAAGGCAGCCGAGCCGGTGATCTCGACATTGTGCTCCAGCAGTACATCAAATAGCTGCTTTCCCGCGTCAACCGCGGCGCTGGTAGCTGCCCAACCTTGCATGTATTGACGCGGAACCGCCCAGCCAGCGCGGATCATAGTCACCCATATTTCGCATCCGTTGTCAGGCTGTCCGGCCAAGGCTCCATGACCGTACGCCTTGTGGCCGCTGAAGTCATGTGCTGATCCTCCGAGAGTCTGTAGGCCTTTGTCTGCCCCGAACAACAGGTCATGACCTGGTCCAGGCTGTACAGAAGTAATTAAGTCCCGTACTAAGCTGGGATTGCCCGCCTGGAGTGCTGTAGCCACAAGGACCTGGTTTAATAGCGGGTTCGATAGTATAGAGCTTTGAGGAAGGTCGATCATACGCAATTGATCTAGAGTTGCAGTTCTGCTTCGCAGCAACATTTGGAGCAGTCTGTCCTCCAAGTCTAGCAATACATTTCGCAGTCAGCCCAAGATCAGGCCTCGTCTGAATAATGGAAGGAACACAAACCTTCAGATACCTCGGTCTCACTGTGCAACATACACACCATTACTGCTGCACTTGTCAAGTCTCTCTCTGACCAGAACATGACCTCCTTGTCGTTGATGTGAGCATCTTCATTATGACGCGTACCACCAAGGATATGGCGTAGATTGTTCCTTAGGTGGACCTCGAAAGATATGCGGCCATTTCTGTGGTCATCCCAACTGCCATAGAAGCATTCCGAATGAGGTTCCTGCATCGCAGCTCACGGATAGATGGGATTGAATCAATGGGGTCTTCTCATGGAACTTTCCCTGGTGTTGGTTAAAAAGGTCAGAGCGGGGAGTGAGAGGGGTAAATCAGAAGGTGGCAAGGCACGTCTTACGTCTTACGATTCGATACCTCAGCTTGACAATTACTTCGGTATCTAAATACCCGTTTAACACATCCGTCGAGACTAATTGTTTTATGCGAAATACTCCTCTTTATTTGAAACATACATTGTAAATGCTTGCGGAAACTCTGCACGAAAAGAACTCAAGTCAAGCTCGTCGCTGGAAGCATACTGAGTCAACCACTGAATATTATTGTATTCTGACATATGAAACTAGTTGCTGTATCATTGATACAAGTCCTGAGTGGGCCAGTTATCCAAGGGCCAGACACGAAGAAAAGTCATGCTCATCGGGTGCTACTGCGACGTCCAGTACCAAACCAATCATCTCCGGGGCCCTGGTAGAGAAGATTCTGGGTGCAAGTATCTCTCTTGCCCAGAGTAGAGTTGAGAAACTCGAGAGCACGTGGCACCGATCCTGTGTACGGGCCAATACGGGACTGATCTGACATCCGGAGAAGGTGCATATCGCCCGTGCTGGCGTCAATGCTGATGAGATGTGTCCATTTGTTTTGAGCCTTCAGTTCTCGGTATTCGACGGTGTTCCAGATGCTGTGGGCATTGTTGTTGTCGGGAGGCGGTTGCTGTGTACCATAATGAGCCAGGTTCGTCGGGTTGAGGGAGTACACCCAGATTTTCCCTGAGCAGCGTCTGGCCATCGCGCGAGACATGTTCTCAAAGTAAGTGAATCGGGTGGGAGGGTCCTTCAAGTGATAGAGCCAGCTGTCTTGTCGGTCTATCTCCCAGAAATTCTTCTTATTGATGCTGTCATCGGGTACGGTTCCAGGAGGTGCCACGTTGTCGTCCCTACCAGGGAAAAGAGTCTGGAAAATGAACAACATATCAGTAAGGATGCACACTCTGAATAACAAGGTAATGTATTCATCTCGGATGAAGTCTTACCCAGAGAGAATACATTTGACGGTCACATGCCCATCTTGCTGCACTCGGCGAGAGATTCTCCTGAGGACCTAGTGATTGTCCCTTGGCGGTGTTCTGTCGCTCATCATTGGGCACGCCGGTGTAAAAGACGCACAAGTCTCTCATCTCTGGCTCTTTCTTGAGGAGTTCTGTCACCAGGTACTCAGTGCTGAGGTCGCCAATGTCAGGTCTGTCTCCGCTTGCGGCATTGAAACACCCTAGACAGTGTCGATGCGGCCATGTTGACGGAATGACCGTGCGACCGCCGGTAGCTCTATGTTGTAGGACAGTTCTCTTTCTCTTCGGCTCGCCAGAAGGTAGAGGCTTCCCGTCCCATAGGAGGTCTTGGACTCGAGGATCGTCCCAGGGATTGATCACATGGTTGTTGGCGGCGAAAGGGTCATCGTCGGCGAACGAGTGCAACGAGCTCAAGCTGTGGAAACCTTCAAGGTGCGAGCCGCTTTTGAAGCAAAGGGCACTGGGTAGCACCTGAAAACAAAGAAGGACGAGCAAAAGCTCCATGATTGTGAGTACGTCGACTGCCAGTCTCACGACACAACAGCTGAAGGTCCAGCAAAAGGATGTGTAAAACACCTAGCAGGCAAAAGATGGGAACCAGCTTCCTCCTGGTATACAGGAGGTCTCAAAAGGGCTTCCATTTTCCTCCTCAGAGACCACAAGCCTGTAGCCCGAATAACAATCATCCAAATCGTCATCTGATGGCAGCCCCTATCCCCCAACCCAAACCATGTCAATCTCATTCGACTTGCATCCCGTGATATTGCTGCGCCGCTGCCAAGAGGTCAGCGTTGCACAAGATTCTTGGATTATTTGGTTTTCTCATCGCATCGAAGCTCCTCTTGGAGTTTAGATGTCTGGCACGGTCATGAGACTGCGGACCAGAGGGGCAACTTCTCCGCGTCTATCTTACTCAGACTTGACACCGGTCAGCGCCGATACCACTGTGATAAGGTTGTTTGTGTGGGTTAGCGACGCCACCATTACCGCGTTGGATCAACCTTATTTCCCCCCGCGGCTGCTGGCCGTGGTAGTGTTGCATTGCAGGGTAGGCTGTGCTTACGGACGCTCAGACATTTCACATGTGCTACTGTATCTGCATCGATAATCTCATTTCCACAGCCTTGGCATTGGGCAACCGCTCATGTACCGGTACCTTTCAGCAAAACCTGAGATCGAGTCGAGGAGGTGCGCAACCGCGTTTGGCGACGATCTATGTCCGCGTTTGCCTGGTCCAACTGAGCTTCATACCTGGAAGGCAGATGACTTTCTGACGAAACTAGGCCTCAACAATACGCCAAGCCCTGAGATGCCACATTCTCAGCTGACAGCAACATCGTTCCAGCATTATTGCCCAATATCACGCAGATGTTGACTTACTTGGTTAGGCAGGTGACTTTGTACTTGGATCATGACTTCCAATAACATCAGCGTCTTGTGGTGCCAGGTAGATGCATCCGAGTAGGTATTCGCAGAATTTGCGTAATGGTAGCTTTGAAGCTAGTATGATGTTACACCAAGGCGGTCTGCTCTGAGTAGGCTGGTACGGTGTATAAATCGGCGTGTATGGCAAAAACGTTGCCAATCTCAATTATCTCAAGTCAATCTATTTCGGCCCCTGAGTTCCCTGCTGATCTATGCCAAGATGCGTGTTGACTTGCGCTCCGTTCTTCTGGTTCTGGCCGGCTCGGCCGTCGCCCAGTCTTACATTGTTGACCCGCCTACCACTGCCCCTTCCGACACTACACCGGACTGCACATACTGGCATGTCGGCGCAGCTGGAGATACCTGCGAGGCAATCGCAACTGACAACTTCATCCAGCTGAGCTGGCTATACCGCTGGGTAAGTCAACCATGACATTTGTGACTTCAGTCTTCGCAACATGGTGAATAGAGCAAGGAGTGCTGACGTTCGAGCAGAACCCTTCGCTTGCTAATGGATGTAATGTCATCGCCGGCACGTCTTATTGTGTGGAGGAGAACTGGGGTGTACCTCCAGTCGATCCTACAACTACCACTTCGACAACCACTACGCCGACCAGTACTGGTATTGTCACGCCGACGCCCACGCAGCCGCCCGAGATCGTCGCAGGCTGTACCAAGTTGCACTTTGTCAGCAAAGGCACCAGCTGCAGCTCCATCCTATCCCAGTATGGCATTACCGTCGCCCAGTTCTATGCATGGAACAGCGGAGTCGGTGCCGACTGTTCGGGAATGTGGGCCGAGGTCTACGTCTGCGTGGCCGGCCCCGGCTTCGAGCCAACGACCACCACGGGGCCGGGTCCCACCACGACCGGAGGCAACGGCATCGTCACCCCGAGCCCTACTCAGCCGCCGTCCATAACGCCCAACTGCAACAAGTTCTACTTTGTGAACCCCGGGACCAGCTGCAGCGCCGTCCTGAGCCAGAACGGCATCACGATCGCGCAGCTCTACGCCTGGAACGAGGGCGTGGGGGCCGACTGCTCCGGCTTGTGGGCCTCAGTGTACGTCTGCGTCGGCGTCATCGGCGGCGGCGGCTCGCCCACCACGACGAGCAAGCCGACGACAACGTCCGGCAACGGCATCACGACGCCGACGCCGACGCAGCCCGGCATGACGGCCAACTGCGACAAGTTCCACTTCGTCGCGCAGGGGCAGTCGTGCGCGTCCGTGCTGGCCCAGTACAGCCTGCCCCTGGCCACGTTCTACTCGTGGAACACGGGCGTGGGCTCCCAGTGCGAGAACATGTGGGCCAACGTGTACGTGTGCGTGCACGCCATCGGGGCCGTGATCCCCACGAGCACGACGACCAAGCCGACGACTACCAAGGGCAACGGGGTGGCGACGCCCACGCCGACGCAGCCGGGGATGGTGACCAACTGTAACAAGTTCTACAAAGGTATGTCCTTGAACAAGATCGGTTCGATCGGATTCTGGTGGGCCAATGCTGACATGTTGATTTGTCAATATAGTGGTCGACGGCGACACATGTGACGTGATCACCTCCAAGACAAAGGTGTCCAAAGCGAATCTGCAAAGGTGGAATACCCAGATTGGCGACGCGTGCAATGTTTGGCTTGGCTACTACCTTTGCATCGGGGTTATTTAAAGTTGTCTTTGGGCGGTGAGAACCAGATAGGTCAGGTTCAGTTCAGGGGGTAATTTTATTGCTTAATCAAAATGTTCTGATCTGAGTTACTACCTAGCATAGCTCAGTATCTAACTACCTAAACAAATCAGATAATATAAAAGGATCTGAAGTAGGTAGCCTGCCTAGAGAGGTACTCGAGTGAGTACACGCAATTCAACTGTAATGGTTCCAGTCCTTACCATTTTGTTAATGCAAGAACCAGGACCTTAGCACCGGTCCCAGCACTTCCTAACTCTATACGTGCTATCTTATCTTGCCTTGGTATGCAGGAGTGCCAGCCCGCCGCCTGCAGCGAGATCGTTGTTCTGCATCCTTCGCCGTTGATCATGGCACATAAGGTTCAGCACGTACAGCATGCCGCATGGTGCCCCATTTCTTAGCCTCTTTGAGGTTGTCTCTTCACCCCTAGAAGAGTTTATGTTCAACTTACGCTGCTGCCAACTGAGTAGCAACTACCCCATCCCGAGATAGAATGCGGCAAACGGGAATTGCTAGGTAATGCTAGGATTCTGAATAGATCCTAGCGACGGCAGCTTTCTACGGTAATGATGGGTAACCTTCAATGTAATATCATTCCTCTTGATTGATGGCCACAAGCCCATCCGGTACATCTTCCAGCGATGAGACTTGTGCGGAATAGCAAGAGATATTACCTCTCGGGCTGACTGTGTCCAGAAGTTGTGGTCAGCCCAGCGGATGGGTTGTTAACAGAAGTATTTAACCGGCCATCAAACACATCGGCTTTAGGTGGTGGGACAACCCTTGTGGGTTTCAGAGTATGGATTCGGATTGATAACATTGAGATATCTCCTGGTGGATTTCTGCCAACTATTCTGACCCCTATTTGCTAGAGTAAGCCGGGCGATGAGGCCCCAATCAGGCTCACAGATACTGTTGTCAGAACGCCAGTGACCGATATGATCTGCCCCCGTGAAGACTTGAGAATCTGCTCAGTCACTCTAATTCATGTGCGGAAAAATGAAATACTCTTGATATCGACGTTAGATAATCTTGATGCTGACATTGATAGAGAGCCGGCAAAGTCTGCCCATTGAAGAAGTAGGAGTGCAGGTCTATGGTCCGGGCCTCGGTGAGATGGCCAGAGACCTAAGCAGTGATGTTTTCCAGAGCCAGGTTGGCGTTGATATGTTGGGAAGCTAGTTTGGAAGAGTCACCGGCAGGATCCGGTTGGATGATGTCTCTTTCCGCTACCTCTCCTGGCATTACTCCTGACCAGGGAGCTCCCTGAAACAGGACAATCCAGTAAATATAAGTCCGCTTTGAATGTTGACAACACCTTCGGAACGAGAAGAGGTACATGTTGCCTTTACTCTTCCGTTCGACTCCCTGCTGATCTACATGTACGGCATTATTCTTCAAAAGGTATACACTCGTCAAGGTAAAGTTCAGAATGTTTCTGTTCTAGTGATTTCTCCGGAGTTTGGAATAATGGTAGTGTCCAACGCATCCAAGGCCAGGCTTACGAGGACTAGGTACCTGATCTACGGCCGGAATCACTCCACCAAACAAACAACATGCTTGAAGACATTAACCGAGATGATGACACTCAATACATAGAGAATCTTTCTCAAGACGATGGCTGGGAACGTAACTCTGATGGGAACCTATCTCTTACGTGCTAGGTGGACCGGATTTCTTGCCCAAAAGAGACCAGACCGCCATACGCGGACGTTATGCATGATGTGAGAAGCAGAAACGCTTCTCGAATAGGACCACGTGGCTTCGATACATCCCACTTCTCATTGCTCCTTTGCCCGTGTCGAGACCATTTGGATTCCACCAATACTTTAAGTCCAATGCCGACTCAAAGGTTCTACTGTCATGCAACATTACTCCGTCGCCTCGACGAGACACGCATGTGAGAGAAACGATAGTCAATCAATACATGGTGAGATGAGAGGTATGTGTTACTCCTTTCATCTTTCATAGCTTTTTCATAGCTTTTTCAAGGAACATACAATCTTGCCATCTTGTCTCGTCTTCACGTACATGAAGACTGGAGGAAATAGCCGACGGGTGTTTAATGATCATCAAGGAGTTATTGTGGAGTCACTGTCACGGGCTTCGGCAGAACGCCGACCCTACCTCGTACTTGTACACACACTCTCTCTCATCTGCTTCAGAGGCAGAGTCAATGATTATCAACCCCAGACTGAAGACTATCAAGAAGTAAGCTTATGTGCAAAATGAATCTCGGGGACCCAGGGCTGTGGAACTGGCACGTGGAACGCGATCATTCAGCCTGATATGTCAGAATGTTGAGAGCTGCGCTGCAATGAAAGGATAAACTGGGTAATAATCACTGGGTACGGTTGCACCCGGACCGTTGCACGCATCGGAAGATTTTCACGTCTAGTGTCTGAAATAAACAAGCCTCTGGAGAGGGCATGTCCCAAGGGTGGAAACGGTGCGGACGACGCAGAGGGCAGTCAGACCAACCCTTCGTCTCCGGGCGGACCTCGGGCATGTAAAGCCTGCTTCAATTAGTCCTGGTCTCTTCGACGCGGCGATCTTGGGAGAGCGAGTCTCCAACCAAAGGCCTAGTTGGCGTACGTTAGGTACTCCGTAGAGCAAGCAACGAGCAACCCTCTAGGAGAAATTCTAGACGGTGGTCGAGCAGGAAATCTGGCTGCGGGGAGGTGAGGAACCAAGAGACGCCATCTGGCTGCTCATTGGTGGGATTTTTATGTCGAATGAACTCCGGAAAGGGGGGAAATATCGCGATGGCGATGTGGGGCTGTTTCCCCAAATCTTGGAGCGCCATTGACAGGGGCCAGGGGAAGCCTGTCCCGGTCCCCACCTGCCCTTTCCTTCTCTTTCTTGTTGGAGCAAAGGGTTCAAGGAAGGAGCTCCCCTCTGAAAGGTCGGTGATGTTTGGCGACGGTCGTCAACCGATCTCCCTGAGGACGAACCATGGGCTGACGGTAGGCAGCATATCGCGGCGCGGCATGTGATCTATTAGGCACCTACCTTAGCTGTTGCACATATTAGTTGGTGTATCTGTGAATTCTCCGGGAACGGAGAGGAGAAATATGGATCTTGGGCGTGTTTTGAAAGCCTCTAAAACAGTGGAAGTCCTTTTTAGGTAATGCGTCTCGAGCAGTGCCGGAATGCAGGGACGTTCTCACACCTGGGCCTAGCTGCCGATTTACTTGGGTAGCCTGCTGATGATGAGGGTGAAATTCAGTTCAGACAACAGTGCGACCTGTCTTCAGTGGAAGGGTGTTATTGATTTGATCCAAATCAGAAAGTCATGTCTCTTCTTGTCAGGCTTTGAACATCAGTCGAAGTGATCGCAATCCATGTCGCGGGGGAAGCCAACAGAACCACCAAAGCTGGAAAGGCTAACCCTTCCCCATGCCCACTCAGAAAGTGTCCCCAACTTTGCCACAAGGCCAAGGACTGGAGGCTGATCCACTGGAGCTGCCTGGCTCTCTAGGCCCGTCCAGTGCCACATCCTTCTGTTTTCCCGCCTAAAATCCGTCCATACGACCCTCCATGATTTCAGCACTGAGGCTCCCCCCAACCCGCTAAACCCTCAGAACCCCCACTCCGCTCCCCCGGCCAGACCCATTTTCTCTGTTCCGCCGCCGCTTGTTAGCTTCTTCTACCTCTGGGTTGGCTCTGGTCACTTGGGTACCCGAGAATCTATCATTTGCTGTTTTCTTGCCCTGGTCTTGGCACTCCATGATTTGGACGCTGTGCTGGGTTTTGCGATGCGCAACATCTGAGGCTGCTGCGACTGCAACCTCCATCGTCCACCCTCGTCTGCCGCAGAAACAGGCAAAGATTGCGACCGCCGTGCCGATCCTCTTCATTCGGATGGACCGCCAGTCGTCATCCTCCCGGAGAGAACTTTACGTCTCTTCCTTGGAAGCGTAGCGGCGCCCGCCGCAAAGACCCGACGTCTAAACATCGACCACATTGCGCGCCCAAGCTGAGAGCAGAGACAGATCACCGTTGTCTGCTCACATCAGGATCCTCCAATCAGTCACCCTGCGCCCGCCAGCATCGCGCTCTCGTGCTGCTGTGCATCCTGTGTCTTACACACAAAAACTTTCCGAAACCCGCAGGGTCTGTGTCGCGCACGAGGCTCTGTTTTCCTCTGCCCACTGTGTCGCACGCCCGCCACCGGCCTACTGTGGCGGCGCCTTCTCCTTGTGTCCTCCGGTGGTGCAGATATCTACATAACCACGCCCCCTCTTTGAGGCCGAAACGGAATCACCAGCGATCCGGGAAGCCAAACGTGCTCGTTTACTGCGCTTGGGAGAAATCCTCTGTCCTGGAGCCGACTCGTCCTCGCCCAACACGCACCGGCCACCCCTCCTACGGCTGGTATGGACCACTGATAATTATTCCGTCCTTATCATACCCCCTTCCCCATCGCATTGTAACCTCTACGCCCGCTCGGTACCGCACCGGTGACCCTCTCTGCCCGCCAGGCCTACTCTTCTTTAACCTCGCCGGCTTCTTTCCCTTGTTGGCACAACATCTTTCCTGTGAGCTAGATCTTGATAACACCCTTCACCGCCGTCCTGTGTTGTTGGCCAGCAGCACCTCGCATACATCCACCGGGATATCTCCGGACCCAACCAACGGCGATTGAAGCAGCTTCTTTCCATTTGCTTCTCGACCGTGCTTCCCGTTGGGCTTGAGACATCGTCGCCGAGTCTATCGCCTGCGGCTGTGGCTGATTGGGTTGGGACAACTCTCCAGCACGAGATAACCCGGTTGCCTCTCTCCCCGTATCCATGTGGCCTCTCATACGTGGCAGTCTCTATCCTCATCGACGATCTAAAGCACTGTAACGAGTACTGTCGCCTCCGTGGACTGTATTACGGGAACTTTGCCACCGGTTGAGACAGAGCCACTCGTGGTCAGAGCCAGGTCCAGGATTTTTGAAGGAAAGGTGCTGGGTACGACGGCCAGGGTCGGAGAAAGATCGCCAGAATGGCTGCCGTCCAGCAACTACGCGCGTCGCCAACGCCGGCGCATTCGGGAAGGGTTAATGGCGGTCTGCATGACGTTGCAATTGATATGGATGTGGACATGACCGCACCCTCATTACCCGCAACGAATGGAACCAGGTTTGGGAGTGGTCCTCAGAGAGGCGATACGAGGACTGTGGTCATCGTTCACGGCCCAGGCCAGGACAGCATCGTTTCAGTCTTTGCCGAGATTCTCGGGCAACCTTTTTGCTCTCGAGATAGCTTTGGCGAAATCACGTCTGCTGACCAGGGGCTGGTCGTCGGCATTGCTTCAGACAAGGCAAAGACCGACGTGGTCTCACGAGACAAGATGGCTGTGGTAGCTATCCACGCGCACTGCGTGAACTTGGGGATGCCGCCAGACCTCTATCTTTCGGCAGAGTGTGACTACGAATTTTTGTACACCAGTGCCCCGTTCTTCAGGAGGGACTTGTCCAGGTTTATTTCTTTTACGCTGGGTCAAATCAATCATCACGAGACGCTGATGACGAAACCGAGGACATACTTCATCTCAACCACCTTTCCAGATGTCAGGGCGGCGTTGCCCAACATCGACATCCTGACCGTTGGCTCGGATGCGGTTGAGATTCGTGTGGATTTTCTGAAAGAGCCTCTAGGTGACGGCGCCTATTCTCAAATACCCAGTCTGAGCTACGTCGGCGAGCAGGTCATGCTCCTACGGCAGAGGACAGAACTGCCCATAATATTCACAACCAGGTGCACGCGCGAGAACGGTCGGTTTCCCATGCAAGATCCCGATCTCTATTACGAGTACCTCTACAGGGCAATTCAATGGGGCGTGGAGTATATCGACGTTGAGCTATGGCTGCCCGAGAAGATCAGGAGAAGGCTATGGCAACAACGAGGAAACAGCCGGATCATGTCTGCCTTTCACGATTTTTCAGGCACGTTCAAGTGGCCTTCATCCAAAGCCGAGGCTATCTTCAGGCAGTCTCAACAATATGCGGACATCATCAAGATGATTGCCCTGACAAACGATCACAACGAGAACTTTGAACTCGAGTACTTCCGGTCAAAGATGAGGACCGAATACCCCGACGCACCACCATTCTCTGCCGTGAACATGGGTCCAACAGGTCAATTCTCAAGAACGCTGAACAAGGTCTTCACCCCTATCACTCACCCCTTGCTTCCCGAGATTGCCGCACCCGGTCAGATGAGCGCAGCGGAAATCAACGCTGCGCTATCGCTTCTGGGACAACTGCCTAAGAAGAGCATATACGGCATCAGCAGTCCTGCTTCACGAAGCGCCACCCCTACGGCGCCCTTCTATGAGAAGTGCTTCAACGAACTAGGCTTACCTCACCACTTTGCAGTCGTTGAGCGACAGCCCAAGGGCTCGGCGTGCATGGAGGCGTGGTGCAACCAAAGGAACTTTGGCGGCGCCTACCTCACCCCGCCCGTCTCCCATGCCAGCATCACCGGCAACAACAGCAGTGTCTTCTTCAAGGCCCTCAACGGCGGAGCTGGCCCCATCCTAAGTGAAGCCGCCCGTGTGATAGGCATGGTGGACACCATCATCGTCCAGCCTAGCAACTCGACCCCGAGCTCCGCGCCGGCGTCCATCCCCTCAAGCCCGCACCACAACCAGAGCGAGCCCCACGCACCCGTCTATATCTCCGGGCTACCGCCAAGCACGACACTCGTCTTTGACAATGCCTCCTGGCGAGGCATCCTGAGCACGCTCACGCGCGACTTTGCCCCCTCGGCGTACTTTGGCCGCTCCGCCATCGTCCTGGCCTCGACCTCGGACGACGCGGCCAGCGCCATATTCGCGCTCAAGGCGCTCCAGATCGGCAAGGTGTACACGGTGGGCTTCAAGACCCCCGCCGCGCTGGCCCGAGGCCTGACGATCGAGCCGTTCAACTCGCTCGAGAGCCTGCAGCGGGCGCGGATGGACGGGGGCGGCGCCACGGACAACAACAGCAGCGGCGCGCCGTTTGTCATTGTGAGCGCGCTGGCGCCGGAGAAGAGCAACCTCGTCGGCATGCTCGTGCGCGTCTTTGGCTCCCAACAGCAGCAGCAGCAGCAACAGCAGCAGGTGCCTGGCAGCAGCGCCGCAGCACGACGCGTCTTTCTCGACCTCGCCGACGGATCCGTGTTGCGGAAAGCCGACCCGTGCGCCGTCGCCGAGCAGAACGGCTTCGCGGCCTATGGGTTCGCCGACACGGCGGCCTTCACGACCGTCGAGACTCTGCGGCTGCTGGTCGGGCAGAACGTGCCGTACAGCTTTGTCAGGCTTGCCAGTGGGCGAGGGATCTTTGTGTGATAGCCCCTCCTGGAGAGATGGAGGGAAAGGGGGGAGGGGGAGGGAGGTTTTGTATCTCGGATGGTCGGCGTGGTAGACGAGGAGGAAATTGTTTTAGACCTACCTGCATCTTGCATGGGTTTGTCAAAAGGGCTCTTCGAAAGGAAAACTCGAAAGACGACCATCACTGGCATGCCCGGGCGTTTTCTCTTTTGACTTGTTGTCTTTTTGTTGTTGTTTTCGTCGTTGTTTTGCGAGCATACATGTTGAGTTTTGTTATCTCTTCTGATCTAGTTGCACTTTTGCTTTAGGCTTTTATTTTTTGTACCACTGAGAAGAACGAATATCTGGCAGCATCCGTTTTCTATAAAGACACGTTCTTCAGAGCTTGTTTGATCCATAGGCTTGTGAGCAACATGTGCAAAAAATCGTTGATCTGTTTGCTGAACGCGGTGGGCGATAGTTCCTCTCATAGAGCTGGAGGGGAGATTGACGTTGACACGAACAGATGAAGCTAGACACCATGGCAACACATCGAAAGTCGAATACATAAGCTTTTCACGCCCTCCCCCTCCCCCCCTCGCCCCCTTGCCTTGTTCGGGCACCTCGGCGACCTTCATGCAATAGATGATGTGTCTTGTCTTGTATCAACAGCCGGGCCGCGTTTGCACCTGAGTAGAAGGCGTTCAGGGAGGCGAGAGGCCGTGTGCAAGGGAAGTACATGGCGGGGCACGCGCGCGTTTCCCAAAACCTTCCTCTAGACAAGCACCACAGGGAAGCATTTGCATGCGGGTATGCCCGCCGCAGTTTGCCTGAACCGTACAGTGCCGACCGGCGGCTCTCCTCCCGTCTGCATCTTGTATGTTTTTTTCTATTTTCTAATGCGAAAAATTACCTGGTCCGGCACTCAGAGCCGGTGGACCCGCCCATCTGTGGACGATGTGATGCGCCGAGTTCTGGGCACAGCACAGGCGGCGCGTACGTGTGTTCGCGCGCTCGCGCGGCGAACTCGGAATCGTGCTTGTATCTAGCTCACCCAGATAGACGAGAAACAAGGGGGAATCTGATGCACCGGATGTAGGTACATGCTGTCTCAGTGGTGCAGGAAGAAAAAAAAGAAAAGAACAAAAAAGAAAGGAAGGAGAGATTGGTGACCGCCAGGTTCCTCCTCATCGGAGAGAAGCGACTGGACAGGAAACGAGCGCGTGCCTGGTGTACAAAGAAGAAACGAGCATGAACCCGGGCCGTCAACACAAGGTTTCTCGGGAAAAGTGTCCGTTTCCTGTCTTTGTACGTGTAGAATGAGACTCTATCTCTCCTCTCGGCATGCAGGTAGCCGTTGAGCAACACCCCCCAATATGCATGTCTGAGGCTGAATCGGAAAAAGGATGGCGGGATGGAAAGTGGCCCGGTGGGCAGGCTCAGGGTTGGCATGAAGAAGGGAACTGGAACTGGACATGGGACCAGGAATCAGAGTTGTCACCATTTCTCTTAACATGAATCATCAAAGCAAGCGATGATGTAAAAGAGAATCCACGTTCATCTCGCTGTTCTTCAATAAACAGGTCTTATTACCTCAAGTTATCACATTGTTTCTTTACTGGAAACCGAAAAAGAAAAAAAAATGGGCGTGTGTGTGGGAGCGGCACTAAGACAGGGGGAGGGCACAGCCATGTACTGTCCCCATGTTTCGAAAGAAGAAATGTACCTCTACCGACCGCCAAGCTAGTTCAAACCAGTCCCCGTACTTGTAGAATGGATGGCGCCAGGACCGAGAAGCCGCTGGCATTCCCTGTCATTGACCTGGATGACCATGCTAAGAAAGGCAAGCAAAAACGTGGAAAGGCTCCAGCGCTGAGGGTATCCCGGCCCGGTGGGCATGGTCTGGATACGGCACTCTGTGTGAGACGGCTAGCCCTGGGGATATCTTCAGGGAGCAGGAGCCTAGCTTCGGCCCTTTCTTTATTGTACGATATTGTCGTCGTCGGTGTGATAGCAGGTTGTGCCTTTACCCGCAAGCACTCGCTCAGCAGACAAGATTTCGCATTAGGCGGCGAATGAATGGACCTGGTCCAGAGCGGATACGAACAGGAGAGTCTTCCGAAGCTCGGTCGTTTGCGTTTTGGAAGCCCTTCAAAGACCCGAGGTAGGTACAAGAATATGTCAGGGTCCGCAAGATCGGTGTTCGCGGTCTAGCTGCACCGAAGCAGCGCCCTCCAAAACGCCGATCCTTTGGAAGCAACTTGGAGAAGAAAGTGTTGCTGGCGCGCTTGAGCGGCATCCCTCCCCTGCGCGTCCATCATCCGTCCCGAACACGCTTGACCGGGATGACCCCATGCAAATCATGCAAATCAACGTCGCCACAACACTTTGCTTCTGTGGGGTGAAGACAAGGAAGAAGGGTGATTCTTGGGATGAAAGGCAGAGGGACGGACTGCGAGCGTGCTTAGACGAGTGCATTTGCCAAGCCGTCTCCAGAGCAAGACAATCTCTCGATCGGTTCGTGCTCTTTGGTATGAGCTTGGGACCTTAATCTGTGCACACTGGGAGAGAATCCTGTTTCTAGAGTGGTATTGGCATAGGTATTGCGGGGAGAATCGATTGGTCCTCCTTCGTCCCAGAAACACCCAAAGTTTCTTGGGAGTGCAGTAGTTGGTCAACTTGTTCATCGCTGATATTGAAACAGATGGCATCCGACGGGCTTGTCTAGAGCTTTGCGCACGACGGGTAAAAAAGCAAAGAACGGCTGAATCGTAGCTCAGGCAGCATACACAGCTCATAGTTGAAGGCCTTATCTGGCTAAAGGTCTCAAGAAGAAAGGAAAAGTGACAGCCGGCTCGGCCGTTGATTCGGGATCTTGCAGGGGGGAAGCTCAGACGATGAATCACCATGGCAAGCAACCAGACAGGAAAGGCTTACCGGCAAGGCGACCAGAGACATTATCAAACAAAACAAGTCTTTCATGGTGCTGTCATGCTGCTGGCCGTCTCGTCACCACCACACGGAGCCTCCGGCCAACGAGACGTGGCGAGCCAAGAGGGACGTACAGCAAGAGCAGCTAGGAGCCGTTAGCTGGTTCGGCAGCCGTCAAGCCTATCTGTGACCTCTACCACCACCAAAGATGGCCGGATGGCGGCGCTCACTGCGTGGCTTGCATGAGATAGATGATCTGTACCCTTGCTGGCCCAACGTCCTCAACGCGAGAGTGGCTGGCATAGCCCTGGTTTGAACAGCACTCGGCGGCAAGGACTGCGTTTTTGACTTGTCCCTGACCTACCAAGTAAGATTGATGCGTACCCCGAGTGAGCGTTGAGGTGGACTTCGAAGAGGCTCCTAGAACTCCCCGGCGACCAAAAAAAGCGAAACAGAGCTCGGTGGAATTAAGCCCGCACCCAGATTGTTCCCCGACCCGGTAATCCTAGCGTTGTGACCCTAGCCCACGTTCTTTACCTCGATCAGGTAAAGAGAGATTGCCGGGGCCAGCACTTCAATGGGGCCCATTCAGTACGATTTTAGGTTCATGCAGCATTTGACCGACCTGACCTGAACTGCAATCCGGCAGAAAGCAACGCTGGAAATGGCCAAGTATGGTGGGCTGTCTGGATCGACTGGCCCTTCCACCTCATTGTACGTAGCACAACCACCGCCGCCGCCAAGCTCGGTGGCCCTGAGTTTCGAGGCAATCGACAAACCGGACCGAGACGGCTCACGCGCGCGTGTCACAGCAGCGTGATAGGGGCAATGGGTTGCAGCTGGGTTCTTTGCTGTTGCTTCTTTTGGCTCTGACCCCGAGGCCTGGGCGCAGGTTTGTGGGTTGCACATACACAAGCTTAACCCTCGAGTAAAGGAGCAAGCAATCTGCTCACTGTGTGGCCAGGCGTGTGTGCACGCGCGTTGTGGTGTGTGCTCAAGCAAGGCGTGGTTGCACACAGCTCGCTCGCAAGCCTCGCCCAGCTCGACGACGCAATGTCTAAATATACAGAACAGGGAACGAGCTTTTCCCGGGTCGCCGCAGGACGGGCGTTTGAGGTGTGGCTGCGACTGTCCAATGCCCTCGCGAACCGTGGTGGGCGTGGTCGGGACTGACGGTGGCACGGCATGGTTGACAAACCAAAGATTGGGGGGGGGGGGGGGGGGTTCGGGCCTAGAGTTGATTCAGGAACAGTTCCAATCTGTGCATATGCAGGTGCAAGCCAGCGAGCGAGGCATCATCTGAACCAGCAAGTCATGCCGTCCTCGAGGAAACAAGGTGGCCTGGGCAAACTTCTGTGACACTCGAGTCAACGACATCCAAGTGAGATTATTCGTCGCAGGCCCCATCGATCTGCAACGCCACTTCTTTCGAAACGGTCGGAAAGCACATGGGATCGTATCGTGAACCGTGCTAGACCCTTCCCAGATGCAGGTCCAGACAGATTGCCCTTTGCCGGTCGACGGTGCTGGAACAGAGGAGCGGTGTCTGTCGGGCAGACCGCGCACGCGCACGCAGGCGCATGAGCATAAGGCTAGTGTCAGATCGATCTACTATCCAGACGATGAACAGTGCGTTCGCATTCGTGAGATCCCAATGCCGAAACCCAAAATATCCCAACTCGATGTTCAACGTGCCTTCCGTACCTAAGGTCACGCCTGCACTGATCTTTTTGCCCCCCCCAAGCACCTGCCCCGGAAGGAATGTCAGGATCGGCAGAGGGGAAGGAACAGCCCACAGAACCCCATCTCACAGCTGTTTCCCCACCACTTCCAGGCGCTAGTCACTGGCTTCTGCTTCTCTTAGTGTTCTGCCCCGGTTTGATGAGTCCATCCATCATCCATGGCTGGGATCATTGATGTCCCATTTTGATCCATCATCGGCTCAATCCACTCACACACACTCACACACAGATCGGCCTGCCGCATGGCCATCCATGGCTGTGCCGCAGAGATTGATATCTCTCCCTGTCCCTACCCCAGCCCTACTCTGACAGAGCTATCACACCAGCTCGGACCACCGTTGTACGCACTTGTACGGCATGGCATATCCTGACAGGCCTGCGCTATGGAGTGAGATGGATGGAGGCAAGCCTGTATGAGCACAATGGCCAGGCTGGCTCCCAGTACAAACCCGCCAGGCTGCCAATCCCGCCCTCAGGTTCGAACTGCAAGCAGGCATGTATCCGGGATGGCCACCTCATAACCTGACCATAGGCAAAAGAAGGCGAGCAAGACACGGTGCGAGAATATGTGTACTATGCTCTCCCGTCGGCACGAACAAGACATCATCCACCATCCCTTCCTCCGTGTTGTTGAACACCCTGGAACGGATACGACCCTGTTGGTGTAGGCTTCCACTGCTGGCTGCTCAGCGACTTGGCTTGAAGCATGGACGGGTCTGTCTACCATGCCTTAATTTGGCCTCTAGCGCGAGACGGATGGCCGATTGATTGTGCGGCCACATCTCTTGGAGGGTGTGTCTCGCAATACATGATCCATCCTCAAACAAGTGGGCTTGAGCAAGTACACACATCGATCTTCTGACTGCTCGTGGTTAATTTGCAGCACTTCATGCCTGTCCTCCAGCCGGGAACTGGACCCCTGTACCGGGGACCGGGGCATACCACGAGGACCACCCGTCTCTTGGTCTCTGTCGGAAGCCCACTGGAAAAGCTTTCCTAGTCGGGGTCTGGTGTCAGTCTGCTATGCTAGGCTTTGCGCTGTTTCTTCTGGACGAGTTAGGAGACCCTAGCACATCTCACTAGCCACCTCCACTGACCATGACCTTCGCGCCTCCGCCTCCACCTCTCCACACCACAACGCGCACGCAGCAAGCATGGTCCGTAATGAACAAGGTGGTGGTACCCACACTCAAACCGCACCACTCACGACTACACAAGCGAGACGCACAGGTCAGAGAGGGGAGAAGGGGGTTGCCAGAAGACCAGACCGTCTTGAGAGTGCTCCCCCAAGCTAGCAAGAGTAGCTACATTCTCTACTCCACTTCTCCGCCCTGGCGACTTATTACTTCATCCAGACCCTGCCCCAAAGTGCCTTTCCTTTCCCATACCAGCAACGGGATTCAAGCAGACACAGACAACGGCTACCGGATCGACTGACCACAATATACGCGCCCGAGGTTTCGTCCAAGCCTCTCCAGCAGCACCAAGACACCATTTCGGGACTGCAAAACACACGGAGCTTCGGGCCATGCGACGTCGATGACCGGTACTAGCTGCGAGGTTTCCGGGTGACACTCCGGCCGTTTTCCGCCACTCGTCCCGCGCCGCCCTCACCACTCATCATCCCCCGCGGCAAACGGTATGACAGTCTCGGCCTTTGAATCCATAGCCGTGGCGCCTCTCCTATCTCCTGGGGTCCCGTCCATCGCAATGTCCCGCCCTCAGGTTGGCATCGAGCGGCTGCCGACGCGCCGGATGAGCAATGAGCCCCGAGAGTCGATGAACTGCAAATCGTGCCGCAAACGCAAGGTATGCTGTAACGACACAGTCACACTCAGGTCTTACCGGGCCTGCCGTTCATTAGGCTTTTCGGTTGTCCAATGCTTACTCCCTCTCCCAGATCAAGTGTAATCGGCTACGGCCTGCCTGTGAGGCCTGTCAGGTCTTCCAATGCCCATGCATTTACGGTATGTTGTTCACTGTGTGCTGTCGAATCCAATCAATTTAAGATGGCACGAGGCGTGGCCATAGCTCCCTCTTGTGCATGTTTGGCAGCTAGACTAATACTGGCATTTTGTGTGCTACAGATGCTGTACCCAAGAAGCGTGGCCCAAAGACGGACGTGCTCGAGGCCCTCTTGAAGCGAGTAGACGGCCTTGAGCAGAAATTGAAAGACCAAAAGTCTGCCGAGTCTGCTTCGAGTTCCGAGAGAGACTCGGCAGCAGCTGATGATTCGGCGGACCAAAAGCCTGCTCTCAGAGGTTCTGGGGATGCGGCATCCAATCTAGCAAGTATCGAAGCCAATCAGTCACGGCAGGGAGGTGAATCAGCCATTTACTCCCCTCCAGCCACAAAGTAAGTCTGAAACCCGCGCCCAATGCATTTCGCGGGCCAACGATCTGACTGGATTACCTCCGCAGCGAGCCGTCTCCGGGTGTACAAACGACCGCTTTATTAGACACGTACTTTACTCGATTCCATGCCAAACCTTACCATGTACTTGATGAGTCCTCGGTCCGTCAAAGACTACAACTCAATCAGGTACCAGTATATTTGATGCATGCCATCTATGCTGTCGCGGCAAGGTATGTCGTTATCCTACACTGTTCAGTGATGCGCTTGCATCTCACAAGTTCTAGGTACACTCCTCATCCTGGTGGTTACCAATCAGCAGTCAAACTCAGCGAGGATTATGCTGCTCGTGCCAGGGGTGAGATCGACACGGATGAGCCGTCTGTCGACGCTCTGCAATCATTACTGTTGCTCGTGACTTCGTTCACCGCCGCCGGGAAGGGAAAGAAAGCGTACATGCTGCTCAGTACGTAATCTGCGAGCCTCAGAGCCAGTACTACCAGACTAACACTTTCCCAGCCAACGCTGTGGGCATGGCCATGGCCCTTGAGCTCCACAGGGAACTGGATGATCAAGCCTGCGTCACTCCAGTCGAGCGTGAGGTCCGGAGACGACTGTTTTGGGCATGCTACCTGCTTGATAGATTCATGGCATGCGGCTCCAAGCGCCCTTCTCTCATCGGAGATCAAACCATCCTCCTACGCCTGCCCAGCTGGTCACCAAATCCGTCAAGCCTTCCGGTCGACGGCGAATTCTTCCAAAGCGGATCCAACCTCCAGTACCTCCAGGGCAATGGCAAGAAATCTCAAGGCAGCAACGGCATGCTCATCGACATTAGTCGTATCCTCGGCATAACCAATCGCTACCTGGCCGCCGGAGGGGTAAAAGGCGACTCCCACTTCCCGTGGCACTCGCTGTCCAATTTGTCCAAGATTCGGCAGGACCTGGACGTCTGGGCATCCGGAACCGAGGATGCATTTTCGAGCCTGGACAGCCTCTTTGGACATCCGGATTCAACGGTTTTGGTATTGAGTAAGCTCATATACCACTTGATCCACTGCCTCATCTATCGGCCATTCCTACCGATCGACTTGGCCGAATTGGCAGGGACAGGTCAGCACCAATCCTGGCAAATAGAGGCGACAAACATGTGTTTCCTGCATGCAAATGCCATTTCCGAGTTGGTGGAGCTCGGCAACCAGACAGGGAACATTGAGTGGCCGGCCTTTGTCGGCTATTGCATCTGCACGGCCGGCACGGTCCACATCCACGGTACCCATTACAACACCACAGGTATCGCAGGCGAGATGAGTGTATTCACCTCGTCCGCCGACTTCCTGTCGCGAGAGATGCAGCAGCTCAGTGAGCTCCGCTACGCCTGGGCCAGCGTGCAGCACCAGCGCGAAACACTGCAGGGCATCTACAACGCGCATTCTGAATTGGTCAAAAGTCTTTTGAATAATCCTATGCGATACTCGCCGGTCTTCCACCTCGAAGACTTCTTTGACCGATACGCCAACATCGGTGGGCCAGGTGGCCAGACATTCAACTTTGATGCCGCTAATATTAGCCTCTCCGACGTCATTGTCGACTTTACCACGGATGCCTACACAGGCCATGACCTATATGCGCCTCGGCATAGCGTGGTGTCTGAGGGCTCCGGGTCTGAGCGGCCGAATCTGAAGCGCAAGAAGACAGCGCACTCCGGGATCAAGCGACCTGATATGAAGAGTCTACAGCCCTTGTCGACAGGGGGGATGAGCATGCCACCAACTCCTCAAGGTCTCTTGACCCCCTCTCATCCACCGCAAGGCTTCCCAAACCAAACCTTTCACTCGCATTCTGCGGTACTCCACACGCCCACAGGATTGCCTCAACACCATAGCATGCCGGGCCAAGACGCCCAACTACACATCTCTCGAGGACTAGTCGACGATGTCGCCGCCAGCGACGCGGCGGTCGCCGCAGCCGCTGCAGCCGGCTTTACCATGGCCCACCACTCGGGCCAAGGTTCGCATATGGTGGCCCAGCAGCTGGCAACTGCAACCTTCAGTCCCCAGTTCAACTTCTCCCAGCTCGCAGGTCCGAGCGGCAGTGCCGCCGCCGGCGACAACTCGCAAAGCGCGGGAGCGGCAGGCCAGGAGCAGCTCGACAACGGCGGCACCTACGACCCCATGTTCGGCACGATCCCCACCAACGCCTTCTCGAGCCCGGCGGCTTGGCACGGCGGCGGCGACGACGCGAAGCCCGCGGGCCAGGTTCTCGCCCACAGCCCCGGAGAGCGCAGCAACAACGGCAGCGCCGGGACGGGGCCCGGTGAGGAGAAGGACCCGTTCCTCAGTCTGCTGGAGCAGCTTGCTGAGAGCGAGGGCGCGCGGGGCCTCAGTGGCAGTGGCAACGATCTTGATTTCTTCTTTGGGGTTGGGCATGTGTCGTAGGGCAATTAGGCTCGGCCCCACCGCTCCTGAGGCAAGGCATAACATACACATTGAGAGCAGAGCAGAGGGATGGCGCGTCATCACAGGGGAGTTTATTACGACTTGACGAGAACCAACGGGCTTTCAGGCATTTGATGATGTTATTCTTCTTTTGGACATATACCTGTTTACAGCAAGGCGCATGCAGCGGATCTGTAGCAATATCTTGTGGTGCGTTATTGGCCTTTTTTTCTTTCTATACTATTACAGAGACAAGAACTCGTTGGCTGTATGGGGGTGGCAAGCTCTTTTGAGTGTGTTATCTGGGGTCGAGAGGAGGGTGACAGCAGAGCCGGTGCGGTCGTTGAGCGGCACCAACCGGCTACTAAAACCTGATAAATCTAAGCACATGACTGAGCACAATCTTTCAAAACATGACCATGGTGATGGCATTCGCTGCCAGAGTCAAAAGGTTTCAGAATGTGACTGGGCTTACATAGCCATTGTTCAAAGTCAACTAAGCATTTGTCGGCTCGGCAATCGCGATGCCAGCCAAGTTGCCAACTAACTACATAGTTGGGTCTTCACTGCCTATTCAGTGCTGATGTGATCTCACGATGCTGCTCGTAACCCTTTTCGAAGCACAGACTAGGAAAGATAGAGCGAGTCCCTAGACCCCTGAACCACCACATGGCCCGAAACGTGGACCGCGGAGCCGGCAGTCCCGACGTCAAATCATCGGGCGAGAACGCAGCAGCCCAACCAGAGCAGTCGGCCCGAGCCCCAGATTCTAGGCCATGAGGCTTTTCTTTTTGTCGGTTTTACTTCTCTCTTTGCCCTCGGCGTCATTCATGATGTGCTTTATTTAGTGTGTGTCGATCGCCCCGAGCGGCAAAAGGGAACAGGTTCCCCACGATCGCAAAGGGGGGGGGGGGGAGAGACCCGCAAGCGGGTAACTGATGCAATGCATATGCATATCCTCACTCCCATCCGTCTCAAGCTAGGCTAGGAAGATGGAGAGGAAACTGGGGGAGGGGAGGGAGTGCCCGGGCGGGGTGCTGTACCACGTCTTGGTATGCCGACATGAAGCGGAGGAGGATCTGCTCCTGGTACTGCCGCGCCAATAGGCACAGGCCGAAGGGCCGGCGGTTGTAGCGCAGCTGGCCAAGGGGTGCGGCCGCGACGGGGTAGCCTGTTACATTTGATTCCCGGTTGGGTTGTTTATGTTAGTGTTGTTCAACGTATGGGTGCGCAGGATTGTCCGAAGGGTAAAGGATTATCATTTTCTTTTAGAGAACAGAAGCTCAGGAGGGAGAGAGGCTGTATGTGTGTGATGATTTAGGTTGGGTTTTTTTTTTCTTACCTGCTGCAGCAGTGTATATCGGAAGGGCAGAGTCCGCGGGCGCGATTATGACGTTGATGTTATGGGCATCGAGGATGGCGTCTAGGTTCTTGCAGGCGAGAGATCGCAGGCTCGATTTGAGGTTGCGGATGTGGTCTTCCTTGTCGGTGTTCGCCAGGGCTTTGATGAGGTCATTCTGTTCGGTGTGTGCTATGGTCATGTTGTGTTGTGTTTGTCAGTTTGCTGCCCAGGGGGATTCAGACGACCACAGTTGCGATGTTTTGGGGACATACGGTATGGAAGGGCCCTGTCCTTGTGCTTGTCGTTGTAGTCGATGACGTCTGTGAGAGACCTTACCGGGTGGTCCTCGAAGCAACTCAGGAATTGAGGAATGCCTATGTTCTTGAAGTCCCAGACTAGTTGATGGTCAGTCTGTATTCATGGGTCATGTTCGTGACTGCAGGCTTACAGGCAATGGGCATGATGGCTTGCTCCCCGTCGACAGTAGTCAGGGTGGATGGGTCTGGCAACTCAACAGGCATCACGCTGCAGCCTTCTTGCTTGAGTTGAGCAATGACGCCTTGGTACTCTTCCACCTATTTAAAAAGGTTAGCTATCGTCAGTGTTCATTGAGCAAGCCAATTGCCACACTACCATCTGCTCCGCCGTGCCTTCATGTTGTCGACACATATCTTCATCCAGCTTCCAGACCCGCGGGTCCAGATATCCAACCGAAAGCCCCTCCCATGGCTGCCTCAAGGCTGACTCTTCAGTGGAGGCGGGGGAGGACAATGAAGGCTGGCGGAGCATGACAGATGCCAGGACAGCCAGGTCCTCGGGCGTCTTGGCCATGGGCCCGGGGCAGTCGAAGAACTCCGTCATCCTGTACATCCCGCGCGTGTCTTGCAAGCCGACCGTGGGCTTTAGTGCATACAGGCCCGCCCTCGTGGCGGGGGTGATGATGGACCCGATGGTCTCGGTGCCGAGAGCCAGGGGGCTGAAGCCCGCTGCGACGGCGACGGCGGAGCCAGTCGAGGAACCGCCCGGGGACTGGCAGCATATGGACGAAATTGAGATTAGAACCACGCCATACAGGTCGTGCCTATAATGAATGGCCTTACCGAATGACCCAAAATCGTCTCGTCCTTCTCGATATCGCCGACATAGGGGGACAGTGTCTGCCCGCCGTAGGCTGACCAGCCAGGCGACATCATGGTCATTTTCATGCCGCAGAATTCCTGCTCATTTCGTTCAGCGTTCGTGTAATAATGTCTATCCAACGATAATTACATCAAGTAAGGGATGCTCACCGTCATGTTAGTCTTGCCCAGGATGATGAGCCCCTGATCAATGAGGTGCTGGACGAGCGGGGAGCACTCCTTGGGCTGGGCGCCGGCCAGGGCCCACGATCCTGCCGTGGTGCCCATGCCTAGCTCTGGAGGCGTGATGAAGCAGTCCTGCATCTCTGTTGTGTTAGTATAGTGGTGCTTCTGGTGAGAGGAGAGGGTTCAGGTTGCCCAACCTTGACCACGATAGGGATGCCGTGCAATGGGCCTCTCCGCTTGCCATTGAGTCTCTCCGCGTCCAGTGCCGCAGCGGAAGAAAAGACAAGATGGCGAGGTGCAAGGTCTATGAAGGCATTGAGCTTGGCCTCATGCCGGTCGATCTGGGCCAGGTAATGCTGCACTATCTCGACACTCGAGATCCGCCCTGCGTTGAGAAACTGCTGCAGCTCGACGGCAGTGGTGGTGAGCACGTCAAAGCTAGTGCCTGTCATGCTTCTCAGTCGCTATTTCTCGAGTCGAATGATTTCAGAGAACTACAATACGGAAAGTGTTGTTCAAATGATGTTGTTATTTTTTCCCCTTCATGGAGAGCCAGCTCCTTATGAGGTCCGTGATTGACTGTTGCCTACAGCTTACTTAGATGGGTGAGATGTTTCGATCTCAGCAGGCATCGGCATCATCCAATCGATACTTGTTGCGTGGATGAGCGCGCTCTGCACACCCAGTTCGAGACAACAGCCCGCGGGCTTCCATGTCGATAAGTCCTTTGAGAGCAAAGAACCGAGGATGAATGCTGCTGTGTGACGATGGTGCACACTCGGGCGCCGATATTGAGCTGACGAGATAAGGGCTTGCCTGGGCTGGCTGTGGCTCTTATCGGCGCCAGTGAGTGTGCATGCATGACGGCCGAGAAGGAAATTGGCTGAAGTCGAGATCGGCGGTGGCTATGAGAATCGTCAACCCTACTTGCGATCACTCGCCGTCGCCTCTCGCGAGGGAATTGCCCTCATACGTCAAGTCAAGCTGGAATCCATCGTAACTTCCCGCTGCTCGGAGTCAGCCATCATCAGGCAATTGCGGCTCCACACTAAATCGGAAGCCACGACCGTGGGACCTCAAATATTGTATCAGCCGAACCCTCAGCTGTTCTCAATTCCTCGCGCAGGTCATTTCCTTGTTGGCTTCCTACTGCCGGGCATGATCGTACAATAGCGACTCATTTGCCACCTCATTGGACAATGGATCGGGACAAGCAAGCACAAGAGCCGCGGCGGTCCTCCAAGGAATCCACCAAGCCGGTCCGCAATTCGGCACTGTCGTCACCATGGATAACTGCAGCCATCGCAGCTTGCGTCGCCGCCTTCGCCTTTCGGTTCTCGGACTGGAGCAAGACGCAGAATTCCGACAGGACCTATTGCTACGAGGGTGTCGCCACGTTATCCGACACCAAGCCCGCGGCACGATGCTTCACCGTCTCGCCAAGCGGTGAGTTCACGGCTGTGCTCCAACAGCCACCGGCCAGCAGTACGGGCGTCACTTACGAGATTCTGCCGGGGTACGTGATCCCGGGTTTATGGGACGGGCATGGCCATCTGCTCCAGTATGGCGAGTTCCTCCACTCGGTAGACCTATTTGGGTCCGAGTCTGCGGACGAGGTGCGAGCTCGCGTGGTCCAGTATCTCGATGCGCATCCTGGCGTCGGTGCGCCGGGTGAGTGGCTCAGGGGCGTCGGATGGGACCAGATGGTCCTGGGAGGCATGCCTACAGCGGTAAATGCTCATCCATTCGAGGGCGCAACTCTCGCAAGATCGGTTTGGGTGGCGGGGCTAATCCGAAAGTCTAGGAATGGCTGGAGCAAGACGAGAGACTCAAAGGCCTCCATATCATGCTCGACCGCGTTGACGTGCACTGTGTCTGGGTTTCTCAGGCTGTCCTCGACCTCCTAGGCCCTGATGTTCCAGACGTCCCCGGCGGCGAGATCGTGCGCGACCCGGGCATGGGCGTCTTTTGCGACAATGCCATGGATCTCATCACAGCCAAGTGGCCCAGGCCGGACGCCGCAAAGAAGAAGCGCTTCATCCGCTCTGCCATGGCCGAGCTGCACAAGGTCGGCCTCGTCGGCATGCATGACGCCGGGGCTACGCCAGAGGACCTGCAGCTCTTCCGTGATATGTCTCAAGACAGCTCTGACTGGACCCTGCGCGTACACGCCATGCTTGAGTGCAAGGAGCGCAATACCTTTTGTCCCGACGAGGCTTCTGCTGTCCGTCATCAAGATGACTTTCTGTCCATCAGGAGTGTCAAGCTCTTTGGAGGTAAGCATCCCGGCCTCTCATCACCCTCTCTCGTCCGCTGATCTAGCTCGCTAACCACCCCCTTTCGCCTCCCAGACGGCGCCCTCGGCAGCTGGGGCAGCGCCATGCTCGACCCCTACACCGACCGCCCAGACACCACAGGCTCCCTGCTCGTCAACGCGTCAACGCTGACATCCCTCGCGGCTTCGTGGTCCGCGGCCGGCTGGCAGGTTTGCATCCACGCCATCGGCGACCTGGCTGCGCGCCTCGCCCTCGATTCCCTCGAGGCCGCCCTCGTCGACTGCCACCCGGCCCGCGAGCCCGCAGAGTGCAGCCAGCGCCGGCGCTTCCGCATCGAGCACGCCCAGATCCTGCACCCGGCCGACCGAGCGCGCATGCACGCCCTGGGCGTCCTGCCGTCGGTGCAGCCGACCCACGCCACGTCGGACATGGCGTACGCGGAGCTGCGGCTCGGCAGGGAGCGTCTGACTACCGAGGCGTACCGCCTGAAGAGTCTGCTGCCGCTGAGGCCGGTTCTCGGGAGCGACTTTCCTGTCGAGCCGCCAGATCCGTTCCAGGGGATGTATGCTGCTGTGACGCGGCGGAGTCCCAAGACCGGGCTGGGCCCGGGCGGGGATGCCAAGGTGGGATTTCTCATGGACGAGGCGCTGACGTTGGACGAGGCGCTGCATGGGTTTACTGGCGGTGTTGCGTACGGCGGGTTTATGGAAGGCCGGGCTGGTGTGATACAGGAGGGCGCGCTGGCTGACTGGGTGGTGCTGGATCGGCCCCTGGGGGAGTACGGCGTTGAGGATCTGAGGAGCATGAGGGTACGGGAGACGTGGGTTGGCGGAAGGAGGGTTTATGCGCGGGAGGATTGCAGATGAGAGGGATGGCGTAACGGAATAAAATGAGGATATTCATGATCAGAGATAGAGTAGACCTGTTCTTCTATTAAGGGCTCATCCAAATCTCAAATCCCATGCCAGGCATGTATCTCCACAGCCCAAAGAAGGAGAACAGAGAAAGCCATGTTGCGTCTCGTCCTCAAATACCGTCTAGCCAACGCCGCTGCCCAACCATGCATACATCCAGGTATCCTTCCCAAAAGTCGATCTCCTTTTACAAAACGGCCCAGTCGCAAGCTACAGTCCAGCGCTCCCCGCCATGATCCCCGAGGTCAACATCCCAAGCAGGCTGCGCGATGCCCACAACGGCGCCCTTTGTGACGACATTCCGCGTGTTGACGTCCGTCAGCCGCCCTTCTCCGGCAAGCATGACTAGAACCGCGCGTCCCTTCTCGCCACCCGCTTCTTCATTGCCGCCGTCAGAGGAGGTGACAGGCCTCCCGCGGACCAGCACCATGCCCGCCATGGGCGCCATTGCGGCGGCGGCGGCGGCGGCTCCTCCGGGACTGACCTCGTCGACGGCGAGACGCATCGAAAACCCATCTGCCGCGCCTCCCTCTTCCTCCTCCAAGCCCGGGTTGGCGCTGCTGCCCTTGATCTGCATCAGCCAGTCGCGCAGCTGCGCCGCCAGGCCCCCGGGGACGTAGCGCGGACCCCCGCGGCGCTGGGGGGAGAAGGCGTCGGGCAGTTCGTGGACGGGCGGCTGCTGGCGCGCGGTGTCCCCTTCGGCCGGGGCCGGCAGGTCGGGGGCCTTGAAGCGCGGTGGCGGGCGGAAGGCTGGTGGTGGTGGGCGGAGCGGCCGGAGTGGGTTTTCTTTTTCTTCGTCGTCGTCGTCGTCGTCTTCTCCGTCACTGTTGTTGGATCCTGCTGAGGACTGGGTGTCTACCTCGTCCCGGCCGCCGCGTGATGACGAGGAGGGCTCATGCTCATCTTGCTCGACGGCGTCGTCTATAGCCATGATGTCGTCGTCTTCTGGCTTGGTGTCTGCCGTTGACGCGGTCGCGTCGATGTCATCGCTGTCTTCGGCAGAAGAGACGGAGATCCGCCTCCTTTTGGGCAAGGGCTCTGCGTCTCCGTCTCCTTCTCCGCCGGCTGCAGTAGTAGTAGTCTGGGTATTCGTCCCGGAGTCGATCTCAATGGCGTCCGTCACCATACGCCGCGCCGCGGTGTTCGTGGGCATCGTTGCTCTCGCCCATGCCCGACGCGCAGGCGCGCAATCGTGGTAGTCATCATACTCCTCGCGACCACCGAGCTCATCATAACCGCCAGCACCGTCACCGAAAGAACCTTCCCTCCTCCCAACCGGCGAAGAACTCTCTACTAAATCCTCCTCCTCCTGCCGTGCTGCATCATCACTATCCTCGTCGTCGTCGTCGTCGTCGTCGTCGTCGTCGTCGTCGTCGTCGCTGATGGCATCCTCCGCCGCGCCGAGGCCAGGACGCGGGTACTTTGCTGCCGTCGACGGCGTGCCGCCGGAACCAGCATTGAAGAACGGCGGCTGTGGCTGGCGCTGGGATGCGGCCGACGGTGCTCCTGTCGCCCCGCCTCCTCCTCCTCCCGCACGGGGAGTCGCCGACGACGAGGGCGCGGAGAAGCGCGGGGTCGCTTGGAAGCGCGGCGGTGGCTGCGTGGGCGTCTGCTGCTGTGTCTGCGACTGCCTGCCCTGGCGCTTCGACAGGAGGAACTTTGAGGGGGCGGGTGTCTGGGGTTCGTGTAAGTAGACTCCTCATCCCTGGGCCGGGCGGGTGAATTGTTTTTGACTTACTGAGGGCGGCGGAGGCATGGCGCAAGATTATCATCTGACAGAGAGTACACTCATGTCATTCCCTTCACAGGTGCGTGTCGTCTCATCTTCAGGGCCATGAGGGTGCGGATGAAAAAGACACGGTTGGATTAGATGGAATCGTCCGGCTTGTGCGCGTCGAGTCGTGAAGAGAGAGGTGAGGATGCGGTCGATCTGGCTCATGAATGTGATTGCGAAAAGTGGGCCTCAGCAACACTACCTGCCCAGTCACTAATAAGGCTGCATCATAATCTGATTCATAAAGCATTTCCATCTCTATGAACGCAACACATCGCATGCTAGACATGAACTTGAGCATCAGTCATATACTGAATACCATCGCAATTCCTATCATCCGGACGCTCTCGACACTACTCTGTCAAAGTTATAGACAGACAGACAGACAGACAGACAGACAGACAGACTCGTACAATGCCATACAGAAAAGTCCCTTTCAAACCCATTGCCCGTAAACACAATCCTGATCCGAGTGTTCCAACGGAAAACCAACACCGAAACGCCTGCTACAATGACATTCACCTTCCAGGTTCCCCAAGTGGCCACCCAAGTAGGAACACAACAAACCACCACCACCGACGAACCTCAAAACACAACCTCTCCGCACCAACCAACCTCCTTTACTCAAACTTGCCCGCCCCAAACAGGCCGCCGACGACAGCACCCCTCCCCTCGGCGCCCTTCCACTTCCTCGCCTCCCTCCTCTTCTCCTTCTCCGCCATGGCCGCGCGCCGCTCGTTCTCGC
The DNA here is from genome assembly GCF_004353045.1 of Thyridium curvatum. Taxonomy (NCBI): domain Eukaryota; kingdom Fungi; phylum Ascomycota; class Sordariomycetes; order Thyridiales; family Thyridiaceae; genus Thyridium; species Thyridium curvatum. The sequence continues at coordinate 434,693 of NW_022156770.1, read as the reverse complement.
GCGCAAAGTAGTTGATCCCGCTCTTCTTCTTGGCACCGCCACCACCACTACCAGCAGCGCCGCCGCCATTCGTCGACGAGGAAGCCTTGCTCCGCGCCGCCCTATGGCCCTCCTCGCCGAACCCGCCGCCGGGCGCAGACGTGGCCGACGAAGAGCCGGCCAGCGAGTTGTTGGTCGTCGCGCGCCGCAGCAGCGCGGGGACCCTGAACCCGCCCGCGGAGGAGGAGGAGGCCGCGGCCGGCGCCGCAAAGGCCATCCTGCCTGCCGCTCCGCCTCCACCCGCAGCCGAGACGCTGGACGACCCGGCGCGCTTGAGGGAGATGCGGTCCACCACCGCGCCGTGCTGCCGGCGGCGGGGGTTGCTGTTCTCCTTGTTGCTGCTACCGCTGCTCATGCTCGACGCCGTCGCCGGCAGCAGCCGCTCCCGCTCCCGCTCGTCCCCGCTGCTCTCGTGCTCCTCCTCGTCATCCGTGGCCGTGGCCGGGATCACGGACTCGCCTGGGTCGTCGAGCAGGTTGGACAGCGACTCGCGGATCTCGCCCAGCGTGGCGGGCCTCTTGTCCCTGCCCTTGGCGCGGCGCGCCGGTGCAGAGGCAGCGGCAGAAGTCGACGCCGACGGCTGGCTGTCCGGGATGGCCACGACCTGCTGCGACTCGCCGTCGCTGCTCCTCTGGCTGTCCACACCACCACCGCCGCCACCACCACCGACGGACGGCTGCTCAAACAGGAAGTCCATGTCCTCGTCGTCGCTGCCGCGGTCCTCGATGGTGCGCAAAAAGGCCGAGTTGCGCGGGTTCTCGGCGACCTTGGACACGCGCTCGTCGGCGAAGAGCGCGCGCTGCATCTTCTGGAACTGGCGCCTCTTCATGCGCCGGCGCGCCTCGCCGCCGTCGTCCTCGTCCGACAGGCCGTCAAAGTCGGCGCCCGCCGCGCGCTTGCGCCGCAGCATGCCCGACGTGATGTCCCGGAACAGCTTCTCGACCTGCTTCTCGTCGCTGGCGCGCTCGCGATCCCTGTATGTATTCGTTTGTGTTAGATGACAGTATCCAATAAGAAAGAAAAAAATTAAACGGGCAGAGGTAATAACAACAAAAAGGCAAAACTTACGCGTAGAACCCCGCGAGCTTGGCGTCGTCGCCCCGGCTGCCCTTGGTCTCGTCGTCGATCATGTCCTTGACCGACGCCGTCGACTCGTCGTCGCTGTCCTCGCCGTCGGCGCCGCCCAGGCCGGCGTACTCGTCCTCCGACTCCTCGGCCTGGTCCTCGACCATGTCCTTGGCCTTGCTCTTCTTCTTGCTGAACGCCTCGAGCGCCTTGCGCTTCTTCTTCTCCTCGGCGGCCGCGGCCGCGTCCTTCATGACGCTAAAGGCGGTCGTCGTCGTCGTCGTGCCGAAGCCGAACTCGTCCTCTTCCTCCTCGGGCTGCAGAGCCTCGGTCGGCTCCATCTCCTCGTCGGACTCGGGGACGGCGGCCATCTGGATCTTGCGGCGCAGCTTGCCCTTCTTGTGCATCAGGGGCGAGGATTCGTGCTGAGAGGGGTCAGGCTGCTGACTGGGGTCCACGGCGACAGTCTCGATGGTAGACGGGGGCGGCTCGACGAAGCGCTGCTTCAGGGGTGAGTAGTTCTGGAAGCCACCGTCCTGGGTGAGCACGAGGAAGTCCGACGTTTGCGTGGCGTCTTGCTCCCTCAAGAGGCTGTCGAAGCCGTGCATCTGTGACTGAGTAAATTGGATCTGCACGCCCTGAGATTCCTCGCCCTGCGTCTCCTTCTGCGTAGGCTGACTGTTGAGGATCATATCTGCTCCGTCGGGCACCGTCTGCGAGAAGTTGGAGTCTGGGAAGCTGTCAAAGGTAGGCTTGGGCTCGAACGTAGGCATCGGCTGCGAAGGCGAGCCCATCATCGCACTGGCTTGGCTGTCGTCCATGGTTCCGGCGAAGATTTGCGTCAGGCCCAGGCCAGCCGGATCTCCGTTCGTGACAGGCAGGCCAGGAATAAAAGTCTTGGTAGCCGACCGGAGCACCGAGGTCGGCACATGTGGTGAATCTGTCGTCTGGTTTGCCGAGGGTGACTTGAAAAAGCTAGTCTTGGGCTTGGGCGTTTTGGCTTCAGAAGGCTGGACTTCCTCATCGTCATCATCTGATAGAATGGCGGCGAGTTTGTTGCGACGAGCCTTGCGCGTGGGAAGCTCGACCATCTCCTCGTCAGAGTCTGCAGCCTTGGCATCTTGCTCGACAGTCTCGGCCTCCCCATCCTCAGACTCATCTGCGGACTCGGCTGCCTCATCGATCAAGCCAGCACGTTTCTCGGCCATCTCCTCGTCCTCCTCAGAGCCGGAGAGTTCAATCTCGGACGGCTCCTCACGATACTCCTCATCATCGCTAGCGTCGCTGTCGTCCCACGCCAGCGGATCGGCCGCAGCGCCCTCCTCGCCGTTGGCCCGCTTCTCCGCCTTTGCGGCTTCTCTCTCGCGCTGCATGATCTCCTCGGCCTCCCTACGGGCACGAGCGACAATGTCTTCAATCTCGTTCATCTCCTGCTCGCGCTCCTCGGTCGTCTGGACGTGGACGCCCTTGGCCTTGAGCATCTCGAGCCGGCGGTCGCGCTCAAGCTTGGCCTGCTCGCGGGCTCGCTGCTGCAGGGCAGCCTGCAGCTCGGCAACGGTCATGGACTCCTTCTCCTTGGCGGCGCCGCGACGGGCGCCGTGGGAGGCCTTCCGGCCCGGCGAGCCATCGACCTGTGCGAGGTAGCGAAGGGCCTGCATTGATCGGGACTCGGTCTCTCGCTTGGCGGGTACGCGGTCGAAAATTGCGTCAATCTTGCTCTTCTTGGGTTTCGTGATGACGAGCTCGTCTTCTTCGTCCGAGGCGATTGTGACGAGGTTGGCCTCTAGTTGCGGGAGCTTGACGCGAAATTGGCGTTTGTGGGCTGCAGGCTTGGTTTCATGCGGCTGTGGTGGGATTTCGACGTCGACAGCCTTGCCTTTACCCTTGTCAAGCGGCTTTGGCTGTGACGAGTACGCTTGTGCGAGCACGTCGTCCAGTGTAGGCAAGGCTTCGTCGTCATCGTCGTTGGTGTTGGTTCCCGCTGGAATGGCCTCAGAAACCGCCTGTAATGCACTGACCTCCTTAGCTTCTCCAGGGCCTACAGGCTCCTTGCCCACTACAGGAGGCGAGCTAGGGGGCGTGTCGGCGTCCTTCATCTCCACGTCAGACGCGGGAGTGCCAGGCCGGCTCGAGCTGGCAGCATGCTTTTCCTCGGCCGGCGGTGCAGGGGCAGTGTACCCCGCGGGCTTGAAGTTGAACCGCTCAAAGAGCGACGCCTTGGTGATCTTCTTGCGCGTCTTGGCCTCGTGCGCGAGCTGCAGGCTGCGGCTCATGCGCTGCGTCTCGCGGTTCATTTCCTCGAGCGCCTTCTTGCTGGCCTTGCGCGCCGCGGGCCGGCTGCCGGAGGCTTCCTGCGTCAGCTTGCGGCCGCCCTCGTCGTCGGTGATGTCGGAGCTCTCGCCGTCGTCCATGAGCTGCTCGTCCTCCTCCGCCTGCCGGGCCAGTCGGGCTTCGCGCTTGCGCTCCTCCTCGGCCTCCTTGGCCCGCAGCTCCTCGCGCTTCTTGGCTACCAGAGCCATGAAGCGGTGGTTCTTGGTACTGGCGGGTGGGAGGTCGGCATCGCTGTCCGAAGCCTCGCCATCGGCAATAGACGGAAGAGGGGATGGTTCCTTGGTTGGCGACACGAACATCCCTGGTGAGTCCTCGCGCTGAGGAGTAGCGGTCTTGCTGGCGGGTGTCGGGCTCCGTCGGCTCTTCTGCTTGAGCCTCCGGTGCTGTCGGAACGTGACCACTTCGTCGTCTTCCTCGCCGCTGGCCATGTCGGCGTCACTGTTGCCGTCCTTCTCGCCAGTCTTTTGTGGTTCGGCAGCCTTTGCCAGCATCCTCTTGACGCGTTCCCGCGCGTCCTCGGGACGGGCTTCTGGCTCCGATTCCTCTTGGTGTTGCTGGACAGCGTCTTGAGCCTGCATCCGAGACGCGAGGCGGCCACGAGGCCGTACCACCTCTTCCTCTGAGCTCTCATCGTCATCACGAACAGGTGACTTTGTAAAGGTAGGGGTATTCCGTCGTACGGTGGGAGACTGGCCGGCCTTGATGCTCGAGGGCCGGGATTGTTTGCGTGTTGGGCTCGCGTCGTCATCTGAGCTGGCGCTCATGTCGGCAAAGAGGGCCTTGAGCTTCGATCGAGGCGTCAGCGGCGTGCCGGGTGGCGAGCTGCTGCCCTCGCCGGGGGAAGGTGATCGAGAGGAGGCCATTGTGTGCCGTGGTTCACCAGAGATCGGGGGTATAAAGCAGACTCTGGAGGCAAACAATGGGTTGTATTTACATGCTATTGGGAAGGTCGAGATGCAAGAAAGAAGGAAGCGGTCGATTGAAAAGAAGGAGTCGGCGTGTGCATGGTGCAGGGGTGGACTGCCGGTGTGCTGGTATGTGGTGGTGGGGAGTCGGAGCTTCACGCGTCCACACGCGATGGAGCGCGTCTAAAGTGTCACCAAAACGAAATCTTTATCTTATCGCGCAGTGACCGCGACCCAAGCACTTACATGGGGGTCTCTCCCAGCCACCTCCTACTATGCCAATCACCGAAGCTGATAATTGACAAAAGAAGTTGTGGTGTTCAGGTTCGACATTCAAAGCTTGGTTTCGTTCAGTGTCTTCTCAACCGTCAGAGCCGTATCAAGCCCATGCAAATGCATGATTATCTCGCGCTGCCAGGCTGGCAATGACACAAACGATCAAGATACTGTCACAGAAAGACTCCTAGTCACCAAATGCTTATTCAATTCTCAATGGACAGTAACTAAGGTACCTGTACAGAAGTAGTTCCCTAGCCCAATTCCAACTGAAAGGTGCAATGCGTATGCTCTGGATGACAGCAAACACATCATAGTACTCTAGTCACTTCACCTCACCTCACACCATAAACCATGCACACCATCTACTTTACAATCTCGGGAGGGCATTTGAGATGCTGCAAGTCGAGTTCTTGTTTGTAAATGTAGAATTCGCTCTCAGTCCTGACCCGTCCTCTTCAGAAAGCCAACCAACCGCTCCGCCAACCCCCCCGCGACCTCCTGGGTATCGTCCAAACAGATATGATATACGTATAAAGTACAAAGGGGAAGCACAAGTAAACCTCCCTTTTTGAACAGTGATGAAGTATGCTCCGTGCCACACCAACCGCCAAAGAGCAACCCCATCTTTACCCCCCAAGGAATGCTCTCATAAATCAACCGGAGAGAGGACAATTGCTGGTGCTGGTGCCTAGAAGCCCGCATCTCGCTTCACCCACCCTCGGACATCGCCTCCCGCTGTGGTAACGCCAGTCATGATGCATATGACCTCCGACTGAAAAGAATGCGATGAAATGGACCGTGCCGACCCCCGAATTCCATGCGCCGTTTGAAACGCCTGTTCCTGCTCGCGCTCGCTCCAGGAACCCTGTTACGCACCTGGCACTGTGACGTGATAACGACGTACATCTGATAGTACACGGCTGGCGCTGATGGCTGTCGACGAGATTGTTCGTGTGCTTCCGTCCTTTTCTCAAATCAAAGCCACGAGCCAAAGCAGTAGGTCGAATGATCCCCGACCCAACTTACAGCCTGGCCTATGTTAAGCAGAGTCTTTATATCACCAGTCGCTCTTCATCAGGCGCCTAGCTGACGGCCAGGCAAGACTCGAGCACCGCATCGAGTGCGTCTCCGTCGGCAGCCTCGGCGCCTTCCCACCAAATCTCTTCGTCGACGTCCATTTCATCGTTATGATCCACGCCGTTCGGGAGTGCAGCGGGCGCGTCCGCCCCCTTGGTTGGTGCTGTCGGCTCTTTCTTGGCCTCTGTACTAGGCGGTTCCCTTTCGTCCAAGAAGGTATAGTCTTCCCAGTTCTCCAATTCGCCTTCCCGGTACCCGTGGGCGATGGTATCGGCGAGGATGGGGAAGTGGCCCATGCCGCAGTCGCCCATCTCGAGGGCCAGCCTGAGGTCCGTCACGCCCAGGGGCCCGCGCTCGCTCGCAGCCTTGGCCTCAACAGGGAGCAGGCCGCTCTTATCCCGCGTGATCTCGCCGCGCATGGCCGCCTCTTCCTCCTTGGCCAGCTGCTTCCGGTACTTGTGCGTCTGGACCCACTGCGAGTTGGTGCCGAATCCAGCGCTGCCAGAGTCGCCAGGGCCATTGCTCCGCGTCCTGCTGAACACAGAGGCCAGCGCTTCTTTGATGAAATTGTCGGTCGCGACAGAAATGAAGTGCGCGGCATCTGATGCGTGGCCCGATACTAGACCAGACTCATAGCAGAACGAGAGCATGCGCGTTTCAATATTGCTGATGTCAGGAAACTCGCCCGACTCCACAGCTAGAGGCTGAGCAAACCGTTTCCTGACCTCGATGTCCAGGTCTGAGGATTGTTGGTCAGCATATATATTGAGGAGCAGGGGGGGAAGGGATGTATATGTGCGTACTCATCCTGTTAAGACCACCGGCACTTGCGGGCGCATCCGCAGTCCGAGCTGCCCTTGTCTTGTGATGATCTGTAAAGACGTTTGCCAGGGTGTCGTATGGATCGAACTAGAGCGAGCGCGCAAACGAGTCAGCCTCAGTGTCCCCAGGCGCAAAAGCGCAGTAAGGGAATGCCAATATCGAGTATCACATACATCGTTATGTGCGAGATCCTTCAAACGCCTCCTGTCCCTACTAGGGAGTTGCATAACATCGCCCTTGAGCCTCCTCTCGGCCGCATCGCCAGTGACCGGCTTGCTCCCCGTGCCGGTGGTCGGTTTGTCGTTGGCGCTGACCCAAGGGGCCAGGCCCTGGTCCGGCATCTCCCTCGTGACATTGCCATAGAGGGCAGCAATGAGCTGGTTGTGTAGATGCTCCTTCTCACCATTGGGGGAGGCTAATATGGGATCGATACGCTCCGAGTATTCGGATTGGTTCAGTCGACCTGTCAGTGTGCAGCGGTTAGTCGGTCTGCTGCATCCCAGTTCCCGAGCAGGTCGGGCATTTCATGCGCGGCGCATTATCGTGATATCTGGCCACTCACCAATGAGGAATTGTGAAAGTGTTTCTTTGTAGGTGGTCCATTGCTCGTTGCCGATGGCGGCCTTGAGGGCGGCATATACGGGTTCCAGCTCTATGCGCGCGGGGATAATCTGACTCTTCGGCTTCTGGAGGCTGGAGGAGACGGTGATGGTCTTGTTGGAGAGGACGGGGGTCGAGAGGCTGATCGAGGGGCGGCTCAGGTCCGCGGGATTGATGTCGGGCATGATGAAGGACGATGGTTGTCGTTGGAGGGGCTTTGTCGGTTGCGGTGGTGAGCGTTACCGCGCGCGCACCAGCCACAAGGGTCCCGGCTTCTCCAGCAGCAGCCGAGGCAGTCGCGGGCGGGCTCAGAGCACAGCGCGAGGGGGAAACCGTATCATCGAGCGCATAGGCATGCAGATGAGAGCAACGCGATCGAGATGACGATATTATATTGATGGATTCGGCATGGTGCGAGTGCGGAATGGATGGTCAAAGTGTCGAGGGCGGTTGATTGCAGTTGTCGATGGGCCAGGTTTTGGCGGATGTCGTTGACAACTGCGGAGACGGACAGCACTGAAGACACGCCGCAGTGGGAGAGGGAGTGTGGGATGCCGCGGTAGTGGGTACCTGGAGTTGTGGGAGCTGCGCTGCAGTCCCCCGCCAGAACCTCTGTACTGGCTACCTACCTTGGCGTTCCAATGAAGGGCCTGCCCGTCCGCCAAACAGAACAATCCCGCCATTGTTCCTGGAATTAGTGGGCTCTCAGGCGCCTGGCCGAAAAAACTACCAGGGCCCAGTTACACCGCATTCGGGCATGAGTCCCCCGGAGGCTCAATCAATTAGCTTTTCACCGCCCTGGGTCAGCGCGTGTGTTGATGGTGTTTGGCGCGTCTTCCCTCGACAGTCGACAGGAACCACACTCTATTATTCCACCTCTCGAGCACGATATCGCATTCTACATCACCACTACAAACATTGCAGGCTTTTCAAACTAGAGCAGAGTATCCTGTCGAGGCGCATAATCATACAAAAAGATTTGCGCGCGCTCTCGAGGGAGCTCTTTTGCTCTCGCCAGCGACAAGGGCGAGTCGCGAATCTCTCAAGTCTTCCCCACGACTGAACTGCCCCGCCGAAACTGTCAACATCGTCGCCGCAGCTCCAAAGTCGGCGACCACACTCCCGACCGCCTTTGATCCTTGATCCCTCCTCGGATACCCTTCCTTCAGTCGCCTACTCCCCTCTCGGCATTGCCGTGCAAAGATGCAGCCATGTCTCAAGACCAGAATCCGCGCATTGCCAACGCCATCGACAGCCTAATCACCCACATCATCCCCAACGATCCCAAGGACAGCAACGAGGTCGCGCAGCAGAGGCACGATGACCGCTTCGAGCTCGTGCAGAACCTCCTTTTCAGGTATGCATATAGCCCCACGACGTGTGCGCCAGAGTCATGCGACAAGCAACTAACATGGTCCGTCCGCCTTGCCTCATCGCAGCTCAGACAGCCCCGCCATCGCGGCCGACGTGAACCATGCCTATGATCTTATTAAGAAGAAGCTCCTGCAGCGGAGTCCGCCCAAGGCCTTGAGGTTTACCAACCTCTACACCCTGCTGATTGCCTTGCCCGTTCTTAACCAGAAGTGGGCAATCCTATATCTTCTCTACCAGCTGGCCGACTCGCCCGACCCCAACGAGCCATTGCCTCTCAGTCCTCTGCGCCAGCCCTTCCAGCAGCGCGGGCTCCCCCAGGCCGCAGAGCAGGCGCGCTCGTCCAAAGTGCCGACTCCCGTCTCAAGACACGAGGATGAGGCGTACAACGACGCCTTCAGTCCTGAAGGGCTGAAGAAGTTCCCACCAGAAAGGACTACCCGTGGTGCCCAAGAAGCCGCATCAGACGAAGCAGACGAGAGCCCCAGACGAGATGTCTCGCTCAAGTCCACACTACTAGCAAACAACTATTCAGATTACAATCCATCAGAAACCAGCCTGTTGAGAGATCTCCCTTTCACCCTCCAGGGCCTCAACTCGACCACCATGGTCTTCTACAAGGACAAGGCCATCAAGCTGCCTCCCACCCTTCCCGCACCCATCATCTCATTACTGCACGCCCTCGCAGAACCCTCGTTACTCCATCGCGGGCTCACAAGCTTCGTCAACTCGCCCGCCAAGGGGCTGCTCGGCCAGAGCCTGCGCGCGGCCATCAACGGGGAGCTGCGCTCCTACCTCAGCCTGGTCGCGACCCTCGAGGCCCAGATCCGCCGCGCCCTGTCCGCCCTCGACGAGTCGGCCCCTAGGAGCGGCATCGGCAAGGCCGGCGTGACGCTCAAGCGCTGCGTCGTCTGGACGCGCGAGGCCACCATGGGCCTGCGGCTCATGTCGGTCATCGCCGAGGAGTCCAAGAGCCGGCGCGGGGGCCAGCTCATCACCCTGATCCACAACTTCTCCTCGAGCCACGGCGACCCCACCGTCGCCGCCTTCGCCGAGCGCCTGCTGGCGCACGTCACGCGGCCCTTCTACGACATCCTGCGGCACTGGATCTACGACGGCGAGCTCTCGGACCCCTACCTCGAGTTCTTCGTCAAGCAGCAGAACCCGGCCGACGAGCGGCGCAAGGAGGCCAAGGCCAAGGGCTTCAGCTCCGTCTGGACCGACAAGTACGAGGTCGACGACGGCATGATCCCGTCCATCGTCAGCGCCGACTTTGCCCAAAAGGTCTTCCTCATCGGCAAGTCGCTCAACTTCATCCGCCACAGCTGCGGCGACTCGCAGTGGGTCGAGGACTACTCCAAGGCCGCGTCCAAGGAGCTGCGCTACGGCGACACGGCCACCCTCGAGGCCTGGATCGACGAGGCCTACAAGACGACCATGCGGCGCCTCATGCACCTCATGACGGACAAGTTCCACCTGTTTGAGCACCTCGCCGCCCTCAAGAAGTACATCCTCCTCGGCCAGGGCGACTTCATCGCCCTGCTCATGGAGTCGCTCGCCGCCAACCTCGACCGCCCCGCCGGCGCGCAGTACCGCCACACCCTGACGGCCCAGCTCGAGCACGCCATCCGCGGCTCCAACGCGCAGTACGACCCGCCCGAGGTGCTGCGGCGCCTCGACGCCCGCATGCTGCAGCTCTCGCACGGCGACATCGGCTGGGACTGCTTCACGCTCGAGTACAAGATCGACGCGCCCGTCGACTGCGTCGTGACCGAGTGGGGCAACCGCCAGTACCTCAAGGTCTTCAACTTCCTCTGGCGCATCAAGCGCGTCGAGTTCGCCCTCGCCTCGACCTGGCGCCGCTGCATGACGGGCTCGCGCGGCGTGCTGCACACGGCCGACCGCGCCGTCCTGCGCACCTGGAAGGCCACGCGGGGGACCCTCGCCGAGATGGTCCACTTCGTCGGCCAGCTGCAGTACTACATCCTCTTCGAGGTCATCGAGTCGTCGTGGGACGCGCTGCAGCGCGCCGTCGCGCGCGAGGACTGCACCCTCGACGACCTCGTCAGCGCGCACACGCAGTACCTGCGCTCCATCACGCACAAGGGCCTGCTCGGCGCCCAGCGCCGCCAGCACCGCGAGGCCCAGGCGGCCCGCGGCGGCGGCGGCAGTGGCGCCGCCGCCGCCGCCCCCCCCGCGGAGGACCACCACAGCTACATGCTCCAGCTCAGCGAGCTGCTGCGCACCATGCTCGCCTACCGCGACTGCGTCGACGGGCTCTACAGCTGGGCCGTCTCGGACTTTACGCGCCGCCAGGAGTCCGACATCATCTACACGCAGCAGCACCGGCAGGGCCAGCCGCCCAACAACAACAACAAGCGACACACCAACAACCCGTTCGCAAGCACCAGCAAGCCGTCCACGCCCACCCCCGGCGGCGACGACCCCTTCTTTAGCACCGGTAGCAGCACCACCCCGTCCGTCGAGTCGGAGCTGCCCGCGCTGCAGGACCGCCTGCGCGCCCTGGGCCAGGCCTTCAAGGCCCGCCTGACGCACCTCCTCGGCGACCTGGGCTACCAGCAGGACGCCGACCTGCGCTTCCTCGGCGTCAGCATGAACTTCAACGAGTTCTACCAGCTCAAGAAGAAGTCGTCGTCGTCGTCGCCCCCCTCGGGGGCCGGAGGAGGAGGAGCGGGAGCGGGAGCAGCTTCGTCGTCCACCACGGCCACCTCGTCGGCGGCGGCTGGGTCGGCGGCCAGGAAAGCAGGCGGGGCTGCTGCTGCTGCCGCTTCTTCTGTGGCTGGCGGTCGTGAGAGCACGGCGAGCAAGAGGAAGGCTCCTGCTGCTGCTGTGGAGTGAAGATTTTTGTTGATGATGGACTGTAAGTCGGCTTTACCGTGTTGGGCTCATGGCTCGCCAGTGACACGCACGATGTAGCTTTGGAGTTTCGCTTTTGTTGCTTTTTCAGTAGAGATGGTTCAAGGGCATATTTTATACCAGTCAAAGGAGCGGTCAGCTGCTGCTGCTGCTGCTGCTGCTGAAGCAGTACTCGCCATATCAATGCTAGGAAATGACGAATTATTCCCCAAAAAACAAGTATCGATTTCATCACCGACGACATGTTCAATGACCAAGCACCATCCATTCAGGTAGTCCACGTCTTGCGAGCGCGGGTTGTCTCTTTTAGGGGTAATGGAGCCAATGTATCATATTGCTGCTCTATATCATATCGTTTGCCTCATAACTTCATAACCATTGCCCTTCCGAACAAGCGGAACACGGAAGGGCTCCCAAAATTGTCTATAGCCATGCCAACCAATCAAGATCTGGCCCCCCCCTCAGGCCGTCTCGCATCTCTCTCGCTCTGCTCAAGGGAAGAAGGCCCATCCACACACTCCTTGCGCCCCTACACCACTCGACACAATACACCAATCCCACAACCCACACACCACACAGCCTTCTCTCCCGCTCCAAAAACAAAAACAAATACACAGTCCGCACGCCGGCTTCCTTGTTATACATGATATTCCACACGTATTACCTCCACCAATCGATACGACGGCCCAACTCGCGGCGCCGCTGGCTGCCGGCAGATGATTCTGCTCTCGGCACCTTTTCGCAATTATTCGTGCAAGCATGTTTATGGGCCGAAGCCTAGAAAAACAAAAAACCAAGCCTTGACTGCCTCAAAGCAAAACGGTAGCGAGTGATGCTGAGTGCGAGCCCAGTAATGAGATGAGTGTTCGCTGATGATAGTGAGGATGTGATATGCTAGGACCCTCGAGTCCCCAAGGCTCAAAAGTGTAGATCGTGTGCGTCCGCAATGTGGGCTAGTTGCGTACACATATCGAGGCATTTGATATCCCACATTGTGGAGATGATATCCAGCCCATGTGTCTTCGAAAATTCAAAGCGTGACAAGATTGCTCAAGCTTTCCATACACTGCGGGCCATATTGTATTGGGCCATGCTATCCAGCGTCGAGGCGAGACAGTCCAGAACGTGACCAAATAAGTTGAAACCGTGTCCAATATGAGATGAGATGAGCCTCATACGTCCGTCATCTCCGAGTCGGCGTCAAAGACCAGCACGTCTGGTGTCTGGTCAGCCGGGCCCCAGTTGCCTTCGAAAATGGTGGCAGGCGCCCGCCGACGGGAAAAGACCCATTGCAAAGAACTTGCATCGAGAAGCTGGTGGACCGTCGGCCGACTCGCGGGGTTTGGATGAATCATCCATCCTACGATGCTGTCCAGTGAGCCGGCATCGGAGGCCTGCGTCATGAAAGCTGGAGGGGTTTGCAGCTCTGAGCGCTTGGTCGTACCGAACAGGTTGCTGGGGTTGTGAGTGGACGTGTTGGAGAACTCGAACGGGAATCCTCGGCTGCTTGCCCCATCAAACTCGAAGCAGCCGAGGCTGTCGTCCAGCGGAGAGACGTCGTTTGCGATAGGCATGCCCGTGCCGTCTCGCACCAGGGCGCTCGACTCGCTTCCAGTCAAGCTCGGAACGACAGACATGTCGCCTTCTCTGAGGGCGACCCAGGTGGGGCCGTTGTCGGGAAGGAAGACGTTGCATGCAATCTCCAGCACGATCAAACCAAGGGCGTAGATGTCAGCAGGTCTGTCGTACTCTCCACGAAGAATCTCAGGGCCAATGTATTCCCTGTCTCCCTCGCCCTCGACGCCCTCTGGCGCTGGCAGAGACACTGCCATGCCAAAGTCGCCAATCTTGAGGTGGCCCTCGTAGTTGACGAGGATATTCGCCGGCTTCAGATCAAGATGAACAAAGCCAGCATCGTGTACAAAACGCAGTCCCTACACACTCGTCAGCAAGGTTGATTCCAATATTCCCTCCCAAGTTCATGTAATGACTTACCTGTGCGACTTCGAGCATTATCTTCCAAATTCGAAAGTCGTCCAAGCGGCCAGATTCCCCGACCATCTTGAGGAACTTGTCCAGGCTACCTTCGTCGCAGTACTCGGTCTGGATGTAGAGATGGTGGTTCTGTTCCCAGCTGTCGACATACTGGAGCACGTTCTCGCAGTCCTTCACAGCCTGAAGGGCTTCCACTTCCCTGAGCTTCGAGGCCCGGTCCTTCTGTCCGAGGAAGGGCATGCGGGTCTTCTTGACAGCGTAGACACGCTTGATCATGGAAGCTGGAGTGGTGGTGCCGCGGCAAGGCGTCATTGATCCAATGAAAGGCATGCTCTTCGACTCTTGACTTTCCACACGAAAGACCTCGGAGAACTCGCCCTTGCCCACCATCTCGACGCTCTCAAAGCGCATTCGGAGAACGTCATCAACGCTGCCCGCACCTGGTCCGTTGACGGGCGTCGAGTTCGTCCGGCGCTCGGCAAAGCTCATGAACGAGTCGCGGCCTGCCGTCGGGGTTGCCGGAGGCATAGAAGCAGGATGCTCCAGAGCCTGCGCGTTCGAAATTGACAGGCGACTCGGATCAAGAGGCAGAAGAACATCCCGAGGGGTTTTGGGGGAGCTCTTCGGCTCGTTGGCGATGCGGTCCAGGGGACTGGAGCTAAGCTCTGACATGTCGTCATTACCGCCGCGGCCAATGGCCGATGTAGGGGCCGGCATCCTCCGTACGGACACAGGGGTGGTGCTAACATAGGGGCCGGAAGATTCCCTACCGAGAACCGACTTTGTCGGCGTCGGAGGCAGCTCATTTTCAATACCGCAGTGGATATCAACGTCACCATCCAGGCTGAACAGGCTATCCCGGCGGACATGATCGCTCCTCAGCTTGAAGAGCCCAACGCCCCTCTCTGGGTTTCCAAAGGTGCCGCGAGGCGGGTGCGCGAAGGTGCTGAAGGGAGTCGAAGGAGTCCCAAAGGAGTGGCGCGGCTGCTTTTTCCTGCCACCACCACTTCCGGACGATGGAGGGTAAGTATTTGAGGAGTACATCTGCTTCTTGCAGGGCGTGTCAGGCATGATCATTGCCTTTCCGCCATCTCGCTCGGCAGGGTCGAGTTCCGGATTGCGATTCATCTTGGATACAAGACCGGTCGACGCGAAGACGGACTGCAACGGCTTTGCAGTCTTGTACTGCGGGGTCGATACCGGCACCGGCTCCTTGGGTCGTTGAGCAGTCAAGGGCAGGGACTTTGCAAATATGCCCATCGGGCGTGGCCTGTCCCCGAATTGGATCGGGAAGTGAGTCGGAGACTCGTCCGGCACGCTCGAGTTCGAAGAAGACGTGGTGAGGCTCCGGGACAGCGGGTGTGGGCGATGCGCCGGAGGGTCCATCGCGTGCGCAGAAGGGTTGGGGAGAGGTCCTCTCGAGGTGAAAGGGCTGTCTCGCGGGTCGGGTTGAAGAAACTGGTCCAGAGATGCACGTAGCCGATTCCGCGGGTTGGGTGTCGATGTCTCGTTGGACTGTTGGGCCAGATACTTCTCACCTTGGCGGCGACCCCAAGATGATCTGGGATCGTGGCGCTGCTGCAGGGTCGATTTGCGCAGGGATGATGTGCGCTTCGGCATTGAAAACGCGGGCGAAGATACCTGATCTCGCAGGTTTAGTGACGAGCCGGTGAGCTGGTACTCCTGGTCGCCATCTTCGTGGATGTCGAAACTCTGTTGTTGGGAGGCTTGAGGTTGTGGCGCAGGCTGAGGCGACTGGTCGAAGATGCTGAAATCATTCCCCAGGCTCGAGATTCCGTGCAAGCTGCGCCGTTTCGCCACGGGGCTCCCGAAACTTGCGTGATCAAAGTCCATCTTTGCGTCACTGCGCTTCAGAGGGCTGGCTGTGGGTGACAAGAATTCGCTCTTCGCGTCGAGAAATTTGCTTGGTATGGTTTTCGAGGAGCCAGAGAGGTCCAGGTGCATGCTATGGCGCGATGGCTTGTCCAGGTTCGAGCGCGCCGAGGCGCTGAACGAGAGGGCGAAGCTGTTATATCCGTTGTTCTCCTGGCCGAGAACAGGCGCAGAACCAGAAATGCGCGGCGGCGGGTTCCCAGTGTCGGGGCTGGTGTTCAACGGTCGCTTGAGCGGGCTCTTGGGCGAAAGACGCGTCCGAGTAAAAGGTCGGGCTGAGGCGGCCTTGGGCTTGGCGGATCGTAGAGACAGTTTGATGCTGGGGCTGAACGGCGTCGCGGAGGGCGTCTGTGGCAGCGAAGTCGCGCCAGTGGGGAAATTGGTATCTTGATTCGTATCGGCGGCAAATTTCGACGGCGAACAGGGCAATTCTGCTGGCGACGCCTGAGGTGATTGTGCAGAGCTGCCGCTCGAACTGTGCGATGCGGTTCGGGCGAGGTTGAATTTTGAGGGCGAGCGCGACAGAGAGCGTCTAAGCGATCGCACTACGGCCGCGCCGACATCAACATGGTGGACATGCGTGGGTGAGGGGATGGTCAGCGTGCCCCCGCTTGTGTTTGAGTATGACATCGCTGGAATGTGAGCGACGCCGGTCCAATCATCAAAGGGCGGTTGGATCAGGAATGGAAGCGGATGGCCGGACTGGACCACCTGAGGGGGGCGGTGCTAGCTGAACAAATCGATCTAATGATATATCGACAAGTCCAAAAATCGTTTCAGATAATATAGTAACGCCGCTGCGATCAAATTGTTGATCAGTTATCGCTCAGAATCGTGGCTGAGGTAATCGCCAAGTTTGTGTTTCTCATTCGGAATGGGCAGGCAATCAACAAAGAAGTCGCTCTCAAGGTCTGCGCTGCGATGCTCGTCCCGGGTCTTCCGCGATCATAAGATTTGCAATGTTGTGTGCTGTTGGTGTTGGTGTTGGTGTTGGGGGAAAGGCCTGATATCAGGTCGGTGAGGGAAAGACAATCATCGGCAGGAGGCTCGTATCAAAAGACCAGCTGAAGGTAGAGGAAGCCTGTGGAAGAAGAGAAGTGGTGTGAAAGGGCAGAAGCGCAAGCAGCCTTTCTTGCAAGGAGAGGTGGACGCGATGGGGTAGTTGGGTTGGTCTGTTCTAGGACATTCTGAAGTAATGGCTCGTTCAGCTCGACTTGTGTGGCGAATTCTGGTTCGAGGTGTTTACTCTTGTATTTTGAGGCGTTCGCGATGTGTCAGACGGCCGCCGGCGCAGGGTCCAACCAACAGACAGGCAGACAGGCAGATAGACAGCCAAAGCTGAGCCAACCCAAAAGTGACAGACGTCTCGTGGCCCAAAGAAAGGGTACGGGAACTCGCCTCGCTAGTCGTCGTGGTATGCTGAGGATCGCTTGGACTGGACCAAAGGTCGGAATAAGAGGATACCAGTAGTGGTTGGCGTTGGCTCTAGTGTTGGGTGCGTGTACACAGAGGAGGTACTGTCTCAGTGTGCGAGTGGCAGCGAGACTGGATGGGGGAGGGGCAGAAGAGAGGTTGAGAATGTGAGTGTGGAGGGCAGATGCCCAGGAATGTAGAGATGAGCACACGATGATGACACTGCGTGGCAAAAAAGAGAGTTCGACTGAGGTGAGGTGAGGTGTCTCTCTCTCTCTCTGTAGAGAAAGGGGACGGCCGTTGTCTTTTTGGTGTGTGTGTGTGGGAAGGAAGGAAAGAACAAGACACGACGGTTTGCCCTCCGGGGCGAGCTTGGCGGGTACCTCTTTCCTACGTGTGCGAGTGCTGCGAAGCGCAAGTAGCGGAGTGAGGAAGTCGCGGGCGCAAGACAAGTCTCCAGAGTGTGTGTGGGAGGGAGTCTCTGTCGCGCGCGACTTGTCTACAAAGTGGGCAGGCTCGAACCAGGCAGGGGCGCACTTGCCCACATCACACGTACGAAGTACACGCTTTCTCTCTCACCGCGAAAGTCAGAGGCGAATTTTTGGGGGATCTTCGGGGGGTGGACGTCGCGCGTTGTTTACTTGTTTACCGTATCAGGAAAGCAGCTTCACGTCCTCGACGCGTCTTTTCCCACATGCGACTGGGCAGGGCCCCACAAAACCGCAGCATCCACTTTCCTTCCCTCTCGTTCTCCACCGGGAAGGCCATGTCATTTTCCCTTCCCCTGTCCCCTGTTTTTTTTTTCCCTTTAGGCCCAACGCCTGGTCGGTTAAAACTGGCTCCCCCCTTCCAAACTGCCCCCCTCCACAGGCGTAAAACGATGCAGAAACCAGCCAATGCAGTGTGGTGCCGTTAACCGGCCCAGTCTCTCCAGATGGGATGTCTCCCGTTGAAACCTTTTTGTCCCTCCTGGGGGGGGCCGAACAAGTGGGTGTCCAGGTGTCTTTTTCGTGCGTCGTCAAGCAAGACAACAAACGGCTGCGCCTCTTGTGATCGCACGTCTTCCCACCACGTCCAGGCAGGCTCTCAAAACAACAACAACACAGGTCTTGCATTTCAGTTGACATGTTGCTCGTGATCTGATCATCATCTACCAACCAGAAGTACGCCATAGACCATCGCTGCTCTCGAGCCACTCAAGCCAAGCCTCGGGCATGTGCCCTGGCTGTGGATGATGCCTCTTCTTTGGGGGGAGGGCGCCGCCGCCCATGAACCCAGCTTCACATGTGCCCATGGCCCTGCCGTCAGCATCGCACAGACTTCAGTCCCGAGTGCCGGCAGGCGAAGGGGGCAGAGACAAGGCCCATCCATTGGTTTCCGTTGTGACGGTTGCTCCGCAAATGCAACTCAAGCTCTCTGTTTTGTTCTCATTGCCCAATCTTGCCCAATCATCAACAGGATAGGAGATCGGTCCCCTGTGTTTGCATGCACGCGTGTTGGTTGTGTGTGGTGTACAAGTAGTTATGCGCCTGATGAGATGACGTTGATGAGGGATCGGCTTTGGCTACGTAACTGCCTGTACAAGTATGTACTTTGCGACCCAAACTCTCTCTAACGACGGACGGATCAATCGCAAGAGGCAGAAAAAGATGGGACGGACGGACATTCGCCCATCGAAGCGGTGGCAGATCTGCACGAACTTGCGCGCCACTTGCCATTGGTGCGCAGCGATCTTCCCGGGAGACCCTAGGGGACCACACGGAGACCATCTGTAGATCTCCCTTCTATTGTTTCCCTTGTTCCCCCCCCTGGATCCCTGGGCTACCCTCTGCGACATGTCTCGCGTTTTCTCTGACACAAGCTCCTTCTCCTTGGTATCGCTCCAGGACCCTGACCTGACCTGTCAAAACGAAGATACTACCCAGTCTTCCCCGTACTTGTACAGTTGCAAGGACAAGCATCGCCTGATCCGGAATCCCATCACATTTCTGCGCAAGTTGCAGTTTTCGTATTCCCTCTTCTCTCTCGTCTTTGTCTTGCTGGTCTCTTCAGGCTCTATTTTGGTACGCTCTGGTGCCACTTTGGATGTACAAGTACACAAACAACACGGCACCTCCGGTTCGGTGGCAAAGAGCATAAACATAAACAATCACGCGTCATCTCCCGCAATCCGGATTCTGCTCGCTCGCTCTCTCTCTCTCCCAGTATCGAAATTCGATAATGCAAACCACAGCATGAAATTTGATGGTAATATTACGACTTTATGCCCGAGGAGCGCCCAAGAGGGTTTAGTGAGCAACCCCCCATCTCGCTTACGCACCTTCTCGAAGCTCCACAACGGCTTCTTCATCTTCCTCTTCCTCGTCCTCTCTCTCTGTAACTACAAGTACAAGTAGAGAGAGAGACACACACACACACAGAGAGAGAGAGAGAGAGAGAGAGAGCACGCTGCAGAAACAGCATAACACGGATTCTGCTACCTAATTTTACCCGCCCCGCTTCCAACTATAGACAAGATCCAACTTCTCTGGCTCTCTCGACGAGAATCCGTTTTCGACGCCGTCGATGTTTTTGGTCTCATGTCCCCTCTTCTTTTCGCCCCCTTTTCTTCTTAGCCTTCTCCTCAAACGGCGCGGCGCGCGTCCCGGAAGCTTTCCCCCGCGAGACTATGAGGGTCCGCGATGGGGGGTTCCATTCAATCTTCAAATGGGTTGATGCTGTCTTTGTGCCCTCCTCGAGCCACTACTCTATTCTGTTGTGTTGTGTCTGCCTGACCCATAATTCATTCTCTCAGCCCAAAACGGGACCAAAACATTCAACGACTCCATGCCATGTCCAGCACGCCGACGTTTGCAGGCATCACCCAAGAAGCGGACGGATTTTTCTTTCCTCCTCGCTGCCTAGACTAGAACACCCTGTAGATAGTAGTACAAAGCGGTCTCACTGTTCGAGTCCAATCAATACGCTAGTAAGTCTCCTTGCCTACTAGAAGATCATTCACCTTGGCCTAGGGAGACTTATCTCATTGCCTGTTTACCTCAAGCACTGCCCTATGTACTTGTAGAAAGAACCAAGACGATGCCCAAGTGGATAGGCCGGAGATGGAGATAATGGCTGCCCTACCTATCCTGCTCTGCTCCACAGGCGGAAACACCCGCTCCATCATCACTCTCAAGGGGGGTATTCTCGATAGACATCCAAACAAAAAACAAACAGCATCTTCCCTCGGTTGCTGTTCATCCCGCTGCGCTGCGAATAGGTATGGCCCGAGGTAATCAATCAATGTCCTCTTTTTTGCCCATTCCGCGTCGTGTTCTGCCATAGCGTGAAACGGTGGGGAAAGAAATTCACCGAGATCGCTTCGCCCGCCTCCAATCTATCCTCACAAAAACTCCGTACCCCGAGGACTCACTCACCCTCTGTTCCCTCTTTTCCCCCCATCCCCACCTTTATTATCTCTCTTCTTTCTTCAGGCCAGCCGGCGCCGGATCCACTCGCACCAGACGCCCAGGTCCTCGCACCGCTCGAGCAGGCGGCCGAGGTCCTGCGGCTTGAGCTGCGGCCTCTCCGCCGCCTTGTCCTTGCCCTTGCCCATCGCGCCGTCCCCGCCGCCGCCTCCATCGCCGGCTCCTCCTCCTCCTCCTCCCCACATATCGGCATCTTCGTCGTCGTCGTCGTCGCCGCCGTCGCCGCCGGGCAGTATGTTCTGCGAGACGACGTGGACGAGCCCGTTGGCGCGGATCTCGAGCATGACGTCGGCCGTCTCGCCGTCCCTGAGCGGGAAGGTGACTTGCAGGCGGGGCACGGGGTGCGCCGTCAGCATGACGTCCATCTGCAGGTCGACCTTGTCCTCGTCGCCGTTTACGATCCTCCTCGGGTCGTCGTAGTCGTCGCTAGAGATATCCATCGCGCAGCTGCTGTCGCGCGCCCCAGCCGTCCCCTCGGCTAGGTTGTCGTTCTTGGACTTGGACATGAACTTGAAGAACTCGTCCGGCACCGTCGTAGTCTCCACCGTCTCCTCCTCCTTCTTCTTCTTCTTCTTCTCCTCCTCCTCCTTGGCCGCATCGTCGGCCGTCTTCTCAAAGACCTCGCCCATCCGCGTGTCGAAGCTCTTCTCGAGCAGCGTGGCCAGGAAGGTGTACTGCCTCAGCGTGGGCAGCATGCGGATGAGCTGGTTCGGGTGCGAGAACGGCAGCTCCTCAAGCGTCTTGCCGTACACGGGCTTGTAGATAAAGAGCTGGTTCTTGTGCGTCGCCTTGTGCATGCTCGCGCCCGCGCCCGCGCCCGTCTTGACGTGGACCTCTTTGTGGCAGACGATCCTGCGGGGCTCGCTGGGGTCGTGGTTCGTCCCCGGCGCGATGGGGAAGTTCAGGGCATCAAAGGTGACGAGGTTGTACTCGGCCGCTGGCGTCAGCCCGATCAGCTGGTAGAGCTGGTGTCCTACACTATAAGTCACCGTCACTGGCGGATCGAGCTTGGCCATGAAGACGACCTCGGGGAGCTTGGGCGCATTCATGGTCGGGTGCTGCTGGGTGCCGTCCGGCCCGGATTGCTTCGCTTCCTCGTCGGTCGCTGGGAGGAAGGTGTTATCAGGCTCTCGCCAGTCCAGAAGAGGTTCGTCGGGGGTGGGCGGGAGCAGACTAGGCTCGGTGGGCTGCTGCTCGACCTCGGGTGAGATCCAGGTGTCCGAAATCCGTATTGAGGCGTACACCATGTCACCTATCGGTGCACACTCGATCAGGATAGCCCACGTCCTCTCGTCGAGCTTGGCAAGTTCCTTTGTCCGCTTCGTCAGTGGCGGTGTGTGATGCCTCTCCTTCCAGTAGTCCAGGCTCAAGCCGAGGCGTTCCCGCGCGTGCATGACGGGCATCCCGTGTCGCGCACAGAGAGCCATGGTCTCTAGCGCCTCCTCGGTCTTGCCAGAGTTTGCCGGGTCCTCGCGCAGTTTCTTCACGTCCCACTTGTGCAGCCGATGCAAGCTCTCAAAGATGCCGGCGACGGCCTCGTGCAGGTTAAGCCCGGGGATGACGCTCAGCTTGTCCAACACGGCGAGGCTCTCGAGGTTGGCGGCAAATTTGTCCAGCTTCTTGCACAAGGGGCTCTCGTGGGGTAAGAGTTTCAGGTCGTTGAATAGAATCTGGCCTGCCTTGTCGACGTGTCGCATAACCATTTCGGCCGACTCGGGAAAGGTCAGGTTCACGGCCTGCACGATATTGTTGATGAAGACGACCTCGAGCGCGAGCGCCGAGCCAGCAATGATCAGTGTGCGCGACTTGTCTGAGCCCTTGCCTTCCTCCCACATGCACTCCAGCCCAGTCATCTGGGCAAGGCGCTCCAGGCCCGCCTCACTGACGTAGCCTTTTGATTTCTGTCCCATGTTAGTATGGTGTCAGACTTGAGTCCATCGTGTAACACAAACCTTGAGTATATCGATGACCCCCTTGAGCCTCCTCGCCCTCTCGTCGTCATCGGCCCTACCCAGCCCGAGACCACCTAGACCTCCCACACTGACGCCATCGAGGTTCAGGTCCAAGCCACCGCCTATCCCCAGGGCGCCCAGGGCAGCGGCGGCCGAGGGGCTATCAAAGTTGACTGGAGCATTGCCAGAGTGGCCCATCAATGTAGTTGACGTCGCGGGAGATCTCCTTATGGTCTGCGGCGACGATCTAGGCCCGCCCTGGGGCGAGAAGGCCGCGTGGGCTTGGGAGAATGGCGTCGACACGCCGGGGGTGGCGACGGCGCCGTGCTGGGACTGGGAGGGTGTGCGGCCCTGCTGCGAGGGCGCATGTTTCATCGGCGTCGGCGTCGACATGGTGATGTGCGTGTCGGATTCGGTATCGAAAAGGGGCCAACCGATACTGATGATGGAATATTATACAGTCTATGGGGTATCAGAGGTAGATCTGACGGGTAGCAAGTCAGCGATGTCCGGCGGGCGATGTCTGGAACATGCGGGAGGACAAAGGCGCGGGGGGAGGGGGGTTGCTCACATCGGGACGAGGCAAGGATCACGCATGCATGCGCGGGCGTCGCGCCTGATCAAGCTGGCTCTTCTCAATTATCCTCGCAACAACTCATCGCATTGGTGTTCTTGCTGCAAGACCGCTTTTGTTTGGCGCGATTTACGGTGACGGGCAGCGACGAGTGCTGGGCCAAGGAAGAGATGAAGTTGTTGGATGGGAAAAGCATGTGGCACTAACTAGCTCCAATTGATCGAGCTGGAGCCCTGTAGCCTTGTTGGCAGCGCGACCTACCTAGGCCTAGGACGGCTAAAACCAAGGAAAGGCTAGGCCAGGACCAGCCCCAAGCCTGCTGCAGCTTCCCGCACTGCGGGGTGTCGGACAGGGCAGTCAGAATCAACGACCATCCACAACAGCGGACAACAGCGGGAGCTTCGATCGCGGGGAGGGGAAAGCAACCTTGGAAAACCACTGAGATTACAGTACAATCCCCTAATTATCCACATCGAGATGGCTTCAAATACAGCATTCCAGTAGATGCATGGGTAGTCCGCTGAAGTAGAAGCAAGATTCCGTGGTTATATAGCCACCTCATTGTCACGAGAGAATTTATTTTTTTGGTATGTTTATTGTTTATTTGTATTTGACCATAAATACCCAAAACGATATCTTGTTAACAAACCCAGCATCCCATAAACAAACACTATCACCACATATACACACAAGATAGAACAACACAAACCATTCTACGATAATCACAAGTCTCAAGGTACACCATCTTCCCTTATTCCCTTTTCGTCACCGTTTCAAAACGGAACCCCAGCCAGCCCGTGCCACGCCATCCCCTCCCGTGAGAGCTGCAAGACAGGGGGCCAACTTGGTGTGCACTGTGTAGTTACAAGACGAGATACATTCCCACCTGTTCCGACCCTCCCTTTCGGCAGCCGCAAGTTGATCAGCCAGGGCACCCTGCAGCCACTGGTGTTCACGTGCCTTTACAGGGCGAAGAGTGGAATCGAGGCATAATTTCCGGGCGCGCGAGCGATCTTCACGAAGAAGGGGGGCTACCTGGCCATCGCAGATACCCGAGACGCTCTCATCAAGGTGCGCCTCCCAAACCACTTCAAGATTGTAGAGCCCATTCCACAGAGGCTGAGGATCGTCCGTGACCGGGACCATGTCGTGATGCAGTGGACGCTTCGTCACTGGACCAGAGCGGCGCCGCCCCTTGCCGGTTACAGTCAAGAGCTCGCGGTAGGTTCAACCTGGGATCAGCCATTGGTTCGTCACGCTTTATTGAGGCGTCAGCCTCCGCAGAACATCCCGACGCCATCCCGGTGATATTGCGGGACGCAAAGGGGGTCGATGGACGAGAGCAGGGCCACGGATGCGACCGTGACCAAGCCACCCTGCAGCTAGTGACTCCGCAACTACACTCTCATGCTTTCCGCCGGCCGCCCCCTTGGGAGAGCAAAGAACGATTGCCGCCCAGTTCTCTGATCGGGTGGGAGGCCCCCCCCGCGCTCACTGCATCGCAGCGAACCTTGATTACCGGACCGCTGCGGGCGGCACGTCCGCGGAAGCAGGGCTGCTGCATCCGGCGAACCGGGGTTGCCCGCGCATTAGCGTCGTCCCAAGCATCTGGGAGGAGGAACGGGTAGAGCATGCAACTCGCACTCCTCTTCCCCCCTCCCCCCCATCTCGTCAATCTCGACCAAAGAGAGGACGGGGGAAAAAAGAAAGAGGGCTGGGGGCTTCGCATGCTGCAGGGGGCCACCTTGGAACAGAGGAAGGGGGGTTGCATGCTGCTTCGGGATGGGAATTGCCCAAAGCAGCATGCCGCCTCCTCGTATAGCACAAGGGTGGCCAATAGCTGCTGGCGGTCCAGGCCCCTCGAGAGAACCTGGAGGCTGATATTTGGCCTGGCTGAATGTAACAGGTTGCAAGGTAACCAACAGGCCTATCCCAGTACGGTAGCTTCGCAGCTTCGTCTGTGTAACAGACCATTGCATAAACCGTTCCTCGCGGTAGCAGGGAGGCAGGTAAGCTTTCGCATGGAGATGAGACATGCAGGCTGGATCCAAAATGGAAATGATCGCAGTCTTCAGCTGGGCGCGTGGGACTGAGGCTGACGCCGAGCAAGCCGCCTCGAGCTCTCAACATGCATGTCGCCCGCTGAAGAATGTGATGGCCGCAGAAGAAAGGGGCATGAGGATTCCCTCCCGGTAAGTCCCATGCGATGATGCCGTGACCCAGCATCAAGCGCGACCGTGGTCGGACAAAAGGACCATGTGGCTTCGAGAGACACACGGATGATGCCGTCTGGGTCTTGTGAAGGTCAGCGTCCAGGGTGAATTGCAGTAATTACTCCTTTGGGGAAGCAAGGCTCAAGTAATTACATTCTCACGGCCACTGTGGCAATATCAGGCTGATATCCTGGGCGTCGAGATTTGTGCAGCACACCAACATTGCATCCACACGATTGTTGAATGAGTATCATGGTGATGTCTAGAAAGATAGCTTCAATCATGTATACACTCCAAATCAAATAGAATAGAATAAATTGTGACCGTTCGTATTTGTCTGGGTTATTTTGGTATATCCAAGAATATGAAAATATTAAAAAGCAAAACAAAAATGATTAAGTCACTACCAAGTGAACTGTTGTAATTTAATGTCTTAAGATGAGATACGAATTATTCCATAGAGAATAACACAGACATATCATCTTCAACCATGTCTTCAGTTTCCGACCTTTCCTTGAAATATTGTGCAGCACTGCACGATGTCAAGACGAACGCTCGTCATGGATCCGTGAATATCACCCCCCTTCAAAACAACATAACATGATCGAGACTCCGATAAAAACTACAGGCCAGAACCAGGCATTGCATTGAGCCCGCCCTCACGTAAAAGTAATCTTCTTCCCCATCAGGCTCCGGTACGCATCATCGACAGCCTTGCGCTTCCGGCCCGCCTCCTCGGCCGCCGGCCCGCCCTCGGCCGACACATCGTCCGCGTCCGCGTCCGCGTCCTCGTCGTCCCGCCCCTCCGCCAGCCGCGGCGCCCACACCCGGATCTGCCCGTCCAGGTGCCCGCTGTACACGGCGCCAGCCATGTTCGCCCCGCCCATGCCCACGCCGCTCGACGCGCCGCCGCCGCCGGCCCCCCTCCACGCGATGCTCGTCACCCGGTTCCGGACCGTCCTCTCGCCGCGCACGCCACCGCCGCCGCCGGCGCCGCCGCCGCTGGAGCCACCGCCGCGTTGTGCCGCCGGCGCCGAGGTCCTGACGCCCGACACCTGCGGCCCGATGCCGCGCAGGCGCGTCACGACGCCGCCGTCGTGCAGGTCCAGCACCAGGATCTCCGTCTCGTTGGGCCAGAAGAGCAGCTCGCCGCGCGGCGGCGCGAGCCCGGCGGGCGACGCGAACATGGCCACGCTCGCGAGCCCGCCGTTGCGGATCGTCGGGCCGAAGCTGGCGAGCGTGTTGGCGCCCGTCGCCGCGTCCCAGACGCGGATGCGCCGGTCGTGGCCCGCCGACACGACGTACGCGCCGTCGTCGGTCCACGCGAGCCCGTTGACGGGCCCGCTGTGCGCCCGCGCCGAGAGCCGGATCCCGCGGTCCTGCAGCGAGCTCCCGCCTCCGCCTCCGCCTCCTGCCGACGACGAGGTACCCCCGCGCGTGACGATGCCCAGGCTGTCTTCCTGGTCGAGCAGGGCCACGAGCCCGCTGGCCCTCCTGACGTCCCATATGCGCACCGTGCCGTCGACCGCGCCGCTGGCGAGGACGTGCTCGTGCCGCGGGGACCACGCCGCGGAGAGGACGGCGCCTGTCGCAGCGCCGACCGCGCCGGGTGCCACGAGGGACTGGACTGCAGAGCCCGACCGCAGGTCCACCAGCCGCACGGCCGGGTGCTGCGTACCGCAGGCGACCAAGAGGTGGTCCGCGATCGGGGAGATGGCGTGCGTGTAGACCTTGGCGCCGAGCTCGAAGGATGCCGAGAGCTGGGTGGTCTCCGTGTCCCACAGCTTGAGGGTCTGGTCGTACGACGACGAGAGGAAGGCGGCCGAGTCGAAGGGGTAGAAGGAGAGGTGGGTGACACCGAAGCGGTGGCCCTGCGACTTTCTCGGCCTCGCGCCCGCGGCAGGGGGCTGCGACTGAGACGCCTGCGAGCGGAGGATCTGGGCTACGGGCTTGTAGGTGAAGCTGTTGTTGGGGTTGCCGGCCTGCTGAAGATCCCAGAGCCGGATAGTCGCGTCTGACCCGCCAGATATGAGTCTATCATAGAGGTGTAAGACTTAGTCCGACTCTTGTGGGCAGGGTTCGTGAGCGTGAGTGGGCTTACATTCGGCCATCGAAGCGATCGATGGCAAGAGAGTTGATGCCCGCCTGATGCGCCCAGATGTCTACGCGCTCACCCAGCACGGCCTGCGAGACCTCGCCATCCTCGAGCTTCGTGCCGCGCTCGCCACCATCGAATCTGAACTGGGGCGCGGCGGCGAACGACCGGAGCAGCCGGGTCGTTTCTAACCTGGCAAAGACATTGGGACCGAGGTTGCCCGTGGAGCGCTCAAACAGGAGCTGATTCATGCATCTGACACCAGGACCGGCTGATCTGATGAAGTGAGAGAGTTCCGCGACGCAAACAGACTGTTTTGCGACGAGTTGCGAAAGATTTGGACGCCGATATACGAGTTTCAATGTTTGGCCTGTCTTGCCTGTGATGGAAGAAGTTCGCGACGTCGCGCGCAGATGACGAAACGAAATGCCAGTCCTCTCTGGCAGGCAGCAGACCCACAGTAAATTAAGCTTCAAACATATCTCGAATTTCAGTCTCCATCTCCAGAATTCCACGACCTTCAGAGCATCTGAGACTGAAGAACAATGAGATTGTAAACCTGTTGGCTGATGATGGCTGATGATGGCCATGAACACGCTCATTCTTGAGAGACCACACCATATCGCGCATTCGCAACCGGCAGGTTGACACCGGGCCGTACCACCCGTGCTGTTTCAACCCCAATCTTCAGTCTCACTCTCACTGTCAAAAATGACATCCAAAAGCGTCCAAGAAGCGCGCTTCATCGCCGCCCCCGACGCAAAAGCACCCAGCGACTCGGAAACCGAGGGCCCTCTCCTCGCCGAGTTCTACGAGCACAGGAGACGCGAGGCCACCGTCTACGACGCAGTCGCAGGTCAGTCCACACATACATCCCGCCCCCCCTTTCCACACATACACACCCCAAACAAAAACTCACCTCACTGACATTGCCACTCCCACCAGGCAACGTCACCACCACCGGCGCCCTCCCCAAGGACTCCCGCCACCGCCGCCGCGGCCCGGGCACCTCGGGCCGCGACCCCGTCCTCGCGCCGGAGGAGGTCCTCTTCCAGCGCCGCGGCGCGCCCCAGCGCTACGCCGAGCGCGACGTCTACTTCGCCAACGAGCGCGACCTCGGCCCCGGCGGCGACGCCCTGCCCGACAGCGACCTGCTCAAGGCCGTGCACGCCTACGCGAGCGACTTTTACGAGGCCATGGCCGTTCGTAGCGGCGGCGGCGGCGGCGGCGGCGGCGGCGGGGATCACGACAACTCCTCCTTCTTCGTGGGCTCGCGGCACGTCGACGAGCGCAGCATGGACGAGACGGCCCTGCTCGCCTTTGGCATCCTGCTCGAGGAGGCCGGGCGGGAGGCCCTGGGCAGGAGGGGCGACCTCGTCTTCACCGAAGGGGTGACCCTGCTGCACCACCACCACCACCACCACCACCACAGGGACGGGGACAGCGTCGCACAGGGTGGCGGTCGCGAGCGCGGGACGGACGCAGGGGAGCAGCAGCGGGAGGAGGGCGAGGGGAGGGAGGACGACGACGACGAGCAGGACTACGAGGGCCGTCGTGCCATGCGGCGGCGAGGACGCGGCTCGCGCGGTGCGGCGGCCGGCCTTGTCGGCGGCGGGAGCAGCAGCAAGGAGGTGTCTGTCGGCCTGGAGGGCGACGACTTCTGGCGGAGGAGGCTGCCCAAGAGGCGCAAGGTCGCAGAGGACAGGCACGGCTAGCCGTCAGGGGGCGGGCGCTTGGGAGGCGGCATGGGCCATTTGCCCACGCCACGCCATGCCATGCCATGCCATGCCATGCCGTCCCCGGGCCGGGCTGATTGTCGGGGGTGTCACGCTCTGCTTTTTCCAGGTACACGGGATCGTGATCTGCCTGCTCCCGTCCCTCCTCCGTTCTAGGGCAATGCAGATCCTGCAAGCTCGGGAGCTGCAGGTGGCCTTTGTTACAGTCGAAGAAGAAAAAAGGGGGCTGATCTCTTGCGGCCGCCTCCCGTGCCCCCTAGACAGACCTAGTCCTGTACTAAATCCTGTCCATGTACAGTACAGAGAGCACCCCGGGCCTCCTCCTCACCTCCTGGGTCTGGACGCGTCTACTTGCATCGGTTGCGCCGAGATGACGACTCCATGATCACCCGAACGGTCTTGGGAGGAAAGAAGATACATGCAGCTACCCAGAGGCACAAACACAGAGACACGACTGTGACTCGACTGGACTTGCCTCTAGTCCAGCAAAGCGTCGGAGCTTGGCAGGGAGGGCGTATGAATCGTGCTTTGATGTTTGTCAGTCTCGATGCCGAGACACGTCCGGGTGGAAGCGCGCAAATCACACGGCATACAATATACGGCGTGCCGAGAAGAAACAGGCTGCTTGCTTGCTTGCTTGCTTTGTTTGCTGGACTGCCTGCCCGCCTACCTGCTTCATGCTTCATGCTTCGCTCCCTCGAAATGCGCGCGCACGCATCCAAAAGAAACAAACATCTGCTGCACCTGCGCCCTGCGAGTGTGTCTGCCTGGCCCCGGGCCTGGGCCCCCCCCCCCCCCCAACCCATCACACAAAAGTGATAATGCATGCCACGCCGTGCGACCTACTGCAGATTACAGGACCTACCAGGTTTCCGTACGCAACGCTGTCGGATGCTGCACCTCTCCTGCGGTCCAAACCACCACCACCACCCCATTGCTTTCGTGTTCGTATACACGGGAGACTGCAGTTCCTTCTCCTCATTGGGTTCTGTCCTGCCTGCGAGTTCCGAACTCAACTCCCGTCACCAGGAGACCAGGAGGAGAGAGTCTTGGCCCGTCGTCTCTCCTCGCCCAAAAGTAGACCCGGTGATAGCCACTGCGCATGCATGACCACCAACCAACTCCCTCCCCGCCCTCCACCTCCACGGCCGACTGCCCGGTCACAAAATCAAACCACTTGGGGCTGGGGGGGGCCGGTTGGCTGCCTTTTTTTTCTTCCCCAGTTCGCCAGCGACCAGAGCACTGGGTGGTGGGTGTGGCATTCAAGCCCCCGATTGACAGGGGTCCGTAGCTACTTCAGCGGCAGTAGTGTGAATCGCGCGAGGCTTCTCCTTTCTTTTTTCTTTCTTTCTTTTTGTCTTTTTTTTACTTCTCCACGGGTCCCTCCCCTCTTCAGCCACACATATCTCCAAGACCAGACAGACAGACCCGCGTGTGCGCGTTAGAGGCGGGTTTCGCGCCGCCTCCCAAGGACCGAAAAGGATGCCGATCTAGATGCGGGTGGGGAGCGAAAGGGCAGGAAAAAGCAAGCAAGCATAAACACAGTTTTTTACGACTGTCCTTTTTGGGCACCGAGCCAGCTCGTTCCTGGTAATAAGAGACGATTCAAGCGGTGTAGAAAAAGCAAACAATATTACAAGTAGTAGGTGGTGGGAGGTAATCCCGAGGTTAATGGCGGGGGGCCATGTTTCTTGTTCGTCGACAGCGTGTCGTAAAGTACCCAGATGTATTTGCATGTAGACTGCATGATGTTCAGGCTCCTTCACCTGAAGATGGTTCTCGGGAGCGGGCATCTTGCGCCGAGTTGTCGAATCGCGAGATGAGTTGGTATGCAGTTTGGGCTGATACGGCGCGGGTCTCGTTAGACTTGCCACGATGGCAGTCAGCTGTGAAATAGCGGTGATGAGAAAGGGATGGATGGGCAAATGGGCAAATGGGCAGCCTACGCGGGCTAGAAGTTTCCGTCTCCAGCCCGCCGTGTGCATACTCATCGGATGCCCGCAGATCTTCGCGGCCGTTTGCTTCTCGGGGCTGCCGCCGTCGATCTGTCGTTGCATCCTGCTGTCCTTCCGTGCCCTCCCACCCTGACTTGCCTTGCCTTGCCTTGCCTGCCACTGCCCGCCCGCCCGCCCGCCAGTTTGCTCGTGGTGGCAACGTGCAGCCCCGTCTCAAGAGAGCGATGAACTAGCACATCTCGCGAACTTGTTAGTTAGCGAGATTGCCGAACTGTAGCCTCACTGCCCGCGCATTCTTGTGGACCCGCGAATGTGATACGTCGTTTTTCATCACACCGCCGTCCAAGAGCGCAAGTCGCATCCAAACCCGTGTGGCTTCGCGCTTGCAGAGTTGGAGTGGGAGTTAGTCCGCGGGTATGCTTTCAGCTGATCCTCTAGCTCCTGCGACCGCAAGGCACACTGTCCGACTCCGACCACAGCGGTGCCTGCGAAACAAGGGACAGTGAACTGCATTCACCAAAGGCGCATCGCTGCTGCTAGGCGCGCCGCGCGCGTTTGCCTTTTCTTTTTTCCCTTGCCAACACAAGATCTCCACCGGACACTCGGGACCCGACAAGCCCGCCGCCCGGTCCACATTCGGGAGGCTTGTCGAGATGCACTCGAGATGGTCCGTACCTTCTTGGCTTGCGACTGGACGCAGCGCTGTTCCGAAGCAAACCGTTTCATTTCCACGCGACGGACTGGAAAAGCGAAATGTACCACTTTCGTTCGGCCGAGTAAGCGGCAGAAGCATCAACTCGTGGTCCCCCCTTGCCCTCCAGATGGCGCTGTCAGAGCTGGACCTCACCTGTGGGGGCTCAGAGATGACAGAGAAAGAGACATATCATAACCTTCGTTTGCCCCTTTTGGCCAGGGCCCCCGATGAATCAAAAGTTGAAGCCTGCGGCAATTTTCCATCGGTCCTTGAGGCAGAGCAGAGCCAACCCCGGCACAGTCAGGCTCTCCGGGTCAGACTGCAAGGTGCCATTGGGCAGCAGTGATGGCCTGTCACGGGTGAGAAAAGGGGGTCTGGAACTGGCCTTCACCAGGAGTTGAGCTCCGTAACGTAGCATAATTGCGGACCGACTGGTTCATCGCACGGGTTTAGAGCAGTCGGTGATATCGCATAGACATTTTTGGTGTTTTGAATTCGTCCGGACTTGGTCACAAGTCGCGAGAAAAAGGAACGAGAGAGGTCGCATGGGCAAGGGCAGAGGTTGCAAGACTTTTGGACAGGTAAGTGAGAGTGAGGATATCCGGGCTTCCAACGCAAATGCCCCTGATTCAATGGGCCGACTTAAGCTCATCTCGTTGCTTTTCGCGGATTTGATCTTGTCCGTTCATATGTTGAACTGTCTCAAGCTGGCGCAGGAGAAGCTCCTCTATCCAAGACAGATCATAACAACACATCATTGATCATCGACCGGGGCCGGCCCTTTGCGGCCCTGCATATAGCATCAAGACCATGTGGTCGCTCTCAGGGGCAAGAGCGTCTCTCGTCGATGGGCCGATGCAAGCAGTCGGTCACTTAGCCACAGCCACGGCCCAGTCGCTCGAGAGGCTCGACTCCTCGACGGGCGAGGGGCTCCCTCTTTGCCTCATGGCCATGCACCACTGCTATGCACCATTACTGGTGAGATCTTGACAGCATGGAGAAAGCAAGCCTGTAGGTACGGGGTGAAGTCATGCAGATTGGCATGAGCATTGAAGCACTGAACACGACTTTGGAATGGAAGACGAAGAAGAATCTCGAGCTTCGTGGCAACACACCTGTGCAGTTCTCTGGGAAGACATGACAATGAAATGAAGTTGAACTCGGACCTTCTTCCACAGTAGTTGCGAGCAACAACAGCATCGCTTTCACTGTTCGTATGTACATCCAGATCGACTATCCCAACTCTGGGAGGTGGAAGCAATAAGTAAACCAGTAATTCTGCTGCTCTCGTGGTATTTGCAATGTACAAAGACAACTCGTGAGGGCACGATGGGCGAGGAATGGTCTTCAAAATCTTGTGATGGCACCGGGATGATACTGAGATCAGCATTCCTGTGCTCCATACAGACTTGACTGCGAGACTCCTCGCTACTATCATCAACGACGAAGATGGAAGGAGACCCCATGACGGGCGTGGAAAGCTCAGGCAATCACGAGAAATGAGGCCACACAATGAGCAAGAATGTCGTTCTAGGAAAGGGGGAAAAGAGTTCATGCCCTGGTTCGTGAGGCTGTCGAGCTTGAAGGAGTGAGTCCACGCTACGGGGTCGTCGTGCCTCCCTCCAGAGTCACGACCACCCTGCCAGATCGGACATTGCTCCGGGATATTCCTCAAGGAAACGTCTACGAAGTACCAGACCTAGTCACAACATTGAATTGGTATTAGTTACAATGTTTTCATGTTACATTCCCTCTCTCTCCTCCTTTAGGAAATGCTCCGGTCCATCAAAGTCCGCGAGCTATCTTCACGGACAGAGACACGCCCCCATCGTAAGCAAGTGATCAACAATCTAGCCCCTTCCAAGAAGCCTCTCTACGTACAACCGTCGACACACTATCATGAAGATCAATGAAAAAGGGTTGACAGCCTTACGGCAAGGTACTCAGACCCGAGTATCTGGATCCTCAAAAGGACCGTTGATCTTGTCGTTTCGCCACCCCGACGCTAACGACAATAAGACACTTCCACACACCGGCCGGTCGAGTTGGGCATCAAGATCAACCTCCAACAAAGAAGCTAC
Source organism: Thyridium curvatum (assembly GCF_004353045.1). Taxonomy (NCBI): domain Eukaryota; kingdom Fungi; phylum Ascomycota; class Sordariomycetes; order Thyridiales; family Thyridiaceae; genus Thyridium; species Thyridium curvatum. The sequence goes on along the minus strand of NW_022156770.1, from coordinate 401,259 downwards.
GCTTAGCGTTCATCGATGAGAGTAATACGACACGGAAATATTCCTCGTAATTGCCCCCCTGGAGTAATGTTGAGAGACGCAACCGGTGGAGAAGATGAGGCCATTTCCCACACGCAGCGTCACGGCCAATCCGACGGGTAAATCTCTCTGGCATATTACACCTCCGGTCGCAGGCCTGACCGCGCGGCGGCATGGAGTGGGAAAATCAGATAAACACCACAACAACCAGCCCAATCTTAACAACGCCCCGGTATTGCCCAGGGTCCTTGGGCTCTCGATCCATTCGTTTCCTGGGCCTCAGGACCCGGACCATCACATGACCGCAAAGTCTCCAGTTGCCTGGGCAAGGTTGCCGCTGCCCAGACCGCGAATCCCTGGTTCCCCAGCCCTGGAGGTGACGCTTCCCGCTCAGGCACCGAGGCTATCGCCAACAGCAGCGTGTCATCGCCTGCTCTCGAGCGCTACTTGTACATCTGGCAATACGGCGTAGACACGGTCGATGCGACTGTGATGGTTGAAGTGGTTCCTCCTCATACCAACCCACTCGGATGTGACATACTCGACGTCGTTTGCCGACGGCATCCACTTATTGTCTGCAATTGCCGAAAGTATCACGATGCGAGGAGGAGCTCGTTCATGGCCAGCTGAACCGCCCACCGCTTTTTGGGCCAACACGTCATTGCGTTGAAATACTTTGTACGGAGTAGTTACGTACCAGCATGGATCACCACGAGAGGAAAACTTGGGACTCGCCTCGTGCGAAGAAGACGCTCAGCGAGCCGAGCAGCCGGGGGTAGGTACATTGCCCGTGAGGTTCTTTCGCGCTCTGAGCCAGTTTCAGAGAGGGTACCTAGTTTGCAAAGTTCTAGACTCCGGATCTGCGGATGTACAGGGCGCCGTTTGCTTTCAGGGCCCCTCCCTCCCTGCCATGACATGTCATGCCAGGGAGAAATGTGGGATCGAGCAACCTGATCTTGGCCACCACGGTCAACAGCAGCTCCAGCCACTCCACGACCACGATTCCTGATGCAACTGCGGCGTATGCCATGCATTGGCTGGGGACAGCCCTCGTCGTTACCTGGTGCTTTCGACAACCATGCACTCCCCCCAGCTTGACGTCGAGATTCTCTCTCTCTCTCAACGGAGTGGCGGATCGCAGCAAGTTAACTTGTACGAGGCGGCGCCGGGATGCGTCGCAGTACATCCCTCCTAGCACCAGGCGATGATGCACAGAGCTCAATGAAGGCGAAATGAAATACCACGGTTGCCTTCTATAATTGGACTTAATGAAAGGCCCCTTGGCGGTTTTATTCCAGGGTACAAGTAGATCGAGATGTGGATTGGGCTCCTCAGAAGTTGTGCAAGGTCCTGACACAGCCAGCAGTAGTGAGGCTTTCTAGTCCGACGGTCCGTCGCGTTGGCGCATTGACAAACTTCCCGAACGAGACAAGGATTTCGGCCATTTCGACGACACACCCACCGCCAGCGCCGCCAGAGATCTGCGCCAGACAAGACTCCGCCGAGGAAAATTGATGGCAGGGTCGCTTTCAGGCGGCTGTCGCATGAGGTCATGGCTCTTTCTTTCGCGCCAGAGAGTGACTTCCAAGCGCAAGCTACCAAGATATTCTCTGGACCCTGATCTCCGACCGACCCGCATCGTTCGTTTCATCTTTTCCAGGCGTGCATTCTTCTCGAATTGTTCAGCCAAGCGCGCCCGTGCCCGCAGTACAAGTACTTGTAGAGTAGCGTTCCACCACCGTCGCTGTCATAATCCATTGCGGGCTCCATTACGCAGGTACCTGACCTCATATTGGCATGGCCTGTGGTTTGCTCCTGTCCATCATCACGATCCACGAACGATGAGGACACGCCCCCCCCTATTTGGCCCTTCTATATCCAACTACAAACTGAAGTACGTTACGTGTATGAAAAAGCATCGTCCTGACCTGTGGAGACAAGCTCCACGACCAGCACGACAGGGGGCGGGCCATGCATGCTGACAGGCACGGAAGCGCATTGTGTCGGTCAAGGAACACCCACCAACCTGTCAAACCAGGGCCTCCTCACCTTGAGGCAGGCACACACACACCTACGGACATTCTCTGAGTCTGGTAATACTCCGTCTCTTGCAGAAGAACGGGGACAGTGCCTCCTCGTCTGTGACACGATCCTGCCGATGTAGGGACCAATATATTTGCGATGAGACTGCTCGGTTAGTTACAGGGCATGCGTGCAGTTGGCTGTTTGTGTTTGCACTGCAACTGCAACTGCAACCCCCCAAATTGCCACTCGGACATGGATAACTGGCTGCTGCTCTGTTTGGGCCCCCCCCTTTCCTCTGCGAGATTGGGCTCTGTTTGCCAAACTTCGTGTTTGGCGAGAGAGGCAAAAAGGAGATCCTTGTTGTCAGTCCGCTGACGCAGTTTGGTCGAAATGGGAGCAAACATCTCGCTGCCCCTCGAACCTCACCCCTTCGCTAGGTAACTAGATGATGTAGGAGAGAAAGACGGGCCTTTTCTTAGGTCCATCGAGAAAGAAGATGCGCGAGCTTTTCTGAGATGTGACAGAAACGCACCAGGGAGGCTGCTGTCCTGTTCCTGGGCAAGGAAGCTAGGTAGGTCGCCCATGGGCTTGGATTCGTCTTGGTGCGGTGATTGGGCAGAGGGCGGGATTTCCGAGGGGGTCCCCTGTACCTGTTGCTCGCTTGCGTCCGCACTCCTTGTTCCTTGTCTTGAGTTATTTGTGTTCGTACGATTGATGGTTGGGGGGTAGGTAAGTTGGCAAGGTTGGTTACTTGCCCGATCATTTTCAGTCGGCCGAGTTTGCCTATCTTGCACTCCGTTCTTTTTCGCTTCAAACACTGTATATGTGATCCCTACGTACATGATATAGGGAGTAGAGTTTTGTTGGTTTGTTCATCAGGTCGAACCCGATGAGATGCAAAAGTGGACAGCCTCCTCCTAACTCATGTCGCTTCTCCCGAAAAGGGGTGCCAGAGAAGATACCTACCTATCTCGGGGGGCCTTGACAAACCCTGAAAAAAGAGTCTATCCAGAAGGTGGCTAGACCCTCTTTGAGCAGAACAAGCGTCCTTTCGACAAGAAGCTAGGTATTCTCCATCGTCCCGTGAGCCCGGGTCGGCGATCATGACGCGAGACGGGTGCCCGCGGGTCTCCGTTCTTGATGCCCAACCCCGAAGCACTAAACTCTAATGGCTATCCGGACGGTCTTGTCATCAAAAAGATGCATTGTGGATGGGAAATTTAGATACTTGGTATCATGGTATTCTAGAAGTTTCACCTCCGTGTCAAAAAACAGGACCGCTAGGCATGAACTATAGCGTCGCGCGGCGGCGCAGGCGGCGGCGGCGATCAATGGTGCCTGAAAGGAGGGGGGTTCCCGGTCCTCCTCCACTCCTTTCAAAAAGACCAAAGTACCATGGTCGTCGTCTGTACAGTACCTTACCTTGGATAGGTATCTATCTGCCTGCATCATGCAGGACGACCCAGGAACCTGTATCGTGGGGAAGGGTAAAGAAAAGTCCCGCTGCTGGGCGTGCGGGACTTGTAAGGGGGAGGATTTGCCGGGAGGGGGGAGGGGGGGGGGGATTTGATTGTACGTTATGTGTGCAAACGTATGCACGGCACGGTCACAGTCGCAGCAGGCAGAGTGTGTGTGTTGTTGATCTTCTGTACGTCACAACACCGAGCAAACGAAGTTTAGGTTCCGAGGTCGAGAAAAACCTAAAATAAAATCACTCGGCATGCAGGAGGGCAGGGTTGTTGACAACCATTGACAACAGCCCCCCCACCTGACCTGGGGATGCGATGCATCCTTGACCGTTTTGTTGATCGAGCCTCAAAGCTGGGGGAGGGACTGACGGGCGACTCAGTGAGGGACACTGGCTGGACAAAAGCGTGCTCGTCGTCCATCTGACCGTGGCTCAGCTGAACGGAGGATCCCATGAGCTCGGCCTTGTTGGCTGCTTTGAGGATGGTTCCCTTTTCCACGGGGGGGGGGGGGGCAGATCCTTCGACGCTGGCCAACAACAGGTTCGTCGGTTTATGTGTGGGAGAAAAGGTGTACGGAGTACATCTGCGTGGCTTGCTGCCCACGTTTCATTTTCTCCTGGCGAGACGTGCTTCACTTCGCCGATAGCCCGGGAAAGGGAGAGAGGCATTTATTTTTTTTCTTTTTGCGGTCGTTGGATCTTTGGCTCTTCATCACGGTTTCCCGCGAGTCAGGCACGCGAGCTAAGGGCAGCACTTCCACTACACGGCCTGACACAGGACGGCTACTCCCTGGAGCGACCCGACCTCCAGCTTAGTTAGCAGGCCTGACTAGTTGCCGCTGTGACCTGGCGGCGCTGGTGGTGGCTTGTCTCTTCCAAGTCTTGCCCTCCCATTTGATCCTTCCATCCATCCATCCATCCCTTCGCTCGCTTCCGTCCATGTGGTTCGGCCCACGCCGTGGCCGCGCCAATGGGGAAAAATTATGGGGTCGGGTCCCCTGATCTGGCCAAGACAAGAACCAGCCAGGGCGGTGAGTGTGGTAGGCGGCGCCAAAAGTTAGCGATGCCGAGAAGCCAGGGAAGAGTTGAGAGCGCGATGGCGGCGCTGCGCCATTTTTCCTCACTAATAATGCATTCAGTCGAGTATGACAACTTGGTGATTCTTGGTGCCTGGTCTATTCCAAATTACGGATTTCCCTCCAGAAGCGTGCCTTTCCCGATGGTCTGTCTGTCTACTTTTGCTATGAGTCCTTTTTGGGTCTATTTCTTGCACACGGCGATCTCCGGAAGGCCCAGATTGTTATCCTCCGGTCCCCCGAGGAAAGGCGGCATGGCATCAAGGGAGGACGATCATCTGTCAGATTCACCGAGGTGAAAGAAATGCATCCCAGAATGAAAGAGCTAGCTCCCCCATTACTTGTACATTGCTGCTGCCCAAACCGGGGTGGGAACTTCCTACTACCTTCTTGTATCGTAGGCTCCTTGGGCAGATACAAGTACAAGTAGATGGTGGGGGAAATTCAGGGTCTGCGAGAAATGACGTACCGCGAGACGATGTCCGCATCCCTCCTCTCCTCCAATGGTCCCAGCGATCCCTCCTATCCTGGCCCCGGCCTTCTTGAGATTTGCTCGCGAAACGGGCATACATGGCGCAAAAATCACCTGTTTTTGACATCAACCACCCCGCACTTAACTATCACAAGAGTTCCTGCCGCCGGCCCTCCTTGTCGATCATGCAGTAGCGCGCGATTCTCTACTTGTACCTTGGGTAACTAGTCGCAAATCTTTGTGGTCTTTGGTCGGCAAAAATGCCGTCCTGATTTGCTGCTCTCCCTTGCGCCTTGCGGAGGGTTCCGGCAGGCACGGAAACCTTCTACTTTGTCTGCCTGTCTGCCTGCCTGCCTGCCTGCCTGCCTGCCAGCCAGCCCTTTGAGCAGAAAAGCTTCTCCTCAAAATGGTTGTCTGTACTTGTACAGGACGTAGGTGCTTGGTAGTGTCGGCACCTGGCCCACCCACCATGGAGATTTCCGTCCCAAGCTGCGCGTTCGTCGATGCATTTCCCCATCACAGCGGGGAAGATGGCAACTCCTTCGTTCTCTGCTGAGGATTGTCATATGCCTCTTGTTGATTGGGTTCTTTTGCTCTCGTACCTAGACCTCGGCAGGCTGGTTGTCGATCAACACTGGTGCATGGGGACCTCCATCAATTGCAATACAGGGAGCCCGGAGCCCGGCGTCCGGGTGCGCAAGCAGGGCCCGGTCGAATGCCCGCCTGGCCAGCCTGCCTCATCCTCACGAATCCCGGCACAAAATGTGGCCCTTGGGGGTGCTACCTTGTGACACCTGTCTAATAAGAGAGTAATAGCCAAACTTCCCCACGCCCTACAAGCACAAGCTGTCATTGTTGCATCTGAGCGCGCGGGCCTGGGCAGCTCTCCATCTGGTACGCTATTTTCTGACGGGCCCTGCTCTCTCTCTCTCTCTCTCTCTCTCTCTCTCTCTCTCTCTCTCGGTCATGCTTGGCGAGCAGGCAGACCCCCAAGAGTCAGATCCGATGGGTTAACTACCTCCCGCTCACCAAAAGGGGACTTTGACCTCCTCGTGACACGGCATGAGATGATCTCGAGATGTTGACATGCGCGTCGCGAGGGGGATGGTGGCCCAGATAAGCTTTTTGCAGCATTTTGGGTCATGGTCATGGGAAAGGATTGGGGTTGGGGGAGAAAAAAAAAGCAGGAAATACGCCGTATCAGAATCCTTGCGATATATGAGGTACCTGCCTAGTGAATCGATCATCAAGGTTCTCGATCTGCAAGATACGGAGAACGTCGTATCGGGTGGAGGCAGGGAGGGCAAGCATGTCCGCCTCAGACTGAGAGAGAGAACCAGGTCTTAATATCGACCGGTATTGTCGGTGTTTGGGCCATCGCAATTTTTGTATTCCTTTTCTTTACCCTCTGGCCCCAAAGAGAGGGGATCAGCAAAGCGACTCGACCCCAGAATACCACCCCCCCAAGACCCCGGTCGCAGGTCATGCGAGGATCTCCTGCGCGCGCGCGCTCCGCTCGGCACAGAAGATGCCCTTTGGGGTAAATTCGTCGTTTGCTTGCTTGCCTGCCTGGGAGGGAGGGATGCTCGCCCAGATGCGATGCAGGGCCCCGAACTGCTGGGTGGGCGAGATTCCGCACCCTCCTCCGTCGATTCCATCCCAGGGCTGGCCTGGTTGATTGCCTTCTGCACCGTGCCGGCTTGTCAGAAATGACGAGGCACCGCAATTTGGAAGAGCGCATATCGTGAACCCTACACGGGGGAGGGATCGCTGTTTCATCGCAAAAGGAGAGAGAGAGAGGAAAAAAAAAGAAACGTTCGCCTTGCTCCGATTGAACGCCCACCCTCGGAGCCGGAGCGACGCCCAACTCCCCTTCCGATAGGATGTTCATGTTCGTTCCTGATGCATATACACCATCTTCTTTTCGCACAGAGATATGGTACGCTAATAAGGAAAAAAAAAAGGCGAACGTGGCGCTCAGAAGCAACTTGATGTCCAGGTACCCGCGGAGGTATGGAGGCCGGTACGTGCTCTGTAGTCAACCATACAAGCCGTCCGTAACTGCAAACCTGTAACTAGTTACTTGCATGGATCCCTCTTTGACGAGCGAGGGGCCTGTCCCACGGACCTGGCTCCTCCTGCAAATGTGGCTGCGGAAGCGAAGGACGAGCAGGGCGAGATGGGCTTTGCCCAATGCAGGGAGGGATCTGCTCTTGCTTGCTGGAAGAGGAAAACGTAGCGACCCCTTGGCGGCCTACCTGGGTAGGTACTTCGTATGTGTGCGTTGCAGGGCGAGCAGCGAGTAGCGAGCAGCAGCAAGCCATCTCACTTCACCTTGCCGACCGTGTGAGTGAAGAAGTCCCCGCCCCTCCCCGTTCCGTTCCCGGTCATGTTTGTCTGTCTGTGGCTGTCCACGGGAGTGCAATTTGCGATGCCTTTCGGACCCAGCGAAGGGCCTAGCTCAGATGGGGCCCGCCCTGGGTGGCGCTGGTGAGATTTCCTCCCGTTCTGATCCTGATCCTGATCCTCATGGAGTCGCAGTTTATTGACTACCTACTACAGAGTACTTGTATCTTCGTACCTACAATAAATCAACAGCGGGCGCAATTAGTGAGTGATTAGTGAGTGGGTTGATTGGGACGGGCCGTATGGGACAGCGACGATCAATCAGCCTCCGCGAAGGGAGCACATGAGATGATGCTCCTCCACTGGCCAGTTCACATGACCCCTTTGGAACGGGTTTGCAGTGTAGCACAGATCCCGTCACGTTGCCCCCTCTTCAGCATGTTCCCGGAGATGTGATCAGCGCCTTGGAACGGCACAGGGTTATTGAGATGTGAGAGGAGGAGCACGCATCTGCGCTGGCGCTGGCGCTGGCACTGGCACTGGCATTGGCGATTACTCACTCGCTCGGAGGCGCATGTATCCTACACAAGCAGCAGCAGCTTCCCGTCAAGCCGGCTGGGCCAGGCTGGGGCTTGAGACTAGGTACGTACAAGTAGGGACTGGCCTCGGGACCCAACTAGTTACTTGTACAAGTAATCGAAGGGAAGTTTGTGGAGAGTGTGAGTGGGCTGGACACTTGCTTCTGACCGCCATCGTTTTCGATTCGGGAGAACACCTTTCTTCTTGTCCGCAATTCCGGCAATCTTCTACTACATATTACTACAGATTGCAGCAAAGATGCGAAGGGTACTTACCCTGGTACATAGATCTACTGTGCTTTTGCATAAGAACAACGGCGGTTGGGAAATGATTGGCGGACGGCTGATGCAGCGAGGCAAGGCGAGGCTTTGAGACATGGCGCCCCAAGTTTCTGGTTGTCGACGGTGGAAATGACAAGGGTTCTGCACGTTTCCTCTCTTCCGGTCTGGTTGCTGTTACTCGCCCGCAACGGTCGCTTCCGGTCGAATCTCCACGGCCGCGTGGTAGTCTGAGAGAGTGTATGCATGGAGCAAATGAGATATCCATGGCCTAGAGCGGCCTGTCGATTTCCGTTTCGCGACCTCATGTCCCTTTCCTATGTACAAGTCCTCACTTTTCTTCTTCCTTGCCCATCCACTGTGCTGCTGACCATGCAACGCCAGACACACACTTCTCGCTGCACGCCGCCCACACTGGCCAACGTCGGCAAACCTCAAACCAACCCTCCATCATCAATCGTCAATATGCAAGCACCCCTGTCCCCTGCCCACCCAGCCGGTCAAGAGCTCTGCCACCAGCCCAGTCCAGTCAGCCAGTCAGTGTAGCATTCTATCTCCCCCTCCCGACGACGACTTCTGTCACCCTCTCTCTTTTCCGCGACAAGCTCCCCGCATCTATCGCTTCTGACTTCTCACTGGACGGATTGGCTCCAAAAGCTTCCCCTCCCTTTCCCCCCCAAAGCTACCTTGCTCTGGTCATTGAGATGACTGTGCCAATTGCGAGGCTAGGCCATCACCAGAGAGGCCCCAGTCAGTCACTTGCAAAAGCACTAAGCAGACCGTGCATGAGATGCTCCCGTCCCATCCCATCGAAGGCGCGCTGCTCGTATGCACTTGGCGGCTGCTTACCTCGTGGTGCTGCATTGGCAGCGCGCGCTGCCCGTTCTGATACGTCGAGCACGTTATGTGAGAGCCCGATTCGTTGCATTTTGCAGCAAGCCGGACTCTTCTCCTGTGGGCACGTCTCCCAAATTTCCCCGCAGCGTCGCAGGTGGTGATCATCTCTTCTGCACAGGGAGAAAAAGAGAGACCCAGACTGGCATGTATTGTAGATGAGCGGAGGCGGAGAAAAAGAAAGACGGGGGGCTTATTAGCGAGCCAACATAGGTAACTCGCACAAGTGCCTGCAAGAAAAGTAGACGGATTTCCATCAAGGAGTACTTCATACCTAACACCTCGATCAGTGGCAATACCTCTCACTGGCTTTTATGGGCCCAAAGTAAACGATAGCCATTCAGTGCATGTCTATCAACACTCTGAGGGGAAATTCAGAAGATCGCAGAGTCATAAATGCCAGGGCCCCTGGTTCCTATGTTAGGATCTGATGTATTTCTGTTAGCAATCCGTCTACTTTTCTTGCAGCCACTTGCTCGCATTTCCAGTCAGTCCAGCAACTGACAGCTAACTACTAACTACAATGTACCTACCTGCCTCACTGACGGCCAACGCCATGATTTGCACATCATCATCACCACCACCGTGGCCCATATCATCGGTCCAGCCCTGCCACTTTTATTTTTTTCCTTGGATTGCCCATGTCTGCTCATGTCGCTCACGCCCACTCTGTGCCGCCCTGCCCAGCCCTTCGAGAAGGCGCACAGCATGAGCTATAGCTAGCCTCTGCTACACAGACAGGCAAACAGACTAGAAAAAAAGCATACCCGCAGCGATAGTTAGATGATGAACCTGTTCGTTCGACAGGGCTTGTACGTACCTAGGTAGTTACCTACATTACCTTAGGTAACTACCCCGTCCGTCCATGTAGACACACCGCGAGCGCGCAGCCCCAGCCCCAGCCCCAGCCCCAGCGGTGGCGCATCGCATATCGCAGACCTACTTCGTACCTAGCCGTCCCGACAGGACTAACTGCCAGGAGCCACGCCGGCCGTCGAAGCAAATGTTCCCTCCCCACTCTCACGCAAATTCCGCCGTTCGTGGCGCTGGGCTCTTTTCCCTTTTCAAGCTGCCTACGGAGTAGGTACTTACCTACCTAGGTAGCTAGCTACCTGCCCCACCCTTCGCGTTCTGCCCTGTTCCCGTACAAGCAGTCACTAATGTACCTGTAGGAATCGCTATTATGAAACCCTGGCGCACCGGGCACTGTGTGTCTACAAAGTACCTGCCTTACCTACATACCTACATTAGGTAGGTACCTACATCTCCTTGGGAACATGGAAGCGACGTGCGACTGGCGGCACACTTACCGCACCTGGCGCTCCCAGGATCTAGGTAGCTCCCCATCCATCGATTGCCCCCCCCTACCTTAATCCACATCTCAACCTTGCCATACCCAGGAAGTCCCCGGCTCCGCTGCTGGCGCTCTCTGTCCTGCTCTTCTCTGCTTGCTTGCTTGCTTGCTTGCTTGCTTGCTGCTTGCTCTGCTTCCTTGTTGCTGCTTGGCGCGCGAGCAAGAGGCAAAGAGTGGGAAGAGTGAGAGACCAGACCAGACCAGACGAGAGAAACGGAGCTGGCAGGCGATCCAATTGCAGGGCTTCCTTCACCTCTCGATTGGCGTTTTCCCTGCCCTCTCTGTGCTCTCTCTCTCTCTCCCGCGGGTCAAACCTCGCTCCCGGTCTAGAATACCTACCTTGACCATACTCAGACTGGACCATACTACCCTCCTCCTCGCCGTTGTTGACCGCCGCCCGCCTTTTCCCTCCTCTGCTCGCCTCGGATTACACATTGCATGGCTGCTGCTTGTCTTCTAGACCTTGCTTGACATACAAGTACACATACACACACACACACACACACACTGCCTCTGGGTGGAACGTCCCCGTCCCCAGCAGACCGCCCACTCCGGGGACTATTTCTCTGCAATCATCGGCCTCTCCACTCTCCCGGTACCTGTTCCCAGCACCAGGGGCGAAACGAGGGACCCAGAAAGGTGTGGTGCCGCCAAAAGGGCAAACACCAGGGAATAAAAAAAAAAACGAAGCACCAAGAGACCAAGCGTAGCTTGTTCTGTCGCTGCCCAACTGCTGATCCCTTCTTGTCCTCCCACGAGGGAAGAAGCTTTTGGCAAGGCGAATACCACTCACACACACTCACGCTCCTGCTGCTCTCCCTTCTCACACACCCCCCTCCCCCCGTCTCCCATCCCAGCGTCTGAGGCGAAGTGTGGGTTCCTCTAACGCTCGCGGCTGTCTGCCGAAGCTCTACCAAGCAACTCGGGCTGCTCCTGCGCGACCAATTAGGACTCGGCCCAGGTATCCCAGAGCGATCTCCTCGCTCCATACCGTGACCTGTTGCTCACGTATTCCCTTCCTCCCACGCCTTACTCGCTCCGTGTACCAGAGCATACCACACAGAGTGAGGAGAAGGACCTCTCGGTACCCTTTTCTCCCCTCTGCCCTCTCACCCTCTGACACTCGTCCTCCTGGTTCCGCATGCCCACCGGGGCTGGTCGCTCTCGTTACCCGGACTCGCCCTCGCCTGGGTCACTCGCTCTACCAGAATACCTCTTCCCCTACTGCTGCCCATTCCATGGCCGCCCGTCCTGCGCTTACTGCCCGACACCGTTCGCTTGCTTGCATCTCTTGCTCCATCCTGTTGTATTAATGTACTTCCATACATAGCCGCAAGCATGGACCAAGGGCCTGAGAGCAAGCGGCCCCGTCTTTCGGCTGGCTCGTCATGGTCTGCGGCTCCCTCTCATCATGGTGTCTCCCTCCCCAATCCCGCGGCGCCTCCGACCTCTCACCACCCCACGCCTCCAGGCCAATATCAACCCCCTCCTCATCCCTTCTCTCGCCCCTCGGATCCCCATCCTCCTCCTCCTCCTCTACCACCAGCGCCCCAGCACTACGATGGCCACCGCCACCATGAACCAGACCACTTCCCTCCCATACAAGAGCATCGACAACCTCCTCCCTCCCCGGCGCATCCTCCTTACTCGGCCTACCCTCCGCGAGATCCCATGGTGAAGCGCGACCCTGCCGAAGACACCCTGCCCCAGCTGCGCCGACCTCACTCGACCGGCAACGTGCCCGAGATGCCCGGCACCCCTCATGGCCACCTCCCCCCGCAGCCGCACACCGAAGAGAGACGACACATGAGCTTCGACGCCGGGCCGGCGCCCCATCCGCCCCCTCCAGCCCAGATGTACAGACAGCACGACCCCAGCTACCCGCCGCCCACGCCGGGTCCCCAGCCGCAGCCCTACGACTACGCCATGTACAATGGTCCGCACGACCAGATGTACCCCATACAATACTCGACCACGGCGAAGCGGAAGACGCAGCGGGCATCGCAGGTAGGTCGCTTTTTTATGTCTTGCGCACACGCACGCCTTGGTAACAGAGGCGCGGGCGGCGCAGAAAGGGGACTGACTGTACCTGCGCGCGGGAGGACCTGTTTCCGTTCGCTGACCACGAAACCTGTCTCATATTCTAGGCTTGCGACAGCTGTAGGTCGCTCAAGGCCAAGTGCGACGAGACGAAGCCCTGCAAGAATTGCAGGGAGAAGAACATCGAGTGCAAATATCGAGATCCTGTGCCAAAAGCGTGAGTTCTCGCTACAGGGATAGCTGTTCTGCGATATTCTAGACGACGCCTCCTTTGCTGACCGGGCTATACAACCCTCTCCCCCCATCTAGGCAAGACAAGATTAGTTCAGAGATTCTGGAGGGCATTGAGAGACTGGCGAGCGCGCATAGAGACTTTAGAGGTGACGTTGACAAGCGACTGATGAGGCTGGAAAGGGTGTTGAGCTATCTCCGTCCTGGTGTCGAGTTTGACCACGAGTTGCCCACTGAGGATCATTTCAAACACATCAAGGAGCCAGGATCGCCCGCGGACGAAAAGCACCGCGACGAGATGTACGACTCGCCCGAAGAGGTCCAGCCGGCTGCAGGGAGCAGTGCGCCTTCCGCGGGCGTCCCGTTGACCCTGGACGAGGCGCATCGGTTGCTGCGGCTCGCCAACACCGAGGACGAAATGGAAATCGTGCCCGGCCCTCCGGTGGCCCCAGGCGAACCTGCCATGCCCGTGCACCACACGACTTTGGCCGGCTTGCTCCTCACGTGGCCGCCTATCGCCAAAAAGGTCGGTCGCCTCCTGGAGATCGAGGGCATCAAGTATCCGGGCGAGTACCCGATTCGCCAGGAAGAGCAGCGCGGGCTCTTGCGGGTGTTTGGCCGTGGAGAAGGACTGGAGAAGAGCAAAGTCGACAAGGACACCCCCGCAGACTATGGCCAGATCGGTGCGTCGCATGCCGATATTTCGGACGACATGTCTGATATCTCATCGCCGTCACCGGGCGATGTCTGGGGCCAGACGGGCGGTCTTAGTCCGCCCAACTCGGTCGATCTGAAGGGCGGTCCTCTTCGCTCCAACGGCGATCTCAACTTTGATCACAATGAGGTTTGGAAGTACGTCAAGAGCTTCGAAGACAACATCCAGAACATGCACCCCCTGATCCCGCCCAAAGAGCTGCAAGCCATGACCAGGCTGTTCCTGGAGACCATCCCCACGAGCAACACCAAGATCAAGACGACGGCGCCCCCGCAGGCGAGATTCGTACCTATGCCCGACCAGCATGTGGAAACGGGCAACAAGAGGAAGAGATCCCCGGCGGCCGGTGCGGACATCCCGGAGCCGATCAACACGCCGCAGAAGCCCGGAAAGCCGTTTCGCAGCATGGACACGGCCCTGATCCTCTGCGTCCTGGCCCTGGGCAAGATCTGCCTGCACAAGCACGGCAAGCTCCCCGATGTTGTGGCCGAGAGCGAGGCGCCCAGCCACCAGTCGCCCGTTGCGCGCAATGGACACCCGGCGTCGCCCAGCCAAGGCTCGCCCCCGGGCTATCAGACGCACTCGCAGTCCTCGGGGCTCCCTTCGCCGCGCGGTGACGACCGGACCTCGATGAGCCGGAGGCCCTCTTTCCAGGGCCCGCCGCCGACGCCGGCCCGGGGCAGCCACAGCATGAAGAGGAACCTGGACGTCATTCCCGGCCTCGAATACTTTGCCGTGGCCACGGACATCATCGGCAACCACATTGGCGGGAAGACGCTGAAACACGTGTGGGTCAGCATCTTCGCCGGCCTCTACTTTGGGCAGCTCGGCCGGCCGCTCCAGAGCCTGGAGCACATTGCCATGGCGGGCAGGACGCTGCAGAGCCTGTTGAGACCCCATCTCGACCGCTTCCAGCGGTTGAACCCGACGCTCGAGAAGGTGCACTCGCGGAGGGATAACCAGCTCGTCTTTGCCTTTTGGTCTTGCTTGCAGCTGGAGAGCGATATCCTTGCCGAGCTGCAGCTGCCCCCGTCTGGCATCCTGGCCTACGAGGACAAGATGCCGTACCCGAACAACCAGGTCGCCGAGCTGTACGGCTTCACCCCGGACGTGCTCGAGAGCTACTCCGCCCAGCTCTTCCTCCGGAAGCGGCTCAACGAAATCCACAAGGCCTTCTACGACGCGTCAAACCCGAAGCAGGACCGTGGGCCTATGGAGAATAATCCCACTTTTGCGTCCCTGCAGAGCTCGCTCGAACCCCCCAAATGGGTCCCGCCGCACTTTAGGTTCACCGACGATGATCCTCCGGCCACCGACATCTTGTCGGCTCGTCTACGCGCCAAGTACTGGGGCGCGCGGGCCATTCTGTATCGGCCGTTCCTGCGGCAGATCCTGCTCTTCAACCACAGGATGTCGGAGAGCAACGGCGACCCGTCCAAGGCCAACAACATGATCGAGACGATGCCCGGCGACTACAGGCACGACGTCGACGTGCCGCACCTCCGACCGGACGCGCCGCCCTCGGAGGTCATCTCGGACGACATGACCAGGTGTGCGACGCTGGCCGTCAAGGCGCTCATCGAGAGCACCCGCTCCTTCCACGGGCTGCAGGAGAAGAGGTTCATCATCACCAATGTCTTTGGGACTGCTCACGCGTAAGTGCTTTTTTTTTTTTTTGAATGTCTCGCATAGAGCCAACAGTATATATGGCTCTCTCTCTCTCTCTCTTTTTTTCTTCCCTCTCTCTCCCAAGAAAAAAAAAGTCAAAATGCAATAATAGATTAGCTGACGAAATGGTGAAAACTTTACAAACAAACAGGCAATGGGGCAACCTGCTCATCCTGGCCGCGGCCAGCGACGACCCGACGGTGGGCCCGCACATCAACAAGGCGGTCCTCAAGGAGCTCTTCGCGCGCACGATCGAGTTCTTCGAGCTCGTCTCGCACCCGTCGAGCTCCATGACGCAGGACATGAACATCCTCAAGGGCCTCGAGCGCAAGCTCCTCGAGGAGTGGGGGCCCGAGGTCGTGGCCGCCGACCACCGCGGCGGAGGAGGAGGAGCAACCACCACCGGCTCGAGCTCGAGCTTCTCGAGCGACAGGACGGGGGGCGGACCCCTGCCGCCGCCGCCACCGCCGCCCATCACGCCGACGTCGTACCCGCACCAGCTGCCGCCCGTCGTCGCCGACGGGGCCCGCGCACAGCAGCACTCGCCCGTCCAGGGACAGCCGCCGCCGCAGCAGTTCCCGCGGCACCCTCCCCCGCCGCCGCAGCAGCAGCACTGGCAGCAGCCGCCGCCGCACCCGCATGCGCATGGGCACCCGCACCCGCACCTCCCGCCGCCGCCGCTGCCGCCGCAGCACCTCCCGCCGCCGTACGGCGACAGTCGGAGACCCCCCGATGGGCGATGAGAATTGTGTCTTGTGTCTAACACCTACCACACACCCCGATACGAAAGAATGCTTAATATTATTATGTTTCTTTTTTTTTTTTTCTTGTTTGCCCGATACACACAAAGCATCACGTCGATACCCAAACGGCCCTTCTTTCTTGGGAAAGTAAGTGACCGAAACGAAAAAACGCGTCGTCAGAAAGACGAAAAGAAATGGGAAAGCAAGGGAAGGAAGAAAGGAAGAGAGAGAAAATGGACGGTGAGGGAAAAGAGGAGGAAATTAAGGCGGGGAGGGTCCTACTGTTTTGCGTTTCTTCTTCTCAAATCATCGCCCATCCCCTTGTAGCATATATCACCACCACAACAACAAACCATCATCATCATATGAGGCGTTGGGAAAGCAGTTCCGGATTTTTCCTTGTTTACAACATACGCGACAGCAGCAAAGTTTTTATACCGCCCTGCCCTCGGAATTACATCGTCTATAACGGAAACGGGCCTTTGGAAAACTCGCAAACCGTTCGATCCGAAAGAAGAAGAGAGACACACACCTACGGCGTTTGTTCTCATCTCATGTGTGTTTTTTTTTCTACTCTTTGACTCTCGAATATACATGTCATCAGTCTTTTTATTTTTCCCAACGAATACGTTTTTTTTTTTTTTTACACTGGATTCCCCCCCCTCAACACACCTTTGCGAGCGCGAAAAACATAAGCAAAACGAACCTCCTTTTTGGACAGCGACGCCATGGATGAGGGACGATATTGGATCGGAGATGGGGGGATTCTTGCATATGTGTGTGTGTTGTGTGTTGCTTCTGTGTGTTGTGTGTATCTGTGTGCGTGGTTGTCTCTCTGTTGGAAAGTGTGTTTGTCCGCGTTTTTTTTTATTGGGCTGGCTTAGCTGTCTTTTTTTTTTGGGACTCTTACGACACGAGAGCTCTACTCTACTTGGTGATCTTGGGGGCTTTTTCTCACGAGTCGCCAAGCAACGTTGCTGATCATCTTGGGTTATTGCATCGTCTTATACCACATACTAGCTGTTTTTTTTTTTTTGGATCTCTTTTTATCACATCATCATGTACTCGTACCCGAAAAGTCCCCCCCCCCCCCCCCCCCCCCCCCCCCCCCCCCCCCCTTCGAAACCTGGGGGGGGGGGGGGGCTTTGTTTTTACAAATCTCTTTTTTACTACAACGCGTGTGTGCCGTTGTGGCGGCGCGCAACTATCGCAAATCGAAAACGACAAAGGGCTTTTCACTTGATTCCCCTCTTGCCTGCGCAAATACCCTTCTTCGATACCATACCTTGTTGCGAGTGTTTTTGGTTTATATCATTGGTGGTTTGTTATCTATCTCTGGCTCTCTCTCCCTCTCCCTCTCTCGGAGACGAACGCTCTGATGTCTTCTTGGCCTGGAAGGAACTTGGAATGGGTGGCCAGGGAAAGAAGGAGGGCAGGGAGAGGAGGGGTTTCGAGCGTTGGAAGGTCGATAGAACGAGAGAGAGAGAGAGAGAGAGAGACAGGGGCGAGAAGAGGGAAGCGAAAGAGAGAAGGACGAAACGGCGATGCCGTTCTCTCTCTCTTGGTTGGTTGTATACACTAGAGCGAGCTGGCTGCCGGCGTTTTCCCCCCCTTTATCACGAATGCTGCCGCCGTTGATGCCGGCCGCCAAAGCCGACGCTACATGCTGCTGCGTGGATCCTTGTTTCCACAGGCGCGAGCGAATGGATGCCGGGTGCGAGCCTGGCCTTGGCGTTGATCATCCATCATATCATATATAAAGCTTTATGATTCTGCCAACTTGTTGTTGTTGTTGTACGAGCTTGAGAATGTTTGTGATGTGTACAATGTGAATTTGTTGTGACTCCTTGAACGCCTGGCTGTGTATGCTGAATGCCCACTCTGACTTTGATCTTGTCCGGTTTCTAGACAGGACATCCTTGACCAAAACCCGCAACGGCTTCGCCACCCTCTCTTCCGCTATTCTTGGGGTTTGTCACAGCAGCTCCACAATCAGACAGACCCAGCCGTCCGGGTAGGCGGCCTCGCGCATCAGCTCCTCGAGCGGCGCCGAGAAGGGCACGGGCGCCCCGTGCATGACGACGCCGGCCAGCACGGGGTCGCGGCTGCTGGGGAACAGCGCCGGCAGGAGGGTCTTGAGGGCCGGGCCCAGCGTCTGCGGCTGCTGCTGGTTGCCTGTTTTCGTCACATACGTTCGTTCCTCTTGCATCAGCAATGATTAGGAGATTTACGGAGGAAGGGATGGATAAACAGAATGGCAACAAGGAGGGAGGCTTACGGTTGTTGGCGGCCACGCGCGGCGGGACGAGGACCTGCATCACCTTGAACTCGCCGGCTGTCGCTGGGGAGGTCGTGCCGCCGCCGTCGGTGGGCGGGGCCGGGGAGGGGATGTAGATCCGGAGCGGGATGTGCTTGAGCGCCGTGGGCGCGTTGAGCAGGCGTGTGTTTATGCGGGCGAAGGAGGCGTGGTCGTCTTGCTTTGAGGTCAGTCTTTTGTCACGGATCTGCGGAAGGGTTGACCCGGTGGGAGCAACGTACTATCCTGCACGGCGTTCCACAGAGCAGTGGTGTCCTCCTTGGACATGCCCATGATCTGCTTTGCGTTGCCGTTGCGCACGAAGTCCGCCTTTTCATCAGGCCCATCCGGTCAGCAACCAGGTCCTCATCATGATCATCATCATTATCAAAACAGCTTGCAGGGTAGCAGGCAAAGCTCACTCACCTCCTTGGCCCCGTTGAGGAACGTGTCGCCAATGTGCCACTCGTCCCCGTCGCCGACGACGAGCCGCCAGGGCAGCTGCGGGCGGTGCATGTCGACCAGCAGGCCGACGGGCAGGTTGCGCAGCTGGACCTCCTCGTGGTGGAAGCTGGAGCAGTCGTCGGCGCCGAAGAAGGCGCGCAGGCGCGGCAGGAGCAGCGCGAGGTAGGAGAAGCGCGGGACGCTGGCGACGAAGGGCGTGTTGGGCCGGGACGGGTGGGTTATGTGCAGGGGCACGCGGAGGCGCCAGAGGGTCTGGGGGATGGAGGCCGGCGTTGCCGGGGTGGTGACGGGCGCGGGTGCGGATGAGGGATGCGGCGCTGGGGAGGATGAGGAGGATGCGGGGGAGGGGAGGTTGTTGTTGTGCGGGGATGGGGATGGGGACGCCATCTCCCGGGAGAGGTTGCTTTGAGAGAGGAGGAAAGATGTGAACGGTTCGAGAGAGTCCGAGGGTTTGATGAGATGGCCTCTCGACTTAGAGTTTGGATGAGGTTATCGCGATGTGAGGGGCTGCATCAAGCAGCATCCTACGCCGCCGAGTCAAGCGCTTCGTCACCGATCCGCCTGGCAAACGAGAATCATTGAAAGCGAGAAGAGTCAATGACGTGCAGTGTTCAGTTCAAACGCTCCCGGACGCCCAAGACCAGGCCGCGGTCAAGACATGCTACTGAATGATGTCGAAAAGATGCCTTCGGGGCTGTTGCGTGAGAATGTCCATACATGTGCGAAATGGCATGAACAACTGATATCAGAAAGTAACCTAGAGATTGGTGCATGTCTGGTGTAGCTTCAGGTACCTATTTGGCTAATGGAGCCTCCCCACTTTCCAGGCCAACGTCACCTGGATTGTGAGTTCATCCTCGACCTCTCCATCTCGGGACTCAAAAGTGCATTTTGGCCAGTCTTCACACAGAAATAATGTGTATGAATGGGATGTGCCTTGATTGGATGGTGGCTGAGGCCTGCTTGCTGCAGCACATGCACTGCGGCCTGAGGTGTCCGCCTGACAACTGGCCAACGGGCTCACCACAAGGCTGAAAAGGATTTTCTCCTTTTCTTTTCCGATACGCAAGAAAACACTCATATCTGACGGCAGAATCTCCTTCTCTTGCTGGCACTCGGTATTTTCTATTTCCTTCCTCAAAATTCAATACTTGGACCCTATTGCGCCGCATTGTCTGGCCAGTTTCTGTGTCTCAGGACATCAGTTTTCGATGCTCGCTGCCGGATCTCGTAATGTCTAAGAGAGCTTTCCGAGAGGGCAGCTCGGATGTCGAGTTCGTCGCCGAAAAGCGATTCAGGTCAAGCTGCCTGCAACCCGCCCGCGAAGACTACACAGTCGGATGGATATGCGCCATCCCCGTTGAGCTCGGTGCGGCCAAAGCCTTCCTCGACGAGGTACACGAAAAGCCTGGCCATATACCACATGACGACAACGAGTATACCCTCGGAAGGATAGGCCAGCATAATGTCGTTATCGCTGTACTGCCCAGCGGAGAATATGGCACGGCGTCTGCCGCGATCGCCGCGCGAGACTTGGAACGCAGCTTTCCGTGTATTGACATCCGTCTTATGGTGGGAGTTGGTGGCGGCGCACCGAGCTCAAAGCACGACATACGCCTAGGCGATGTCGTCGTGAGTGAACCTCGAGATGGCCATGGCGGTGTGTTTCAATACGACTTTGGCAAGACAGTGCAGAACCGGAGTTTCCATATGACAGGGTTTTTAGACCAGCCTCCAAGGCGATTACGAACGGCAGTGAGCGCTCTGAAATGTACACATATGAGCGAGGGCTGCGGTATCCAGAATACCATCGCAGCTCTTTTTGACCGGTCACCTCGACTGCGAAATAGCTATTCACGGCCGAATACCTCTACCGATCGCTTATACATCAGCCATATTGAGCATCCTACGGGCGATGATAGAAGTTGCGTGGATGCATGCGGTAGTTCAACTTCCGATATGATCCGCCGAGAAGAACGCACCGAGGAGGAGGCACTGGTCGTCCACTATGGCTTGATCGCCTCGGCAAATCAAGTGATGAAGGATGCACTGTCGCGGGACAAGCTTGCAAGTGGCAAGGACGTTCTATGCTTTGAGATGGAGGCTGCTGGGCTGATGAACAATTTCCGTTGCTTGGTGATCCGTGGCATTTGCGACTACTCCGACTCGCACAAGAACAAAGGATGGCAAGGGTATGCAGCATTGGCGGCTGCTGCGTATGCCAAAGATCTCTTGAGCCACTTGGCACCTTCCACGACATCTTCATTCAGGCATGATCACGGGCCGGCATCGTCATTGTCAGCAAGCCCAGCACCAACCAAACACAGCTTGCTCAGCGGAGATATCAGAGCGGCTCTACTGGACTCTCTCAGGTTTGACCAGATTGATGCGCGTCTGACCAACATCAAGAGACCGCATCTTCGGACTTGTAGCTGGTTATTGCGAAAGTCCGAGTACCTCGACTGGCTGAACCCCGACAAACTTGCCGAACACCAAGGCTTTATCTGGATGAGGGGGAAGCCTGGAGCAGGCAAGTCGACCATCATGAAATTTGTGTTGGACAAGACACGGAAGAAGTACAAAGATTGGTCCATCATTTCATTCTTCTTCCATGCACGAGGAGTTGATCTGGAAAAGTCGACTATCGGCATGTACCGATCCCTCCTGGTCCAGCTCCTAGAAGGACGGGAAGAACTACAGCTCTCCCTCCAATCGCTTGGCTTCACAGACATCAACAGCATCCATAATTTGACTTGGACTGTTGAGCGACTCAAAGATCTGTTTGAGGACGTGATCTGTCTGCTTGGACAGTCTGCTGTGGTCTTTTTCATAGACGCCTTGGACGAATGCGATGAAGCTTCGATTCGCGACATGGTCGATTTTCTCCGGAGGCTAGGAGAGCTGGCGATATTACACCACGTCCAATTCCGCGTCTTCTTCTCGAGCAGACATTACCCTCACATCACTTGCGGCCAGGGTCTCAGTCTAGTGCTGGAGGGACAGGAAGGACACGAGGAAGACATCGTGGCTTACACCCATAAGCAGCTCGCAATTGGTCAAAGCCGACTTGCCGTCCAGATCAAGGAAGACATTCGCCAAAAGGCTGCTGGTGTTTTCATGTGGGTCGTCCTGGTGGTCGAGATCCTGAACAAGGAACACGATCGAGGCCGCGCTCCACGCCACCTTCAGGCCAAGCTGAAAACCCTACCTACCGATCTGCACTCACTCTTCCGCGATATACTGGTGCGAGATGAGAAAAACAAAGACGAATTGCTTCTCTGCATACAATGGGTGCTCTTTGCGAGACAGCCTCTCAGTCCAGCCCAGTTGTACTGTGCCATCCTGTCAGGCACTAACCCGTCAGAGCTTTCGAAATGGGACCCTGATGAGATCTCTCTGGACACCGTGGAACGATCCATCCTGAACTCGTCGAAGGGATTGGTCGAGATCACAAGGTCGAAGGTTCCCAGTACTCAATTCATTCATGAATCTGTCAGGGATTTTCTCTTAGCAAACGATGGGATCGAGACGATTTGGCCTCACTTGAGACAAAATTTCCAAGGTCTGAGTCACAACCAGTTGAAAGGCTGCTGCCTTGCGTATATGCAAATGCTTGACGTACGTCGAATGGACCCTGACGACCCGCTTCCGGACGCGAAGTCTGCTGAAGCCAAAGCTCTGAGGGCAAAGACAAGCGAAGATTTTCCCTTTCTGAAGTATGCCGCACAAAATATCCTTTATCACGTCGAAGAAGCACAGTCTGGTCAAGTACAGCAGACAGATTTTCTCTCAAGTTTTCAGAGACGTGACTGGCTTTTCATCCTCAATCTGTTCGAAGACGCCGATGTACGCCGCCACAGCCCGGACGCGAGCCTACTTTATCTTCTGGCGGAGTACGGCTCGCCGAGCTTGATCAGAGAATATGATACAGACCAATCCTGCTTCGACGTGGAAGATGAGCGATATGGAACACCTATATTTGCCGCGCTCGCTACCGGCACCGATGAAACAGTCCGGGCGCTTGTGGACACCAACATCGATCGCCTTCCGCCAGGATCTCTCCAACCTCTTTGTCAACGGTATCTCGAGGGAAGTGAGAAACCCAAGAGAATTGGCCGAAATTTTAGATTTATGAAATCGAGGACGGTCATATCTCAAATAGTAGAGTTGGATGACTCTGTGTTACTCGCTCTTCTTTTGTCTTTGAAGAAGGATACAGCAGTCAATTCCAAGGACCGTGGTCGAACTCTCCTATCTTGTGCCGCGGAAAGCGGAAAAACAGAAATTGTGCAAGTGCTCCTCGATACAGGAAAGGTTGCCACTGATTCGCGGGAGCCAGGGTTGGGTACTAGAGATCGAACGCCACTCTCATTCGCTGCCCAGGAAGGGCACGAGAAAATCGTGCAATTGTTGCTGGCCACAGGCAGCATCGACCCTGACTCCAAGGACTCCTCAGGCTGCACACCACTGTCATTGGCTGCAAGGAAAGGGCATGAGGCTGTTGTCCAACTGTTACTAGAGAAAGACGGCATCGATCCTGATTCCAAGGACTGCTTGGACCGCACACCACTGTCATGGGCTGCATGGAATGGGCATGAGGCTGTTGTCAAACTCTTACTAGAGAAAGACGGCATCGATCCTGATTCCATGGACTACTCGGGCCAAACACCGCTGTTAATGGCTGCATGGAATGGGCATGAGGCTGTTGTCAAACTCTTACTAGAGAAAGACGGCATCGATCCTGATTCCATGGACTCCTCGGGCCGCACACCACTGTCATTGGCTACACGTAGTGGGCATAATGCTGTTGTCCAATTGTTGCTGGCCACAGGTCAAGTCAACCCCGACTCCAGCTATACTGGTGCTTTTGAGAAGGGCCGTACACCACTGTCATATGCTGCAGAGAAGGGGCTACAAAGAATATTGCAGCTGTTACTGGACACAGGTAGAGTCGACCCCGACTCCAAGGACTACAGGGGTCGAACACCACTATCATATGCCGCAGAGAACGGGCACGGGGAGGTCGTTCTATTGCTACTAAACACGGGCAGGGTCCACCCGAATTCGGAATCCGTCACTCGCTGGCACGGTCTCCAGACACCATTGTCATATGCTGTGAGGCGAGAACACAAGGAAGTTGTACAGCTGCTGAGAAATGCAGGCGGCATGCTCCCTTCCAGTTGCGAATATTCTGTGTAATTTTCTCCTCATCAATGGTGTATAGAGATGTGTACACTTACATCACAGATAATAGGTTTGTGCAATATGAGCCGTGCCATAACAGGTCTGCGACCTGATCGAGCAGATAGCGAAGTATGCTAGTCGAGCATAGAAGGGGATGTACAATTAGGGTTGACTTTAGATTTTTTGTTTCTTTCTTTCTTTTCCTGGATGTATTTCCCGCTAACTTGGGGCTTCTGAGGTTTCTATCGCAAATAATTCTTGGAATGGCTTGTCATCTCAGTGACTAGGGGTATCTCGAAGTTTTGCGAAAAGCAGGACTGATACAAATGGATCTATGCCTGGTTCAGCAGCTCCCAGGCATGCATATCATTGAGCCATGTAAAGTCGTTAATATCGAAAGAGATGCCAGCAAGGTCTGACCGCCCAAAGAAGGTATTCTCGTCCACCTGTCCAGAAAATGCGGTTCCGGAATCTACCAGGGTCGCAGGTCGCTCGCCACTCCCCGCCAGACCCGCGCCATTTCTTGGATTCTCACAGGTCTGGGTATCCTGCAATATCTTCGTCGACAAAATGTGCAGAGCCGCGGCGCACCTCTTCGCCGACTGGCCGAACCTCTCGTGGGTCTCGAGGATCGACATGGCCTGTTCCCAGGACCGGGCGATGTCTGGCGCGGGAAAGACATCCGGACGCAGCTTCGCCGCGATGAGGATCGTGGCGGCCGAGTAGACGTAGTACACGCGGTACCACCAGGCCGGGAGGAGGCCCACCGTGCCGTCGTTCTGCTGGTACTGTACGAGCGTAGAAATCATCCTCTTGGCCGTCTCCACGCAGAAGAGGGCGCACTGCTGGGTGACTCGCGTCTTGAGACTGTCGTATACGTGGTGATACGGGGCGTGGTCGAGACAGAAGCGGGCCATGATCGGTCTCAGGAGGAGGATCCTTGCATGCAAGAACCTGAGCGTTATGTTAATCAGTCAAACAGAATATCCAAGCGGCTCGAGATTAGTCAGGGTGGCTTACCGGATCCGGAGGATAACCGCCTGCCGTTGAACAGTGGCCGAGTCGGGGAGTTCCGTGGTGTCGGGCTTCAGGTGGTCTGGCAGGCTGCACTTCCACCGGCTCAGGGACGAGTCGATCTGCATGACGATGCCCAGGTCCTCATCATCGGCTTCCCTGTGCGAGGCCTGAGGGCCCTCCTTCCTGGCAGATCGGGAATCGGAGCCTGAGTAAAGCTTCAGGTTAGCCTGGTGAATGATCTCGTACAGCTCGACCGACTTGACGAAGAAAGCAAAATACGTCTGGCTCGACTTGTTGGATGCGGTGGCGGATGTACTTCCAGACCCTGGTTGGCTCCAGACTGGCATGGGTACCGCTGATGGGATGTTCTCGGAGACCATTGCTGGACGTCCGTGGGTCATGCACACAGTTCTAGAGAATGTCAGCTTGACGATTTGCAATTAAGGAGCACCTCTGGTCTCCTTACCGATCCATGAGGACGCAGCCGTACCACACTCTCCTCAGCGTCTCTCGCTCATCAGCATCGGCGACATTGGCCGACGTCTCCGGCAAGTGGAGCCCAAGACCCTGAGCAATCCTGATCGCGTTCCCAACGACCATCCACGTCTTGTGCGGGTTATTGGTGCTCTGGGAGTACTGGCCCATGAGCAACAGGCACTGCACCAGCTCGAGCGACCCGGGCTCCCAGGGGTCGAGCCGTAGCAGGTCCCGAGCGTTGATGAAGTACGCATTGCTCGAGTTCTCCCGGTACTCCGAATGCGTAGCCTCGAGCAGCTGCGTTGACAGGGCAAAGATGACGTTGAGCATGGTGACGAAGATGCGCTCGTCGGTGTGGAGTGGCGTCCCCTCGAAGAGGGCGCGGTATGAGCGCTCCCAGACCTTCCGGTTCAGGAATGGGTATAGAGGGTCTACGTAGAGCCAGTACGTGGACATCAGGCGATCTGCGACTCTCCTCGCCGGGAGGGTGTAGCTGGCGCCATCCAGTATTGCGTCCTGTGGCCCATTGCCGCTCAGGGTAGGCGTTGGCTGGGCAGGTGTGGCCGCCGACACGCCCAGACGAGCATCGATTGCGGCCTTGATCTGCCTCGTGAACGACCCAGCGCTGCTGCTCCCAAAGTACTCGAAGGTGTTTGTGCCCTCGTCTGCGACTGCAGTCATGGAGTCGATGGCTGACGGGCTGGTGTCGGAGTGTCTTCCTCGCCGTTCGTCCGAATGCGTACTCCGTATCGTGCTTGCTGGGGTAGGTGCAGCTGGAGATAATCCTAATCCAGATGGTGACACTTGCTGGACGGGACGCGACTTAGAATTCGGCGCCGGCACCCCTGAGCTTGGGTATTTCGCGATCCCTCCCGGCGACGCTTTGTCTGGAGCGGCAGTCAAAGGAGGTGGCCTCATACGGTGTAAACTTGATTCCATGGAATCATGTCGAGCAGTAGGCCGACCCCCCAATAACTCGTCCGTCCCTCGGATACTGCCCGACAGCAATGGCAAGGGCGTCCTTTCATGCTGGACATCACCGGAGTAGGTGCACTTGTCCCGCAGGCTGAACCTTCGCGAACAGGTTCCACAGGACGGGCGGACTCCATCGCACCTCACCTTGCGCGAGCGGCACGTATCACAGGCGATATCGATCTTGACCCGCTTCCGCCGTGGCGCCGCGTCCGCCGGTTGCGGCTCCGGCGCGGCTCCCGGCGAGCTCGCGGCGGCCACCGGTTCTGACATGGCTACCGATCCATGGGCATAGAATTGGTGCTCCGAATACAATACATCGTCCAGTGCAATATGCGGGTGAGCCATTCGGACATGGGGATATCGCGTGTAAGTAATACGTTCGGAAGAGAGGAGCAAGGGGGTAGCTCGGAACGGAAACGCCTCGGGGAGCAGCCAACGTCGGAAAGTGGGCCCGGTCAGGGTTCCGAGCTTTTGGCACGGGGAGATCAGACAGGGCGGGTCTGGGCCCTCTGGTATTGCCTTCTCTAGCACTTGTTCACATATGGTACGCCAGTGGGAAGCGATACAATATGATATCTGAATATCTCATACATTCATTACGTAGATAGCCGGCTCTTCCCGGCTCCGTGGCGGTCGTCCAGCTCTCCGCCCCGACCCCCAAGTCCCGGCTGCCGAAATCTAATCCCAAACCCGGGACGGACTTTTTCAGTGAGAGGACTTCTCAAACTGGTTGGCACCGTCGGCGGGCTTGACCCAGGCGGGCCTGTTGATGGTGTAGATCTCGTTCTTGGGCTTCAGCGCGAGGCCGTCCTTGAGCACCGCCGTGCGGACCATGCGGGCGGAGCCCTTTGCGGCTCCCGGAATAGTCCACATGGTGACGCCGCAGGTCTTGCAGAACATCTTCTCCTTGGGGTTGCCGCTGCCCGTGTCGGAGAAGGTGAAGGTGTTGAGGTTCTCCTCGCCCGAGACCTTGATATCCTTCTCGGCGAACTTGCCAATCTGCAATGCGCGCACAAAGTGTGAATAATTACTTAGTTCGATGCAAAAGGGACTGATGAAAGATAGCAAAACTTACCACCTGAGCGACACCTCCGGCGCCGACTTGGCAGTGGTCGCAGCCGCAGGACAGGACAACGAGCGGCTCGCTGGCGATCTCGACCGAGACCGCTCCGCAGAGGCACTTTCCCGAGTACGGAGCCGGCATTTTAGTTTCTGATTTTCAATTGGGGGTGCTGTGATAGGCTGGCTTGCTGACGGGTACGTAGAATGGCGACATGGGCTGTAGGAACCTCTTTGGCCTCCCAGGTTGGCAGGCAATAAGTACTTAAAGAGGGCACTCGGGGAGCTTGGGCGATGTCGAGTGCGGGGACAGAAGCTTCGGAAGGGCGAACTTACAACTATGAAGGTAATGGGGGGTGGCTGAAGTTTCTATCTGTTCCCAGGTCCTTCTAAGTCAACGAAAGGCGAGCCAATACGCAGCTAGTTATCCATGATTTTACCCTACCACCACCTCACGGCGATCCGAGGCCAACCGTCTCGGGATGAGCTCCGCTGTGGGACTGCGCTGTTCCGCACCGCCAATTCCCGCTGGAGGTTTCCCAATGCGCTTCATTTCTCCTTTGTTCGGAGACAGCTTAACAGCCATTCATTCACTCGGCCGGCTGTTCGGTGCCGTGATCAATCTCACTCGCTGACCAAACATACGTAGACACACCTTGAATGCTCGAAGCTTTTACTGTCTTTATTCTATGTATCTGTTTTCAATCATGGTATCATTACATGAAACATTTCCCCCCCTCTCCCCTCCACACACATCTTACTCAAAGTGCATCTTGTTCTTGACGGCGCCCAGCTGGCTGATCCTGACCTCGACGACGTCGCCGTCGTTGAGGTACTTGGGCTCCTTCATGCCCATGGCGACGCCCGAGGGCGTGCCCGTCAGGATGACGGTGCCGGCCTCGAGCGTGGTGCCCTGCGAGCAGAAGCTGACGATGTCCTCGACGCCGAACAGCAGGTCGCCCGTGCTCGTGTTCTGCCGCTCCTCGCCGTTGACAAAGGTCTGCAGGTGCAGGTCGCTGGCGTTGCCGACGACGGCGGGGGACACGATCATGGGGCTCAGGGGCGCGAACTTGTCGAAGCCCTTGGAGAAGCACCACTGCGGCACGCCGCCGGCCTTGGCCGGGTCGCGCTGCCAGCCGCGCGCGGACACGTCGTTGGAGGCCACGTAGCCGGCGACGTGCTCGAGGGCCCTGGCCTTGGGGATGTCCTTGCCCGTCTTGCCGATGATCAGCGCCAGCTCGCCCTCGTAGTCGAGGGTGCCGTCCTGGGCGATCTTGGTGATGGGCACGTCCTCGTCGTAGCTGGCGACCGAGGTCGCGGGCTTGATGAAGACGGAGGGGTACGGGGGAGGCTTGCGGCCGCCCTCCTGGACTGTGTTTGGTGTTAGCTAACTACTCGCACTGTCTCTCTGGAGGGGAAAAGTGAGTTTGTCTCTCATCTCATGACATGTGGTCAACGTACTGTGCTTGATGTAGTTCAGGCCGATGCAGCGGATGATGGGGACGTCGGCCGGGCGCAGGATCGGCAGCAGCTTCTTGACGTGGATCTTGTCGCCCTTGGCCGTGGCCGAGACTGGGCTGGCGCCCTTGTACTCGACGGCGTAGAGCTGGCCCTGCTCGAGCAGCGAGGTGAGCTCGCCCTCGTTGGAGATGCAGGGCTCGCCGAACGTCTCGTTGCCGTTGTCGTCGGCGAAGCGGATGAGGCGGTTCCAGGAGGCCATTGTGTCTGATTTGGTTTGGGAAGATGCGAATTGCGACGAGTACCAGAGTTTGAGGAGGACGGCGAGGATCACTAGGACAAGAGATCTCATCTGAGGAACAAAGCTGATTATGAATCCCGGCCTTTTAAGAGGAGATCTGAGGAGGGAGGGGGGAAGAGTAACTCCGGGGTCGGCATGGGGAGTTGAGGTGCTCGGGGAGCATCCCGGGGAGCAAAGTGGGAGAGTGGGGCCCGGAGGGTGGCCGGCCGGCCTAAGTTACGGCCCCCGCAACGAGTAGCTAAAGACTTGGAATTGCCCAGCTTGCCGTGCTAATTTGAATCCTTAAAGCACGCTAGATAAGGGGCATTACTTTTTGCCTCCATGATCTGTAAGTCGATTCTGTCCAATCAATCTTGCGCCTGCTCGGAACCATCCCGAGACCCGGACTTCACTTTTAGCACCAGAGGAAGTTTTCTCTTGGAGATGGCTGATAACAAGAATTCAAGAGAAAGTAAAAGATGTGCCTTGCCGCCATGCGGTTTCGAAGCCCCCGGAGGGGAACTCTGGCAGTGATAACAGCTATTTGAATAAAGTTGGCTTGCGAGTTGCTGATCAGTGTGCTGTCTCAAGGCCGAATCCAAGCAAAGGCATTCAGAGATATTAACTTTTCCAAGTTCAATCTCATGACTGCGCTTCGTGAAAGAAGTACAAACAAATATCGTTCGAGTTATGGTTGTCTTGCAATGAAACGTCTCTCTGTAGAAGCTTTTTCAACTCAAGGAAGCCACCTCGGCACGATGACTGCAAGACAACGTTGACGTCTGCCTTTCGACATGCTCTTTCGTCTAGGTAGTCTCATGCTTGCAGCAAGACATCACTTCCAAGAGAGTGTGAGAGTGGCTAACTATCTGACCCACATATCTATCCGTAGTCGAATCTCTGTCTCCACGATGCCCTTGCCCCAGCGTCCCCACTCCACAACATGAAGATATAATTTGAACTCAAGCCACCTCCTTCCACGTACGACCATAGACAGTAGAGAACTCGGGATCCCGTCCGCTCTCCCATAGATAAGCTGCTGATCGCCGGAGTAGTAGTTGGGTCGGTGACGACCAGCGAATGCCTGGTGTTGTACGTTTTTTTTGCTTTTGTTCCTTTTTGCTCATGAGATATCTGGGAGGTACTCTTGTCGTCCACTGCCACTTGCCTTTTCTTTTTCCTACCAGAACAACTTTGCACAAGATGCACCCAGGATTTCGAGTCTTTGATCAGCTAGTCTTCCTGTACCACTCATCGCCCATGATATGACCTTGTCCAGTGAGAAGGTTAACATTGAGAATGGGCCAATTCAAAAGATCTGATGATAAAAGTTGTTGAAACCTGTTCATTTTACGAATCATTGAAGGTGAACTATCGAAAAAACGCATCTGGTAGTCCACCTGGTCAGATTCCCTGCAAATATTCCCGAGAGTCCAACATGGAGTCGCCACGAGGCAGAGTACGTCAGGAACGGTCTCTGTTCTGGCGAAAGCCAACTTTTTCCAAGGCCTGGTCTAAGACGGCATGAAATCCCTTCCTGGTGTTCCCTTTTGATAGCAACTGTAGAAGCTTCATCACCACCTGATCTTGCAATTCTTGCGAGTAGCCTGGCCGTTAGGTTTAGCGATGCAAATCGCTCTCGGGCGGCGCAGGCCCGTAGACCTGCTCGGCAAATTTCTTGTCCGTGGGCGAAAGGCCGAAGCTCTGCTGGAGGTCGACCTGGCCGGTGTGCCAGTGGGCCCGGATGTGGTACATCATGATGGACTTTGGGTCAAACTCTGACGCCTGAACCCTCCTGCCCGTCTTGTCCGGCCCGAAGTTGATCTCAAAGTCCCTCGCGGCTTCCTCGGTGCCCTTGCGCTGCCACTTGGCCAGATCGCCGACGACCTTGTCCTTGTCGAGGCGGTAAGGAAAATTGGGCGAGCTGTGCTCGTGCCTGAACCCGAGCGCGTGCCCGAACTCGTGCAGGATCATGCGCCGCGCGTCCAGTCTGTGATGGCTCTCGGTGATCGCCAGGTTCATCGTGGCCTGCCCGGGGGCAGTCCCCTGTGCGCCGACGTCAGAGTGGGAGGATCCTGCCTGGAAGCTGATGCGCACGTTGGCGACGCCGCAGTCCGGGTCGCCCTCGTCGAGGAAGACGAGATACAGGTCAATGCCCTTGGTCCACTCTGCGGCGCACCACTCGACGAGTTCCCTGACATCAAAGTTGTCGTTGCGAGGCACGGGCTCGATAAACGACACAGTCAGCTCGCTGCCGGGCGCCCAGGCGTCGTCCGTGAAGAGGAACAGGTTCTGTCTCTCGACGATGCCGTCGCGACAGGGTGAGAAGTAGCTGGGATCGTCGCCACCGTCGGCGGCAGCGGACGGTTGGGTCTTCTTGCATGCTGTCGGTTTGAGCGGATCGGAGAGTGGCAGCTTTGCCAAGATACGGGATTGCGATAGCTTTGAGAGAAAAGTTTGTGAGATGGTCACTACTCTGAGTACTGAGTGCGAGGAGCCCATTTGAGATATTGGAGCAGGGTAGGCTGGAGGAAGAAGGGATGATCGGGGACTCCTGGGTGAAGGATGTGCTTGGAAACGAGGACCAAACGACGGACTGGACGAACGTATCAAGATTACCGGCAAACGAGAGTGATGGAGGCTGCCGATGTGAGACACCCATGTAGGAAGGAAAGGAGGACAACTGCATAGCGATATGACCCGGGTCAGAGCGTGCCGTTATATCTTGGAAGAGCGCAACCAATCATCGAGGTGTCGTGAATTAGTGATGCAATAAGTCCAATACAGTTGCTTCGTGAGACAGTGAAACAGTTGAAGTGATGGACATACACGGGCATGGCGCACTGAGGCATCTTGGGCCTTGATGGGGACTGCACCGGGAAGGGCATCAATGTATCGCCAACCACACGAACTAAAGTTGGGCTGTCCGGCTTGGAGAAACTCGATCCAGCCTCTGTCCATGATGCGGCTAGAAAGCTCGTCAAGACCAATTGCTACAAAGCTTTTCTACACTGTGCATTGGCCAAAACTTGAGAAGAAATCCAAAAGGAGCCCTCTTGGGTAGAAATATTGTATGCGGATTGTTCATGATGAGGTGTTGTTGCCTTGCGGGCCAATGAACTACACATTTGACATGGGCCCCAGCCGCTCGCAGTGACAGGCGAGACCAATAAAAGATGAGAGTTAACTGAACCTCTGTGAGCTCGACACTTCATTCGAGAGATTGTTAGGCGCCAAAGCCCGGACCGCTGGGACTTACATGAACTATCAACCCAATCTAACGTGGTGACAGACAGAGCCACGCACAGCCCAGGGGCCGCGGCGTAGCCTTGACTTGCTCGTAGCTGGCATTAAAACGAGGCTTCAACCCCGGATAAGTGGCCATGGATCGAGATGAGATAACCACCAATCGAGACTCGAACCTGGAGACGATTGGAAGCCGGCATCGGTTCAATGGCTTACGCAAGTCCCAGATGGCTCACTAAGGAGATTGGGCACCTTATCGGTCGGGTACCATTGCTGCATGAAAGCTCATCCATCAATACTGACCGAAGCTACGTCATTTCGATCGAGACCCTGTAAAGTGACTAAAATGACATCTCATTGTGGTATCAAAAAAGGAGCTACGTAAGGCAGTAACCCCAATTCTTCCTCCCCATACCCCGCGATAGGGGCATGCATTATCATAACATTCATCAAACCAGACGTAAAACCTGCTGCTGGTAATGATACAGACAGCAAAAGAAAAAGGAAAAGACAGCATCCTGCAACCACTCTGACCACTTTAGATACCGCTAAAGTTCTCCTGGTGCGTGGCCTGCGAGTTGCGGCGCGCGCGGTCGTGAGAGTGATCCTCATGCTCGATGGTCGGGCCGCCGACGTGCTTCTGCATCACCGAGGGAGGGACCTGGGAGGCATCGGTGGGGTCCTTGTGCAGCGTGGAGCCACTGATTCGAGAGACGACGATTAGCACCTGGCGAGTTGGAAAAGTCCGGCTGGCCAAAAACGAAACGATGCGCCGGCTACCGGGAGAAAACAGGCACGTGAACCTACTTACGACTGGTAGGTCTTGTTACCGCCCATTGTCTTGCTGCCATCGAGATTCGAGTCCACGCGAGGATCCATCTTGTTGAGCATATCCGACTTATGGGGGCCCGCAGTGTTGGGAGCAGGGCCCGGGCCTGTGGAGTAGGCGCCACCCGTCATGCCGGTGGTGCCAGCGCCGGTGTGTGCATGGGTGCCCGTCATGCCGGTGGTGCCCGTCGAGTGTGTGTTGCCGCCTGTGGTATAGGCACCCGTCTGGCCGCCAACAGTGCTTCCAGGAGCAGCGCGGTGGTCACGATCCGAGTCCACTCGCGGATCAGCAGCATTTGCCATGCGGCTAGAGTGAGGACCGTGGACACCCTCGGGATCGTTGTAGCCAGTAGTCGTTGTGCCAGCGCCGTGGGTGCCCGTCATGCCGGTGGTGCCGACGCCGGTGTGTGCGTGCGGGGCGGTGGTGCCCATCGAGTGTGTGTTGCCACCAGTGGTGTAGCCACCCGTCTGTCCACCAAAAGTGCCGCCGGGAGCAGCGCGGTGGTCACGATCCGAGTCCACTCGCGGATCAGCAGCGTTTGCCATGCGGCTGGAGTGAGGACCGTGGACACCCTCGGGATCGTTGTAACCAGTAGTCGTTGTGCCAGCGCCGTGGGTGCCCGTCATGCCGGTGGTGCCGACGCCGGTGTGTGCATGGGTGCCCGTCATGCCGGTGGTGCCCGTCGAGTGTGTGTAGTTGTTGCCGGCGCCAGTGGTGTGGCCACCCGTCTGTCCGCCAAACGTGCCTCCGGGAGCGGCGCGGTGGTCTCGGTCCGAGTCCACTCGCGGATCAGCAGCGTTTGCCGCGCGGCTAGAGTGAGGACCGTGGGTGCCCTCTGGCTGGGAGGTGCTATGGCTGTCGGAGTGGACTGCCTCCTTGATCTTGTTGACGATGGAAGACATGGTGACTGTGTGTATGTGGTGTGTATGTGGGTATCGAAAGGCTTGAAAGTAGGTAGAGTTGGATGTTGCTAGTTTGGTTTCAGGGGTATCTGATGTGTGTGTGTGTGGTTGGAAAGATGAAGAGACAAGGGAGGATCTGGACGAAGGAGGCTAAGGGGGATATCTCCATCTTTATATACATCTCCGATGGTGGTGGGTGAAGAGCGGGAGGCAGTGACGGAAGACAAGAGCTGTGAAAAAGGTACCTACCTCGCACCGGGCGGGCTTGCTTGTCACCTACCACACATCGTGAGGCAGATGGCGTCACGTCATCTCCACGGCTTCTCGTGGGAAGGAGGATTGGTCGTCCTTGGCTGGCATATAGGTAGGGTTGTGGTACCTCAGCAGACCCGCATCGGCGTGCGTTTGTATGCTCGACCTGCCATGGCAGAGAACCTGGCTTGCCTGGCTCCTGAGCCGGCTTGTTTCTGTGGGCTTCTCCAGCTGCGTCAGCCACTCGGCGTTTCACATAGTGGCAGGAGAGCTACCCGAGCGAGCAGGAACCTGGATGGAGGCGCGCGCGTTAGTTCAATGTGAAGTCATGCGTCGTCATAGCTGCTGGACAAGACGTTCGGAAGAAGGAGAGATACTTGGATACCTGGCCTGCTGGTAGCGGAAGCCCCCAAGTGTGGCGGCTAGCAGACAGCCCCCAAGTTCTCCCCAGCGGAGCAAGCCAAGCAAATACCTTATTTCTGAACGTGGACGCCCATTGACTTCTCCATCTGGTTCCAGGATGAGACATTTGGGAGAATGACAGAAGACAAAAGACAAAAAGTGGACAGGGTGGCTCGGGTTGGGCGTCATAGCTGCTTCATTAGCTGTGGCTGGTGACGTTCTAGGCGTTCGTCCTCTGTGGGGGCGTTCCTCCCGATCTGATCTCGCCAGCCAACAGGATTCCCTGGCTGAATCCGGAAATCGTCAATTTGGACATCAGGGGCTGGCTGGCCAAGGAAGCTGCAGTTTCGGTCCGGAGCAAAACATCCTGCAGCAGCCTAACAGAGCCAGGTCTTGTGACGAGGGAAGTCGTAGGAGTCTCAATGTTTCAATTGGTCTTCTACACTGTGCTGTAGCCTTCGAGATTACCCAAAGCTTCAGCTACCGTAGTTACGTGCAGTTCAAGTGAGTGCAATTCTTCAGTGGGAGATTCTAGCGACAATACGAAACCGCACCCCGCTGTGGCTGAAGCTCTCTCCCCCAAAAGCGCTAAATAGCTCGCCCGACGGGAAGTGGTGGGGTCAGCTGTGGCGTTCCGGCCTAGCCGCCCCCGCATTATGACAGCATAGACTCTGTTAGACCGGCCCCCAAAACGTCACCAGCCAGACTTGCGGCTCTGATCACTTGCCAACTCTTTTCTGCCTGTTTGAACAGAGAGATCGGCCATCTGTACTACAAGTAGAACTACTCCATCAGGAATAAGCTACTTGTACGAACGGGCCTCGGGATACGAATCCAGGATGTACCTCGCCCTTGTCGTACCTACTGCATCTAGA
The DNA here is from genome assembly GCF_004353045.1 of Thyridium curvatum. Taxonomy (NCBI): domain Eukaryota; kingdom Fungi; phylum Ascomycota; class Sordariomycetes; order Thyridiales; family Thyridiaceae; genus Thyridium; species Thyridium curvatum. The sequence goes on along the minus strand of NW_022156770.1, from coordinate 365,635 downwards.
TCCTGCTCGCTTCCTCCGACAAAGTCCTCCAACCGTGACCATTGAAGGCGTTACTGTCACAGAATCTGACAAAAACAGGTTTTCGAGCCGTGCGACCCGTCTCCGTTCCTGCTACAGTTTCTGATCACCGGTGTGGCCACGGGACGAGGGGAGCTGGGCCTAGACCTGAATCCTGGCCGTACCTATCAAAGCAGGGCCGGTCCTTGCTGGGGCTGCTCCATCCTCGCCGATGCTCCCTCTTTGGTGCCGATGGAGATTACCAACGGGGCGGATCTCGCATCGCTGTCTTGCAGATGAGATTACAGATGGCCGTAGTTTTCGGGTGGGCACGATGAATGGGGATTTCTAGAATTCACGAAGGCCAGAGCCTGTCCTAAAGGCATGGCTAGGAAGCGAGAATCCAGCAGGTATAGGTGCAGTCTCACGCTGCGATGCCAGTTTGCTTTTCCGGACTGAAACAGAACAAGCTCGAGCAGCTGTTTCTCTCCCTCTTGCTATATGACATGACATGGTCATATATCTCTGCTCCCGCCCCAAACCTAATCGTGCATCCCTCTGGTTGAGATCGCGCTTGAGATCTGGTCCCTTGCAGATGCTCGCTGGCCGTGAACAGTGCACACCAAGTGCCTAGCTAGAAAGATATCCTCTCACCTTGCCTCATCAGCAAACTAGTGACCAAGTACGTAAGTGTCTCGCAACTAGCTTCACGTACCGTGCCCACAGCAAGTGGGCGGTTTTTTTCACTCTAGCAAGGCATAATAACGTCGAGGAAGCAAGTTATTATTAGAAGTACAGAAGCTAGCAGCAAGTGGACAAAAGTAAACGTATGGAAAATGGCAAGCGTAGTGAGGGTATCAAAGCGTGTGGTGCCAGACCGAATCGTCGTCTCTCCCATATGAAAATCCTCGACACACATCCATCATAACAGTCATTACGGAAAACTCCCTCAGCAACACGCAACGCGAACTAGTCCGTCTCCCAAGACCGGATAGGCTAAACAGGGAACTAGCACGCACAAGGTATCCAACCAACATGGCTTTGCAAGAAACCCAAATATCGCAACGCATGTTCGAAACAGTCAAGCTTGGTATCCTCCCGCAAATTTGCTCAGCCGGGGTATTTGACAAAGTCGCACTCGATGAAGAGTGTCCCCGCAAGACCAGGTTCCCTTGTCCCGGCATAGGCAGAGGTCTGCACACCGGGGCAGGCGAGCGCGGTCCAGCATGCAGGAATGACCCGCGTGCTCTGCTCTTCCGGGCCTAGATGCGGGAGCGGCGGTACCACCTCCGGCGGCGGTACCCGGCGGCCGTGCCCGTCGTCGCGCGCGTGCGCTGCCGGTGCACCCAGTACACGCCGAGCAGCGCGCTGACGAGCCAGCAGAGCGCCGACAGGAAGCAGAACGCCACGTCGGCCTTCCACTTGCCGCACGAGTCGCCGCCGCGCAAGGTGATGCCCGTCCAGTTGAAGATGTAGCCGCAGCCGCCGTCGAGCCAGTTGACGAGCAGGCCGAAGGCGACCCACCACATGACCGAGATGAGGAAGTCGGCCGGGTAGTGCACGAAGCTGCCGGCGAAGGGGAAGAGCCAGACGATGGAGAAGAGGATGGACAGGCCCGCGACGACCTCGGTGTAGATGAAGCGGCCCTGGGACCAGGACGAGGTGCCGCGCACGCGGTGGAGGTAGTCGCCCGTCAGGCCCGCGACGATGGCGGCGAAGGCGAGCTCCGCGAGGCGGAAGAGCATGCTGACGAGGTCGGTGATGATCATCTTGGGCGGCGGTTGATGTTGTTGTGGGAGGGGTTTGCTGTTCGGGGTGGGGTGTAGCTTGTTGGCGATGGATTTTGCTGGAGAGCAAAAAGGTGTCGACAGGGTCGAGAAGGTTGACCGACAGATTATCTTCTTTGACGAAGTGCTCAAGGCTGAACTGACTGCTACAGAAAGGAAGGGAGAGGGAAAGCAAACGAGAGGTAGGTAGGCAGGTCACCCGCACACCTTCTTATGTGTATCGTACGACGCAAAGCAGCGAGCAATGACGAAGGGCCTTCCACTTACCCTGCTGCGACCTACCTACCCTCCTACATCATATGGTCACAGACCCTGCTTCGACACCAGACAGCACTTGACTTACACATTGCCGGGCGTGTTGGGCATGCAGATGCAGGGCCACCGACCTAAGCCAGCAAACCAGGGCGCAAACCGGGAACCAAGAAGAGACCAGGGAATGGAGGACGGACAAGAAAAAAGGTTCGGCGCCAGCAACTGGTTGGCCCTGACTCACCTTATTTCGCATGCAGCAAAGTGTGACGATGATTCGCCCAGGCCGGGGGGTGGGAATGGATCAGCGTTTCGGGTTTCGTGATAGTGGTGTGGTGCCACGAGGGAATGAATCCAAGAGCCAAAAAACCAAGGCTCGACATCGACAGCCAAGGAACGAACAAGAATCGCCATGCCCAAAAGACCCACGAGCGTGCGTGTCCTGTGCGTAGCTCTCACAACAACCCATATGGCTTTTCGTCCTTCATAAACTCTGTCGAGGAATCCTGCTACTTTAGCAACTCGCACCTAGATAGACCGTCGTTGAAGACGAACCCTGACTGTGTCCCAAAAGAATGCAAGTGACCTCACAAGCATCTTACTACTCATTTTTTTTACTTTGCCTGATATTATCGCAATCTAAAGATCCGCCGCCATGCAACGCTTTGTGCCGGTATTGTTTCTTGCGCAAAACAACACAGGGGACGCGCGTGACGTTGCTTGGCACAAACCCCGGGCACACAAAGCCTACGACGTCATAATCGACGCCATCCCTACACGCAACGCCTCCGCCAAACGGGAAATTCCAGCCTTTCTTTTCTCTGGCTGTGGCGTAATCAACTAATCCTGCAGTGGCTCACGCGGCCCAAACTTTTTAGGCACAAGGAGCGGGGGATTCCGCCAGCCATGGGGGGGAGGAGGGAAGAAACGGTGTGTTAGCGGCCGCGCCTGGGAGAACATGGCCATCTTGAGTTCTGGGGGCCATCTTGCAGAACCTGGTCGAAGCAATAGCAGACCGGCATATCCCTCCTCTCGATCCCTTGCAGATATTTCGCTGTGTCACCAATCAGGCAATGCCGGAAGGACGCTGCGAGCAGCACCCCGGACCGAGAACTGATCCTCCAGTTCAAGTCCATAGAAACCAGTTTTCGTGCCAAAATGTCCATCCCCTGCTGAGTCAACCAGTAGTATTCTTACTGCCTATTGTAGGACAAGATCTCGACATCGATCCTATCTCCGATCGAACCTACTTGGGAACAGGCTATTGAGTTTCTGGTAGTTTGGTCAGGATTCAAGTGCTTTGCCTACTTGTGTCCGAACCCTGAAGGAGGGCACACATTACGATAGCCAGTCAGTCAGTCACATATCAAAGCTCCAAAGTGGAGCAACTGTAAATACCATGAACCGTTGTCTTTTCTTTTGAAACTCAGTACAAGAGTATCCGAATACACGGATCAGTCAAACAGATGTATGTACACACACGAGCAGTCTTGTCTTCCTCTTTTTTTTTCTGCAAACACAGTCTCCCTGTTTCCCCGAAGAGTCGAGGAAAATTCCCCCCTTTCCCATCCGAGCAACCCCCTTCCAGATGAGATAGTAGAGGAAAAGAAGACCAGCCAGATAGATAGCTGGCAAGAGAGAAAAACAACAAAAAACAAAAGCCCACATGTGAATGGTAGGCCAGGATTGGAACAACATGACCGCCCCTGATGGTCGTAAATCTTTCCCCTTCCACAGAGAAAGGTCGTGGTATCGAATGGTAAAAACAAAAATAGAACAAGAAGAACGCGGTGAGCATCGTGCCAAACAAAAGGTCCGTGAGAGAGACTCTGGACGTGACATGAAGATGGGGGCGGCCGAGATGAGTCGTGCTTATGGAGCAGGAAAGGGGCCGCTCCTGATGGAATGTTTTGAACGAAGCAGGTGAATGTTTTGTGTGTTCGTGATCATACAAAGAGTCTTCGAAAAAGGCAGAAATGAGTACCAGAGAGCAGCCTCATCAAGTCTGCCGAGTTGTGGAAGAAAAAAAAAGACAAATGAACCTCCTCATGTAAAGGGTGTCATCAAGAATTGGAAAGAAAAGAAAACATTCAAACACAGATACCCGCACTCTCTCCCCTAACACACTCATCGGTATGTGTGTGTATGCATGTGTCTGCCGTGCATGTGCTCAAGCAAGACTCGACTTCTTCCTCCGCGCGCCAAACATGCGCCGCGAGAAGCTGCCTCCGGCGTTACCAGAGACCTCGTCCTCCCGCGGGCTGCGCATCGGGCCGCCACCACCACCGCCAGCAAAACCCTCAGGCGGACCCGAGTTCTTAAGGAAGTCCGCCAGGTCCGAGGTAGCCGACCTATGGACCCCGGGGCCGTGCGCGTCCCTCGGCTCGTACCGCTTCATGAGCGTCCGGCTCGACGACCTGCTAGGCGGGACGAGGCCGGGACTCTGCTGTTGATGCTGCGAGAGCGAGAGCGAGGGCGAGGGCGTCGACGCGGCGCGCGGCGAGTTGCCGCCGGGCAGGAACCGCTCGAGGCTCGCCGGCATGTTGACCTGGATGGGCACGTAGCCGCGCGCGCCGGAGCCGCTCGCTGTGCCGGCCCGGCTGTTAAGCGAGCGCGAGGCCGTCTGCGGGGGCATACCGGGGCTCGTCTCGCCGCCGCCGCTGCCGTACTTACCGGACGACGAGGCGTGCGAGCCGCTCTCCCGGCGCGCGAACCGCGCCATGATGAGGCTCGGCGCGCTGGCCTTCTTCTTGGGCACCTGGCGCATCTGCTGCTCGAGGCGCGAGGGCGCCGGCTCCGGAGGCGGCGGCACGTTGCGCAAGAAGTCCATGAGGCTCTCCTCCTGCCTCTGCGGCTTCTTGGGCGGCGGCCTCGCATCGAAGAGGTCCCCGTCCTCGTCCTCGGCCTCCTCCTCGTCGCTGAAGTCGATGGCGTACGGGTCGCGCACGCGGCGCGTCTTGCGCTGGGGCATGGGCATGTCGCTGTCGAACGCGTTGCCGCCGCCAGGGTTGTTGCCCTGGGAGTTCTTGAGCAGGGCGCTGGAGGAGTTGATGGAGGACTGGACGGAGGGGGTGTTGACGCTGGTAGCGGCGGTGCTGTTGCGGATGGGCGGCAGCGTGGCATCGACGGCCTTGCCGCCGACGGCGGCCTGGAGCTGATCAGAGTCCATGGTGGTGCGGAAGGGCGCGACGGTGCGCGGGATGCGAGGGTTGTTGGCGGTGCTCGGCGGGCCGCGGCGGATGAAGTCGATGAGATCCGAGTTGTCGTCTTTGTAGTCGACAGTGGCGTCCCGAGCCTGGTATCTCGGCCGGTTGGCCGAGGAAAGGCTCGTCTTGGACTGGGACGAGGGCGATTGCGCAGAGCCGCTGCGACTGGGCGCGGCACGGTTGGCTCCGTTCATGCGAGGATTCTCTGCTTCAACACCGGTGGGACCAGTCGCCCGGATGAATTCTGCCAGGTCCTTGAGCGACTCGCCGGGGACCTTGGCATCCCTGGCCTGAGGACCGTTGGCTCGGCCAGAAGAGGGCATGTTGGGCGGCGCCCTGGGTACTGGACCATTGAGTCTGGGAGCCGCCTGGCCCTGGGGCACCGGGTGCGAAGTCAGGCCGAAAGCACGCGAGACAGAAGCCGTCCGCTTGACATCAGCCGGCCTGTTCACCGACGACGATCGAGACCGGTCCGAATTCTGCTTGGCATCCTCGCTCTTCCTGCTCTTGGTCGTGACCACGGGGCTCTCGTTGTGAAGGGACCTGGTGGAATCGATATCCCGCATGCTCTCGGGAGTGAGCGTATACTGAATGGTCTGGTCGCTCTGGATCAGCTCCTCAAAGTTGCGAGCAACATCCTCCGGACGCATCGCCGTGCTGTCTTCGGATGCGCGGACATTCCTGAACTTGTTCGTCGACGAGATGGAGGAGCCGGCGCCATGGTGGGGCCGCATGCTCGGAGGGCGCTCAAGAGATCTTGCGGGCGAGCTGCGTTCGGCGGGCGTCGGGTCGGGAGAGCCGTTGCGAGTCCTGGGGCGATCCAGAGGAGCGAATGCCATGGCGGCGGTGATCTCCACAGGACGCTTGGTGATGGGCGACTGCCTGCTCGAGCTCCTCTCGGGCAGTGGCGGCGAGGGGGGCTTGACTTGTCTCGGTGCCTTCTCCGGGACCCGCGGCGGCTCGTCGATGAAGAATGTACCGTTGGAGGTGGTTGAGCTGAGGATGGTCACCTTGGTCGTCGGCTTGGCGGGCGATCGCGGTGGGGAGATTGGTCGCGTAGCTGCGGAACCAAAAATCGGCTGGGCATCACGCACACTCGCTTCAACGCTCTCAGGTCGAGGGGCGCGCTTGGACTCGGGCGCGGCTTTCGTCGCGGGCTCTGGTGCAGAAGGCGCGACTGCCGCGAGGGGCTGGATTGGCTCGGCGACCTCCTCAGCCTCCGAGATCGACTCGCTGGTCGGGCTTCTAGCCATCATCGAGGCCCTGGCGTTTGGTACCAATTCGGCCGTCTTCCTGCGCTCGTTGACGGAGATGCTGCTAGCGCGCGATACGTTGCCGCTCTTGTGTTCGGTGGTATCGAAGGAGCTTCCTCGAGACCTGCTGATCGGGTTGATCGGGTTGGGGCTGCGGGGGCTTTGGACTTCGATGATTTTGAGCGAGTGGACACTACCCGAGCGGGTGGGGAGGAGCGGATTGATAGATAAGGGTCTGCCGCCCTCTGAAGCAGAGGGCGAGCTGCTCCGGCCCGACATGGAGACGCGAGCCGACGTGAGGATCTGGGGCTCTTCCGCGAACTCGTCAAAGTCATCAACGCCGTCCAAGGACGCGCGAATCTCTGTGTGCTCTTCGACATCACCCGCGCCCTTTCGCTCCGGTGAGCCAACGTGAGCTGTCTGGATGGCAGGAACAACTCGAGCCGACATTTCCTTAGCGCCCTCGACTTCATACTCTTCGTTGAAAGCCAAGGGTTGGGCCTGGGTTTCGGCGGGCGTGATGGTAGCCGGCGAAGCATCGTCACGCTCTTCTGCCTGCTCCTCAGCCACCTCAGGTTCTGGGCCTTCGGCATTCATCGGATCCAAGGAGCGGGACTTGTAAGGAGATGACGCCGGAGTGGGAAGCGAGTTGGCACGCTTTCGAGACGGCCCAAGAAGGGGCGTATGTGGTTGCGAGGTGGTGGGGGTAGGGAGGTCCTGGAAAGTCGTCTGCGACATGATCATCATGCTCTTCGGCCTCACAGAGTGTGGCTCGCCATCTTCCTCCACTTCCTCCTCGTCGTCGCTGTAGTATGCGAGGCCGGGAATCAGTATCTCGGCGATTTCTCTATCTCCTACCGGGATAGGGATAGCTGCCGCTCGGAGGTACTCCTCCAGTGGCTCTTCCTCCACCGGCTCGGATCCTTGTGTCGTGTCACTCGACTGAGACTCAGGGGCCGGAGCCTTCTCGGGTACGGTCTCCGGGACCACATTATCAGCACTCATGCTGATGCTTCCTTGTCTGGCATGGCTCAGCGCAGAGGCCCGCAGTGAATCGCGCGACATGGCCCTGGCAAAGGAGCTGATTTCCGGGGCGGGAGACCGTATCCGCTTCTTCCAGGCCCTCCAGAGCCTGCCGAGCGTGCGGTCGAGCGCCACGCGCTCCATATCAAGCTCTTCAAGGACGATGCGATCCGCGACCTCGGCAGGGCTCCGCGCACCTTCCTTGAGGTCCTTCTCGTACTTGGCACGCATGCGGTGATACGCAGCCTGGCCGGCGACGATGAGCGCTTGCTCGCCCATGAACTCGAGGATGGAGGTCAGGAAAATGGCCACGGCGGGCGAGACGGTCTCGGCGAATTGCTCGTCGTCAAAGCCGCCCAGGTGCTCCTGCTCCATATGGTAGTCCTCGTCCTCTTCCTCCATGTCGCCAAGCGACGAGTAGACCATGCATCTCAGTCGCGTCCTCTTCCAGACGAGCTCGAGGTCCCAGTCCCTCGGGGACTGCGCGGAGTTGGTCGGCACAATATCCTCATCATCGCCGCCGCCAAGGTACTCCCTGAGCTCTTCGTCGGCCTGGTTAATGGCATCTTTGGCGAGTTTGGGCTTGAGGACCTCTGAGACGGCCGGTCTCAGTGCTGTCAGCGTTGTCGCTCGTGAGACTGACAGAAAGTTGAAGAGAAGCTGGTCGAGAAAGTTGTTGACAAGCTGGAGGGCCGCTGGCGAGACAGAGGCCGTCTCTCCAGACGGCTCTAAACCATGCTGATCGTACCACGCATCGGCGTGGCTGTCGTGGTCGTTGGTAACGATCTGTGACGCGGCCGATGCGGCAATGAAGGCAGCCTCGGGGGAGACTGAGAGCGGAGGAGACATCAAGCTGTGGGCCGTGGTGGACGGCCGGTCGCTAGACATGCTCGGTGCTCTTGATCGCACCTTTTGGGGCGGCGAAATAACCCCGGAAGATGTTCTGCTAGACATGGCCGAGTTTGTCGCCGAAGGCACCGTCATAGTTTTGTATTATTCGTTGCACATCCAGGATGTGCAGCCACCTTGTGCGGGCGCCGGATGGTAGTGTAGGACGGCGCACAGCGCCTCGTAGGATTGATCGCGGCGAGAACTGCTCGAGTCGCCGCTGACTGTGCTGGCCTTGTGCGAGGGTTGCAGATTAGGGTGAGTATGTCGTGGAATGTCGACGCTCAAGGGTCGGATTCGAGATCTCGAGTAGGGTGCGTATCCTAGCGCCGTCGCCACAAAGTACCTGGGGCAGAACAGCGGCAAGCTGCCTTGTGTTAGCTGGTGACCTATGGACCCGATTTGCGCAAGGTGAAACAAAGAAGCCAGGGAAGCATGGCAGAATAGGTGTTGCGTATGATCCACCAAGACGGGCTGCTTCATGCGCAGGCCCAGCCGCGGGACAACCAAAGCGACAACTTTGTGCGCAGTGGCAGATTTGGTGTGACCCCGAGGCCAAGGCACGGGCAGCGGTTCCCTTCTTGAACTTGTAGCAGGCGATGAAGAAAGCAATTGGGATGACAGGCAGGATCAGGATGAAGGATGAAGTCATCTTCGGGAGGGAGAAAGCCAATCGTCACTAGTCGTTGCGCGAAGGTTCAGAGCTTCGCGCTCTAGCTCCTCACACACATACTCTGTCTCTTCTCTCGGGTCAATTGCATGCCAAAGCAGACAGACCGTGTGAAGCGATGTGCAGTCTGCAAGAAGCAGCAATCATGGCAAAGCAAAGCAAAGCAACTTTTGTGCTCCGCTGGCGCACAATCGGTCAAGCACACAGCCGGCCCAAGGTCAATGGGCCCCCAATGAAGATGCAGACAGGAGGGCTGGGTGATACACGGACTGCCAGGCAAAAAGAACAAAAGAAAAAACCAGGGTACCGGAGGATTGTTTTGTACCAAACGGAACGCACCTTTGCTGTTCTGGATATTAAGAGGAGGTCCACTGACACGCGGGAGGACAGGAGGACAGCAGGGCAGCGCAAACAAGGTGAAACACAGCTGCGAAGAAACGGCCGGGTGTCCGAAGAGAGGTCGTAAAGAAGAAGAAAGCTGAGCAGGAAAGCCGTCGGTCGGGTCGCCTACAAGCAGCTGGCACCGTCGATGCCGCAGCGGAAAGGCGAGGAGCAGGATGATGAGGGACGGACAGACAGGAGAAGAAACACACGGCCCCCGTTCTTTTTTTCGGCTGCCACCCCCTATCTCTGGCCAGATGCGCGTGAGGTTGCAGGAGGTGTGGTGGTGGTGAAGGGGGCCACGGGCCTAGCAACGCATGGGACGAGAATTGTGGGTGTGCGAGGAGACGGCGGGCGATCCCTTTTTCTCTTCCTTACCTGTCTTGGACAAGACCCTGGTGGGTATGCAGGGTGTGCTCGTGGGCGAGCCTGGAGTGGTGGTGGGTGGTTTTGGCAGAGGGTTGGATGAGACTTTGCGTGGGGCGCAAAGAAAAGAAAAGAAAAAAGAAAAAAAAAAATGGTGGTAATGCTGTGCTCACGGTGGCATCGGGGGCCAGGCGAGACTCAATAACGAGAGGCTCAAGTGTGAGCGAGAAGTGAGAGAGACGTGAGATGGTGGCCAGGCAGGTCCAAGGTGAAGCTGGGGTGGCCGGTGATGGTGGAGATACTGTACAAGCGTACAAGTACTTGTAAACCAGCCCCGGTTGATCAATTGCTGGCCGGACATGCAAAGAGGAGAGGAGTTGAGGTCCAATTGACGAGAGACCCCTGCTTTATTCCGCTGGCCGGATTCCCTTTGCGGTCTGGTCTACACGCCAGCTCTTTAAGCGAGGCGTGGAACTGCCGACAATCGAATTGGAATCCTTCTTTTACGTTTCTTGTTCTCGCTCCTCGCTTGGATGTCGAAAAAGGCACTGGAACGTGAGTGATTCCACAGTCGAGGTGGGCCAAGAGAGGCAGAGAGGTTGGACTTTAATTTGCTGGCGGACAACCTGGAGATGGAGAGATTACTTGACTTTAGGTATTGCATTAGCCTGACAGCCGTGACAACCACCGGAACCAGTAACTGTAGTTGGTGTGCTGTTGCGAGTTAGGCCGCCTCCTCCAGGTGCTCTCTCGGGGCCCTCGAGCAGACTCCACGGGCCTAGTGCCAGCCTAATCCAGGATCCCCTGCTGGCAAACACAAGTAAAAAACCACCGAGCGCACAGTGCCATGCCTGTTTGGTCTGGTAGGGGCTTCCACTAGCCAGACAGAGACCCTTCCTCCTGCTTCCAGGCCAGGAACCCACGCGAACGGGTTGCATCCAATAGGGGGGGATTTTCAAGATCCTGATGCTTCCAGATGGCCAGTGTTCCAGCCTCCTTGGGTCGTTTCATTCAAAGTGCGACTTGGTAGGCGATGTTTTGAAGCATCAGGTGCTGCTTACTAGTTACTTGTACTAGTGCAGGACTCCGAGAGCATGCATATTCTTGCTCGTCAACAATGTACTGACGCAGTGCAATACAAACCGCCTAGCAGCAGCAGTAGCAGTAGCAGCAGGAGGCGGTGATGGAGGAGAGCCCATGATGCCAGCACCCCTCCGGCCCCAAGTTGCTCGCTGCCAGTGACCATGCATCTCTCTGCATCTTGACCTGCATGTGCGTCTCCGTGACCTGCATCCATACGGACATGGCCATCGGGGCCTGTCTGGAGTGGAGCGTGAAGGCCGGACATGGATGGCAAGCTGCATCAACAACAAACTTTCACAGACGGCACTGGGCAGGCTTTCAGCAGCTGCAAGGTACCGAGATCCCCGGCCTGCTGGCCTTGATGTTCCCGACTGTCCTCAATCAGTCTGGCAGGAGTTGCCCCAATTGGGAGCAGGCTTGCTCGATTCGACAATGATGATGACTGCTCGAATACTAATCACCCATCAATACATATCCGGGACGGCCAGAGCTTTAAAGCCGTGCCTCATTGCCTCTTTTCTCCTTTATTAGCCCATAACAAATCTGTCTATCAGATGCTCAATCGCCAATGAATGCATCCACGGCCCTGATCGGCAACCCGATGTGCGGAGCTTGATGGTGCTAGCTTTCCCAACTGCTCTTTTCGTCCAACATCGCGTCTTCCTGGATGCAGATCGATCTTGATTTTTTTTCTCCCTGAGAAAAGGCCTCGAACACCAACAGCAACTGACCGAGTTTCCCACTGAGTAGGGGTCCTGGTGACGATAAATGCTTGCCATTCGCCAGCCATCATTGCCAGCGGTTCGTGTTCACAGCCCTGCACTTTGTGCTCACCGTTGGATGGTGGCTGACTGCTGACGGGCCAAAGCGTCCGGAGCTGAACACGCAATGCAACCCGTCGTGAACAGATGGCTTGTAGCCGCCGGCTAACAAAAGGAACAATTGAGCGTGATACAACTATCTTCTAAGCTCTAACCAACACCCTTTCGCCAATCTGAGACCTTCCCACCGTGACGTGGTCTGCCGCCAAACGAGAAGGATCTCTCTCTCTCTCTCTCTCTCTCTCTCTCTCGGTGCTGGGATTGCTACCTATCTGCCGAGCTTCCGGATAAATCTCCGAGACGAACATCTCGCTGTCATCAAGCAAATGCCCCAGTTCTGCTGTCATCGCCAACCCTTATGGCAGAATTCGAGGAGGCGATCATCGGCAGTCGACACTTCCGACCTTCTTCCGACCTTGACCTTTTGACCCGTTGCAAACGAAGAGCGCCTAGGTAGCTCAATCTAGCCTTCACCTTAGCTGCACACCACACCATCATTGCTTTTTGCACCCACCACCACCACCACCACCACAACGTCGATCAGGTCCCTAGGTTGGGGAGGCCGGTCTTTTCTCCTTGCTTTTTGCTGAAAGCCTGGCTGCCGTGACTGATCAAACACCGGCGCCCATCCTGGGTCCCAGACAAGATCCATCCGGGCATGGGCTAAGCCGATGTCAGATGCCTCACTGACAAGCTAGCAAGATGATGACAGCTGTCGCCCTCGTCTTCGGGACCGAGCAGCTCGTGTTCATCCCCCAAATCGATGTGTGAGCAGATTTTCTCACCACAGACGGTCTCACCCTTCTACTTGTACTTCTAGCCTTGCATGTTGCCGTCATCGGCGAGTCGCGCATCGCCAGTGAGAGCCTGGTTGCTAATGGTACTGCACTAAGTGGCAGAACAAGGATATGGCCCGATCAACCTCGTCGACGACGTTCTAGACGGGCTTTCAAGGCCGCTAGCGAGGGGCGTTCATGCGCACGTTGATATTGTCTCAGCCGGAGGTTGAAGCTATTTTAGTCTCCGACGTGACCACACCCTTTACCATCATCAACACACCGACACATAGAGTTCTAGGCTTCGACCATCGAGAGCGAAGCGAGTGCTTCAAGCTGATTGACTTGCACTGAACTGCCCGGCTGACAACCTACAATTGTGTTTATCTATGTGCGAGGGGGGTGGGTTTCTCAAATACTCATGTCGTTTCAACGGCTCCTCGTTTGAGGATGGAGATCAGGTAGTCCCGGAAACTGATCCGTCTCTGGGGCTCTGAGACAAGGGCTTTGCCGTCTCGCGCTAGCCGACCCGTCCCTTTGGCGGTCTCCAAGATGCCTGTCCCCCCTGTTCATCCGAAGTCTCCAACATGCACGACTCCAGATGGCATCCCTATCAAGCATTCAAGGCTCAGGGCCTTGTTCGGCTCAAGCAACCGATCGCTCTTCCTTGATGCAGAGTCGGAGAATTGAAACCATTCACTCTTGAGCTGTGGCAGCCTATCTGTTCGGTCGCTTGTGGCGGATCTTCACTCTATGCAAATATTGATCATAGCTGCTCCTTGGCCGGTTCACGAAATTGCCCCAAGCAGACCTGCCGGGGCCTGGGCTTCAAACTTGCAGCCACGTACATTGGCGGAGGTCGTAACTTCGAGTTCATTGCCCATCAGGTCCCGCGGTTCATTACCCCGTCCGTGCGGCAAGGCTGAGCACGGCCACTGGGACCATCACTTGCATCTCTGCCAGTCAGTGGGCATTGCTGGGCACGGCACGGATATACAAGTACTAAGGGGTGATAATCACGATCTCAGGAACTGCCCTCAGCTCCTCTTGGCACCGATCGCTCAGGCTCCATGACACAGATCCGGGAGCGCGGGGTTCGCATTCGCGCACCCCCTCTCCAAAGGAGAGGGTCCGAGCGGAGAGCCGTGCAAGTGGAGGTGATTCGATCAGTGACAGAGAAGGTCAGACCCCTTTTGCTTTTCCTTATGGCACCCTCTCCATCTCATTACTTCTTTCTTCTCTTCAACAGAGCAAAATAGTCGTCAAACTGCATTTCCTCCGCACCCTCTTGTCTCTCTGCTGTCGAACCCTGGATGTGGCGACGATCAGCGGTGTGATGTTTCCCTCTTCCCGAGCCGTGTGTGCCTGCTGCAGCTGCCCGTCTGCTGACTGTCGCCCTGCACCGCCTCGTGCATCCGCGTGCTTTGCTCGCGCTATGCATCGATGATGATTTGTCTGGCTGCGGGCGCGGGCCGCTGCTGGGGGGGGAGGGGGGGCGGCAGCAGGCCAAGTTTGGCTTGCCAGGGTCTGCCCTCTCCGAGGATACGGGGCGGCTCAGGCAGGCCTCGGGCCGTCGACTGCTTGCTTGCCGCACGCCTTGTTGGGATCTTCTGAAGATGGTTGGGGGGGGATCCAGGGTGTCCCGAGGTTTTGCTGTCCGCTTTACTGGTTGGGAAGGCCCTCCCTCGACGTGCGCAAAGCTGCGTGCGGCCTTTGCACTTGCTTTTTCTACACTGATGCCCGGCTAGTGCCGTGTTCCTTGGATTCCGGGTCATGATGGATTTGGTGTGGGCATAATTACAGGCGCTTGTTGAGATAGAAATTCTCATGTCATGTCATTCAAGAGATACATTGACCAGACTCAATGTGCCCCTGACTGATGATGACATCCATGCTGTACTCAATAGACTGCAAAGCGCAGTGGTCACACATCTCCGCTTGAGTGTGGTGTTCTCCATTGCAACGCGATCGATATCTTCACGCAGGATCAAATTGTGCTGTCCATTAAAGTCTGAGCTCGGGTATGGCACTTCACGGCTAGGAAATAGGGGTCAGGGCTAGATGTTATCTTGGTCACGGCTTCACTGCCGATCACCCTCGCCTAAACCAGTTTCTCAGACTTGGATAGCTCATAGAGGAAGAGCCAAAGAAATTGAGAGTCAAATAGTTAAGACTTCTAAATCACACAGAAGACTCCGCTGCTCACTACCGGCTGTCCTGCATGGCGCATCGTTCCATCCTGCTCGTCCGCTCCAGGAGTCGTCGCAAACTCCACCCCTCGAACTATTTCCATCACCGGAGGGCCGAAAACTCGAATTCTCTAGGTATCACCATGTAACCTTGAAGGTCGTGCCCGTCCTGCTGTACAGCACCTCGCGATCCCGCACCCACTGGAACAGGCAAGAGCCGCACGAGCTCCGCGCGCCGAACCCGTTGAGCTCGACCAGCTCGCACCGGCCGCCACCACCGCCGACGGAGGCATCGTCGTACAGGACGTCGAAGGAGAAGCCCTGCCGGCGCAGCAAGAGGTCCATGTCGTGGTTGTCATCGTCGCCATGGGCCGACAGGTCCGCCACGATCATGGCGTGCACGGCCCGGCAGCCCTCCCAGATCGCCCGCGCCGCCTCCTGCTGCTCCGCCGCGCCGCGCTCGGCAAACAGCCAGGGCTTGTGCCACTGGTACTGGCTTATGGCGGATATGCGGTGGTGCGCCTGCTCCTCCGCTCCTCCTCCTCCTCCTCCTCCCGGCGGCGGGCAAAAGACCCTGTACTCGCGTGCGGAGCTCATGCGGGCGTCAAAGGGCAAGAGATACAGCTGCACGCCGCCGCCGCCGCCGCCGCCGTCCTCCTGGAGGATCTTGCGCACCGCAGACCGCGCGCGGCCCGAGGTGACGAGTCTCGTGAGCAGATCGTCGACCGAGCGGATGGCCCTCTCGCCGGGCCTCGTCTGGGCGCCGTCCTTGGGGGAGCAGGCGTCGAGGCGCGCGAAGAGGCCCCCGGGCGGGAAGACGATCCCGGACAGCGCGGGCGCGGCGACGGCGTCGTCGAGGTCCTCGCGGTAGAGGCGGTTGACGTGGCCGAGCTGCGCGGACGCCTCCATGGCCTCGAGGAGGAGCTTGGCCTGCGGGCGGGAGAGGCTGACGACCTGGACATCTGCGGGGCGCAGGCCGCGGCTGCGGAGGATCAGGGGCAGCCAGCGCTTGAAGCTGTAGGGCGCCTCGGAGGGCTCGTTCTCGTCGTCGTCGTCGTCGTCGACGAGATCGGTGGCTTCGTCGCGGGAGTGGAAGGAGGTATTGAAGTTGATGGGCTGTGGGCGCGCGAGGTCCGCTGCCACCTCGGCGAAGGGGACCTTGGTGATTCTCATGCTCTCTTGCTGCTGCGGCGCTGACTGATAGGAGTAATGGCGAGTGGCAAAGAGGGGGAAATGATTGTGAGAAGTGTGTGTGTGTGTGACGAGTTTGGAAATTTCTTGAGGTGGGCGTTGCGAAAGAAAGGGTCTGGGTGGGTGAATGACTTTCTCATATCAGGGTTGAGTTTATGCTCCTCCAAGGTCTTTGCTCTGATTGTTGGGTAACCCAGTAAGACTGATGTTGAGACTTTTTATCATCAGAAATGGTCTGACTCCTTTTCATTGCCCCTTTGGTCATTGTTCATTCACCTGCCAGACACCGTCTTGTTTTTCATTGTTTTCACCTCGGCATCAGTGGCATATTCAATGAATCACAGCCAGCAAACGAATCTGTAAGCACAAAAAGGTTAGTGGTAACCACTCTCTCTATCCAGCAAATATGCAATCATATAAGTTATGACCTGAGAAGATATCATTTCGTTTCCCCATTACATCGTGCAAAGGTCATGTCGGCTCTGGTCATGTCAACGCTTCCGGACCTCTCTCTCTCCCTCTCCCTCTTTGAAATCAAGGATGTCTTGTGTCATCATAGGCAAGGTATAGATGAATAGTAAATTAGGCAGTAGGTTCCATAAGTGAGCTCTTGGGTAGGAGAAGTCGAGACCAAAATTCCACGAAGAACCATAGTCAGGCTCAAGTTGACCAAGCCATCTGTCCATCATCACCCATGGCTCTTAGAAGGAGAAACTACAATTACATAACGGGTTGCGACTGTCAACAACCACCAAAAAAAACGTATGTCGATTACAAAGAAGGAAAACGTTCGCCGAGTCACCAAACAACAAACCACAAGCCCCGGCTCCCTCTCCGTCAGTCCACAAGTCTGCCGAGACCAACGCCGTCAAACAACGGCATAAGGAAGGCGTCGATGCGCTTCTCCGACGCCATGAGCCGGTTGAACTCGTCCAGGCACTTGATGTCGTCCTCGCTCCAGTAGCCCGACGCCTGCACGGCCTTGGCCTCGCCCTCGTACGCCGGGTTGGCCTCGTTGTTGAGAGCGACCAGACCCCTACGCAGGACGTTATCGGCAACGATGAGCCCGCCTTCGCGAAGCAGGCGCTTCTGGCCGGGGCGCGAGCGCTCCAGGATGGTGCGCAGGTAAGCAGGGTAGCCCGACTTTTGGGCGTCGATGAAGACGAGGTCATACGGCTGGTCCGGGTTGAGCTTGGGCAGTCTTTTTGTTTGGGAGAAGAAAAGGTAGAATGCTTTAGTATCAAGGGCGCGCTGAGAGGAGAGGAGAAAGGCGCTTACTGCTCCAGGGCATCGCCGACCACGACCTCGATGTTGGTGGCGCCATACTTGGCGTAGGCGGCCTTGGCCTTCTCGGCGTAGTCCGGGTTGAATTCGAGGCCCGTGACCTTGCCCTGGGGACCGACAACCTCGGACCACATGAGGCTCGAGTATCCCATGTAGACGCCGATCTCAAGGACTGCATGGTGTTAGTCTCTGTTCTTAATCGTCTCGTTTTCCCAGCCGGCTGTGAGCCTCCCTGGTGCATGCTATGGGGCGAAGCCCGCCCAGGCCTTCAGCTCCTCCAACTCACCTCGCTTGGCGCCAGCGGCTTTCGCGAGCCACATCACGGCGCGGGACTGGTACTTGGAGATGGTAAGGTTGGACTTCTCCTCGTTGTTGAGAATGTGGTCATGATACTCGTGCAGGTGAGCCGGTAGGCCGCCCGAGTTGGTCGCGGCGTACTCGGTCACGGCCTTGGCGACCTCCTCATTGGGGTAGAGCACGGGGACGTCAGACTTCATGGCTGTAGGTTTCCTCCCAAAGGTCCTAAAGAACAAATGAGAGAAAGTCTTGTCCGAGTGTCTGAAAGATATTTCCGTCCGAGTGACCAAACGAAGGTCGTATCCGAGTGACCAATGAGGTGAATCTGGAAAAAGAAATATGTGAGCTACGAGTTCTCTTTTGTACATCTATGTCATTCGTTCTTTCTTCCCTCCAAAGCACTTGTTTTGGTTCCTGACCCATGTTTGCTCCTGGCCGTGTGCAACTGGCGGACGGCGACACAAGATGGAACGCTCGACCCGAGACCAGTCTTTCTTGGAAAAGATCTTGACAAATCTGTACGCCGCACCTTCTCTTGCTTGCCATGGCATCCCGGTTCGCAAGAGAGAGCAGTCCCGTGCTTCTATCCCAACTCTGGCGGCGCCAAGAGACTTTTGTCAAACGCTCGACGGCAGCGGCGGCTCTCCCGGTGGTACTGCTTCCCATCTCCTGATATCTCCAAGGACACCCGCCTCTAGGTCTGGCAGTCGCAAGCGAGTTCTGTTGGCGCCCTCCCTGCCGACTAATGACTAGGAATGGATCTCTCGCTCACCTTCCGTATTTATCTGGCAAAGAAGCGAAGCTGGTAGTGCGGTGAGTAACTGTGATCGACGATGAGGTAATTCCCTCCCGTGTATAACTGCGTCTATGTACGAGTTGGAGGAAGATCCGATTCTCATATTGTTATTGAGGGAGACTACCTCGCCGGTATTACCTCCGATGTCCGGCCCCGGTTTTTCGGGAGTCAAACATTCACATACGTAGCTAGTCAGTCACTCAAGTATCCCCACAGCCGCCAGACTAAACTAGCAAGGTATTGTTGCATCATCCTTCATTCTTGCTCGTAACTCCGAGAATGCGGTCAGTCGTGATATTGGGCCATGGTGCTTGAGGTTTCGTCCGTGGTCATCCGGGATAGTGTTCCAATCACTCTCAAACCTGACCATGTTTGGGACTGAAAGTTTAAGGGAGGGCAGGAATATCAATTTCACTATCAGTCCAAGAGAAATACAAAGAGTTGAGTCAATCTGAGTAAATGTAAGGAAATAAGAAACCCCAACCGAGAATTCACACTTTTCCGGATTATTCCAATCTGCCCCAATTTCCCACTCCCGTCCGTGTACCGATAATTTCCCAAGAGTTTCCCTTCCCGATCCTAATAGAGAAGAGAAAGAAGAGGAAAAGAGACAAAGGAAAGAAGAACAACACATATCAAATCCTCCAAGAGAAAAGTAAAAAAGTAGCCAAGGCCGTAGCTTGTCCCAATCTGTGACGGCACCAAGCAGAAGAAGAAGAAAACAAGGAAAAGGGAAAGGGAAAGAAAAGTAAAAGAAAAGGAAAACCATGATAATATGAAAAGGTCCATAGCCCTCCCCCCCTGGGGTCGTTACGTGCATGACACCGCACCCTTAGGCGAACAGCATCGCAAAGGCAGTGCTAGCAAAGACCACGCCCAGCGCCGTCGTGAGAGCGGCCCGGCTAGCACCGCCGGTGACGACGGCAGGCTTGGCCGACTCGGTGGACGTGGCCGTGGCGTTGTCCTCCTGGCCGTAGCCGTGCTCGTGGCCGAAGGGCCCGCTGGGCAGAGGGAAGAAAGGCCTGGGGGTGATATCCTTCTTCTTACCCTCCTTCTCCTCCGAGTCGTCGTCGTCGTCGTCAGCCGGAGGGGGGCCGCCGCTCGAGGTCACGGGCGGGCCGTAGTCTTCGTCGTCCTCGCCCTCCTCGGCGACATCGGCCTCGAAGTCATCGGCGTCCTCGGCGTCGGTCTCCTCGACTTGCTTGTCGTCCTCGGCAGCAGCAGTAGCCTCGGCAGAGTCGACGTCGCTCTCGCCCTCGGCGCGCTTGCCGCGGTGGTGCACATGGTGGACGCGGGGACGCCCGGAGCCGTTGCCGTTGCCGAAGGGGCACCCGGGGCGCGGCTCCTCGCCGGGGGCGCCGGCGCACTCGCCGTCGCTGACGCCGCCGAGCAGGTCAAAGTCGATCCTGGGCCCGCCGTCGTCCTCCCTGTCCTCGCCGCCGGTGATCTCCTGGCAGGTGTGGCCGTTGAGCGGGCAGCGCGGGTCGTCGACCTCGCGGCCCTCGTGGTCCCGGAGGAGCTTGCACCTCTGCTTGTAGGGGCACTCGCCGCCCTCGCCGCCGCCGATGCCGCAGCCGCGCACGCACAGCTTCTCGCCCGGGTAGAGGTCAAAGTCGTCGTTGAGCCAGGGGTTCAGCTCGCGCAGCTCCTCGCCCGAGATGCCGAAGCGGCGCCAGATGCGCGAGGCCGTGTCGCCGCGGCGGACCTCGTAGAACTTCTCGCAGCGGAGGCACGAGGTGGCGTGGCACTCCTGCTCCTCGTCACCGGCGCTAAATGGGCACTTCTTGCCCAGCATCTCCTGCACCTTGGCCTTCCAGCCCTCGAGGTCGGCGTCGGCCCGGATGCCGGTCGGGTTGCCGGCGCCTCCCTGCCTCTCCGGGGGCGCGAACTCGCCGTTCGGGCTGAGCGGGATGATGACCTTGATCCTCTCGCCCTTGCCGGGGCCGTGGCCCGGCTTGAAGCCGCCGTTGCCATGCGGGCCCTGGGGCTTCTCCTCCTCCTCGCGCTTTACCACGGTACGGCGCTCCACGCCACGGCGGCGGCACTGGTGGCCATCGCGGCAAGGGTTACCATTGTGGCGAAAGCGGCACTCCTCGCCGTCGGGGCAGCGGCGGCACTCGTGGTGCTCGGGGCAGCGCTCCTCGCCGCCGTCCCCGCGGTAGCGCTCCAGCTCGCGCAGGAAGTCCTCGCGGCCCCGGTTGCGGTCCTCACGGCCCTCGCCATCGCGGCCGCCGCGGCCAAAGTGCTCGCGCAGGCGGCGGATGAGCTCCTCGCGGCCGCGGCGCTCGTCCTCGCCGCCGTCGCGACCGCCACGGCCGCCGTCACGGCCGTCACGGCCATCACGGCCGCCACGCTCGCCCTCCTCGCCAAAGTAGCGGCGGAGGAACTCGTCGCGCAGGCCCTGGCGCTCGCGGCCCCGCTCCTCGCCGATGCCGTCATTGCCGCTGAGCTCGTTGAAGCGGCGCAGGAAGTCATCGCGGTCCCGGTCGCGGTTGCGGCCCTCGCCCTCTCCCTCGCCGAAGCCGCGGAAGTCGCGGTCACGGTCACGGCCGCGCTCGCCGCCACGGTCACGGCCGCCGCCGCGGCGACGGCCAGAGTCCCTGTCGCCCTCCTCGTCGCGGAGGCGGCGGAGCTCCTCGTCCCGCTCGCGGCGGCGCTCCTCCTCCGTGCGGCCGAGGCGGCCCTCGCCGGCCAGGGCGGCGCGCTCGGCCTCGGGGACGGGCACGAGGCGGCGCTCCGACAGGCACAGCGTCTGGCCAGGGTAGATGTGGCACTCCGGGTCGAGGAAGGGGTTGAAGGTGCGCAGGGCGTCGAGGCCGAGCTGGTGCCGGTTGGCGATGTCCCAGCAGGTGTCGCCCTTGAGGACGATGTAGCGCCGGTCGCACTCGTCGCCGCGGCTCAGGAACCGGTTGGGGTCGTCCAGAAGCCGGTCGTCGTAGTGGTGGCGATGGTGGTGCTCGCCGTGGTCATGGACGTGACGGTGCTCACCGTGATCGTGCCTGTGGCGGTGCTCGCCGTGGTCGTGGTGGTGATGGTGATAGTGGTGGACGAAGTACTCGTGGTCCTTCTTCTTGCACTCACAGTCACGGCGGCACTCGTGGTCGTGCTCGCCGCAACGACGCTTGGGCTTGCAGTACTCCTTGTCACTGCACCTCTTGCCGCTGGGGTTGCTGTCGGGAGAGGAGACGTGTTAGTCGATTGCTAACTCCGATCACAAGTACTGGCAAGAAGCTATTGGGGCTGGATGGGTAGGCTTACATGTCGAGGAAGGGGATGGGGATGTATTGCCGGCCGTTGGGGTCGCAGCCCGGCCTGACGCCATCGCCTGCCTCACCCTCGGCGGCAAAGGGGCATGACCCCTCCTGCTCGCCAGTCTGGTTCTCAGCGCCGGCGGCGAAGGGGACACCCTGAGGAGGCTGCTCAGCCTCGTTCGGCTTGGCCTCGACGTCACGGCCGGTCAGGGCCTTGAAGGTAAGACTAGGAGCTGGATTGGCGTTGGCAACTGCCAGGAGGGCAGCTGTCAGCAGGATGGGCCTCATCGTGACTAAGTAACAGTCAAGCAAGGTGCAAGGGGTGACAACGTCCTCTAGAAAAGTATCTGAAGCAGATAGGAGAAAGAGAGGATGGTGTCAAGGAAGCTGAACACAAAGAAGAGAGAAGTAAGCTTCGGCCGGGAAGGACAGAAATGGTGCTTGGACGCTTCTCTTATACACACTGCCAGCACTCGTTGCCTCGCTCCGAATCCCTTCTTGGTTGCGCCATCTCTAGTACGTTCCATGAGCTGTTGTGTTATGAACTATGAATGGCTGCATTGAACACGCTCGGCACAATCGACCCTTGGCGCACCGGAGACACGGACATGTTATTGAACGCAGGCTGCGACAATGCATGGTCATGACCCAGGTCCGCGGAACAGAGCATGGTCCAACTTGGCACGATGAAGCCACCGGCTCTCTAGAGCCAGACCCGATGTTGACAGTCGAGGCGGCAACGGGGACAATTCCTCAAAATCTCCCGGCCATTGCCTGGGCAGAAGGGGGTGGTTGAAAAATAGAGGACCCATCAGTACCAGACATCGACAATTCCACATAAACAACGCAACTCGCTCATCTGGTCAGGCAGTCGGCTCTCGTAAAAGTCGAGCGGGTGTGGGGAGACACGAACCAGCCCGGTGATGGAAGTGGTGCACCACATGTTGCAGGTGCCCGGCTGGCCAGTCCGGCCGAGGGCTGGTTCTTTTCCCCAATTGCAAAGCCGGATACCCTCCGTCGGGGTGAAGGGTGCATCAAGGTGTCCAAATCACGTCTGGGGCATTTCTGCATCTCAAAAGTGGTGTCAAGCAATCATCGATTCGGCGCGTTATTCTCTCATATGCTGCTCGTTTGTTGTGCGATACGCGCTCGCTGGTTGGCTTCCCCTCTCTTTTCTTTGCCCTAGGCCACACAAGTCTCGGAGGCTTTCCGCTATAACGCCTACACACCATGAACCGTATGCATCCGCCACTTTGCCCATCACGTCCGGTCAGGATCCTACTCCTCGGGTATGCCCGAAAACAGGCCAACACGCATTCGGTGGCTCTGCAAGGTGCATTGTTAGTGAGGCAGCTGGTTTGGAGATGTTTTTCCAACTTACCCATGGAAGCTTGGGTATAACCACGGCCAAGACGGCGAGGAAGTTGATGGTGAAGTATGTGAGGTCGTAGTGGGTGTAGTGGGTGCTGAGCAAGAAGAGCACGATGGGGACGCTGGTCAGAAACTTCTTGGCCGGGGTGTACTGAGCGCCATCGTCGATCTGCTCCCACATGTTGAGGTTGTCATAGGCTCCAGAGTTGAACTCGAAGGGTACGCCGCGGACATAGTGGAACATGAGGTAGGACCCAAACATGTACGAAACATTGGTCAGGGTCCATGATGTCTCCTGGGACATGCCCGGGACAATGTCGAAGAGGATCTTGAGCAGGCAGATGACGACAAAGTGGACTGCCCACGCGCCTGTGTTGGAGACATGCAAATGTCAGCATCTAGTCACTCGGATTGAGAAATACACGGAGCTAAGCAGAGCTGCGGAAAGGCCGGAAGGCTCGCATCCAGAGGTCTCGCAACATGGGCCCGCAACAGATCGAGACCTAGAGTGCATCTCAAGGCTGCAATCTGGACTTGGGATCGGTGCACGCCAAGGCCGTGCAGCCTTGGGGCACTCGAGCGAGAATAGGGAACGCCGCCGGGGATCGGAGTTCGGAGGGGGTTAAGGATTTGGCGTATAAATATGTGTGCTTGCTTACCTTTGGCGTTTACCCACTCGGCATTGCCGTTGGGGAGAGCGCCCTGGTCGCTGAGGCGCTCGAGAGGCTCGGGAGGCTCTTGGTAGACCTGGAGGATGCTGCTAGATCTCCTCCTCCGGCTTCCCTTATCGGTCTCGGGCATGGTCGGCTGGCGGTAGATGCTCCCACGACGGCGCGGCGGATCGGTGCCGGCGTCGTAAGAGACGGTTCGGGGGATGAGGATGGGAGACAGCTTGACGGTATTGCTCGGGTGTCGGTCGGAAGGGTCGGAGCGTGTGTTCTGTTTGCTGCTCCCTACTGAGACGGGGCGGGAGAAGGAAGAAAAAGGAGGTCTCGTGCACACACGCGCGCACTGATGCCGGCTCGCTCGTGGTGGTGATGATGTCACAGGAATTGCGAAGGGAAAGGGGGAAAGGAGAAGATTTTGGCGACGGGCAGACTACTCACGTGGGAGAAAAGTGAGGTTGAAGAATCAAATGATCCAGCAAAGATGATGCAGTGAATGACTACTGGTCCAAGGATTGTGTTGAGCTGGAAGCTGGGGGGGGGGATGACTGAAGCCGCAGCTCGTTGGTGGGGAGGGGGGAGAATATGTTGTCCTCAGAAGGAAGAGAGAGTCTGCTGGAATGGGTGGATGAAGAGATGAGACAACAAATCTCAAGGGTGCAGCCAGCCCGCCGAGGCGTCGCGGAAGTGCTGGGACGAGACAAGCCAGCCTGGAAATAGCCCTGTCAGGGTGGATACACAGGCAAGCGTGGGCGCTGCGCGGCCCCTAACAGAGTGGCTAAACGCCCCCTAACATGACCTGGGCAGTCCTAAACCCGATGTGCGGTGGGGAGGACTAACCGACCAGAACTGGTTCCTGCTATGTATAACTCTTCCTAAAGTGATTGATCAATGCCACTCGTGTTTGTCCTGCAAACCTGTCGGCTTGAGTCAGAATTGGTCACTATTCCCACAAAGATTGACATGTGCTTTGTGTTGTATGCGTTTGTCTCCCTCATATCGACCGAGACAGACAGTGCTGCGAAGAGAAACCGACTTTACATACTCACTTATCCTTGTATGTGTGCACATGAAGGTACACTCGCTTTGGTCTAGCCTGGCCCTGTTCCCTTTTCTGGGAGGAGCCGAGATTGTGGTCTCCTCCCCCTTTGAGGTCGATGATGGATCTGGACACATCTCCAGGACCCCTGCCATTCTGTAATGGGCTTTTACGAAGTACATGTAGCGGAGGTCATGAGCCACGCCGACCACGGTGGAGTGAGTACGCGTAGCTGGGTCCAGTGTGGTGGGGACGTGCCAGGCCCGCGGGCACCGCCAGCTGGAGAAAGAAAGATCAGTGAAGGGAGCTCGGGCCAACAGTGGTCTGGCCATTATTACAGAACTTCGTAACCTCACTGTTAGCCGAGTACTTGAATCTGCGCAAATAGGCAGTCTAATTTCACGTACCCCGATACCCATCTCAATCTCTCAACAGCAACACAGACCCCAAGCACTCGCATCATCAGCATCAGATCGAGTCCTTGCCTGGCATCTTGGCTCCTTTCTATTGGAACTCACAACTCTATTCAGACTCTCACTCCCGACATTCATTAATGAAGACTGTTGAGTGCCTGGCGCACCATGACTCCTCTACCAACCTTGGCAGCCTGACGCCGTTGCTGTTAGTTATGCGAAAGCCAAATACCCACCTGAATTTCAATGCTGTCTGATACGCTGATCGGCGATAAGATAGCCATGCCCAATCTCAAAAATTCATTTGCGATGATAACTTCATCCGCCGACAAAGAAGACGACACTGATGAGTTGAGTCGCCAAAAAAGGGCTTTCAAACACGGCTCGAGAATCTGAGCTGCTTGGTCTTGGATATCCTGTTGCTTTGCTCTCTGAGGCTTCAATGACACAACACAAGCTGTTTGTCAAGACTCAATAACATCCCGGGACTACGGTCAACTCTTTTTTGAACAACGCGTCAAACAAGAGGGCTTTCGCGGAGGACTATTCAGACTGAGGCTCTTGCAGTATCGATACACAGGCCTGCGAATTTTGAGGTCTTGGTATTGCTGTTTTGGGCCTTATCTGGCACGCAAGGGGTGGATAGGCAAAGAGACTCTCGAAAGGGGCAGGGCCTTGCATGAGAGTCGACTGTCATGTCTGGACAACCATCGCCGGAATGGTTGCCTGTAGGGCATCTTCAAGACACGGATGAGTCTGGGCAGCCTCGGTCGGCTTCCAGGTCTCTATCACCAGATCGGGCTGAGCAGTCAGAGTCAGGGGAAATATCAGAGACACCCCTTTCGTCATCGGCACAAAAGAGGCCACGCGATGAGGACTCGGGCTCCGTTGAGGAAGGAGAGGCATCTGAGAGCGATGCAGAAGACGAGTCGCCTAGCCGACCGCAGAAGCGGCAGAGAACAGAGGATGCAGCGTCTGAGGTCGAGAGTGCGAGCGCAGAGGAGGGTGAAGTAAGCGCCACAAGCTCAGAAAGCGGCGATGAGGGCAGTGAGGGTACCGGTGATGATGATGGCGATGATATATCAGAGGGCGAGGTGGATGAGGAGGGTTTGAGCCAAAAGCAACAGCAGCAGCAGCAGGGCCTGCCAGAACAGGCTTCAGTGGGTTGGAACAGCGCAGTAAACAAAGGCAGCGCCCTTCGCACCTCCTTTGGCGGCGCTTCCTCCACAAACAAGGCAGCTGCGCCCTCGAAAAAACCCGACACTGCAGCCACAAACCTTTCAAAATCCACTCAACAAAACACCTCCAGAACCTCTTCCTCCCCAAGTAGTTCTGGATCCCAAGAAGGCGCGTCCTCGACTTCCGAAACAAAGTCCGGAGCATTATCGAATCCACCCAAGGCAACGGCAGGCAGCAACGACTCCAACATGCCGATCCTGCGCTCTGGTACCAACACGCAGCCCCAGCGGATCGTTGACCGACCAAAGGAACAGCGCCAGGAGAAGAAGGTCAGCCAGGAGAAAAAGGTCATGCAGGAGAAGAAGGTGGGCCAGGACTCGGATGAGAATGAACAGAGCATCTTGATCGGCGACCAGATCTCACCTGCCACAGCAGCAGCCGCTGCAGTACTCGCTGCTGCTGCTGCTAAGCGCAAGACCCCCCTCGTATACCAGAAGAAGAAAACCAAATGGCGGCTTCCCGACTTCGTCGATACGAGTGGAGGTAAAGGCACGTCCTGGAACGCCATGATCGAGACGTGGTGCTACGATTTGTGCGCCGACAGCCGCAACGCCCGGCACGCATCGCATGTCAATGCTACCATCCTGCTCAAGGCCCTTCGAAACTACTTTGAAACCTTCAAGGAAAAGCTACCCATGGACCAGCAGATTGAGGGCAGAAATGTGATTATCGCAGCCGAGAAGAAGGGAATGCTCGAAGCCATTGCGCAGAAGATCCAGGAAGATATTAAGGCCGGCAAGAAGCCTACTGCGCCGGGTACATCCAACGACCAAGCGGCTACGAAGCAGGATGTCAAAGAAATCAAACAAGAAGCGCGTGCCACAGATGCTCCCCAACAGTCCGCGAAGCAAACAACATCCTCAGCATCAACAGTAGTAAAGGACGAGCCCAGCGCAAGCGAATGGGCTTCCCTCCTCGACGATGCACCCGCCAGAGCGCAGGTCAAGCGCAAAGACGACGGCCCCGCACCATCCCAGGTCGCAGCCATGCCCACCGCTGCCACGGCCGCCCCCAACGGTGATATCATCATGGACCTCCGCGACGAGATCGGCACGGTGCACTACCAGCTCTCGCGCGACGACGAGGTCGCCGACCTGAAGCGCTACTTCCCCGGCGTCCCCGAGAAGTCGGACTTTTGCGTCTTCTGCCACGCCTCGAGCGACCACCGCGCTAACGACTGCCCGCACGCGAGCCCGGAGTGCGTCTTCTGCTCGTCCAAGTCGCACACGCGCTTCCAATGCCCGGAGCGCCAGCGATGCGAAAAGTGCCGACAGCTCGGGCACGCTAAGGCAACCTGCAAGGAGAAGCTCAAGCAGCCGGCCTCGGAGGCCGAGTGCGCGTACTGCGCGTCGCGCACCCACGGCGAGTCGGCCTGCCCGCTCGTCTGGCGCACCTACTTCTCCGCCGCCGCCGCGTGCAAGAAGGTGCAGTCCATCCCGGCGTACTGCTACTGCTGCGGCGGCGAGGGCCACTTTGGCGCCGACTGCCCGGACAACCGCGGCCGCCACCCCTCGGGCCGGACCTACCTTATCGCCGACGAGGACGTCTGGTCCGCCGCCGCACAGGCGCGCTACGTCGACGCCGCGTCGGGCGACCAGCCCATCGCCTGGCAGCCGCCCCTGCCGCCCGGCGCGCCTCCCGTCCCGCAGGCCACGGACCCCATCGCCCTGCCCAACATCCCCGGCCGCAGCATCGTGCCCCGCACGCACATCCACTTCACAGAGGACGACGACGACGACGATGACGACGTCGCGTCCTTCCTGAACCACAGCAAGCGGCCTGCGCGCGGCGGTGGCGCCGGCGGTCGTGGTGGAAGCGCTGCCGGGGGATCGGGTAACATCCGCTTCTCAGACTTCTACCAGGGCGGCGGTGGCGGCGGAGGTGGACGGCGCGGAGGTGGTGGTGGTGGTGGTGGTAATTCCGGCAGCGGCGGCCAGGGCTCGGGAGCGAACTCGTTGCCCCCCCGTCCGCCGCAGGGCGTGCGCATGGGCGCCTACTCGTTCCGGCCGCCGCCTCAGAACGATTACAACTCCCGCGGTGGTGGCAGCTCTGGGCGTGGACGAGGTGGAGGCGGAGGTGGTGGTGGTGGTGGTGGTGGTGGTGGTGGTGGCTCCAGAGGAGGCGTATCGAAGCGAGGCAGCCGTGGTCGCGGTCGTAGGGGACGCGCCTGAGGTGTGTCGGGACTCGCCCCAGCAACGCATGCTCGGTACAGCTTCAAATGTGACCACGATGATGAATTAGAGAGTCGTCTAATTACGGACACGAGCGACTGCCATGTATGTATTCATGGCTTGTACTACAAAAAAACCTTTGTACCTGATGACTGCTGCTGCTAGCCTTCAAGGATGAGGCGAAATGAGATGAGCAGTCAAGATGATATCTGCCTCGCAGGAGGGCATCGATGAATCTCGCTGTCTATGACTTCAATGGAACTAAGTAATACGCTGCTAGAATAGCTATGAAATGGAATCAAACTTTCAGAAGCACGCTTCTTTGCGCGGTATCCTGGGATCTCTCACCTTGCTCGTCTTTCTTGGAATGAGGGGCTTGCTCGTCTTTCTTGCCCCTCATTCCAAGAAAGACGAGCCCCTCATTCCCGTTCTGATCGGTCTCCAAAAGGAGACTCGGCGCCTCTACTATCCACTACTCGCCCCTGAGGTTCTTCCTCCGCGTCCATCGTGTCCCACAGCGAGAGCTGTTCCATGAGCTCCTGGGCCTGGGCAGGACCCTCGTGGCTGGACAGCGGAGTACCGACAGGTTCGGAGTGGCCAGGCGACCGATCCCTGGCTTGAGGTTGGGGGCGTGCATCAACTACGCCGCCGGACATGGGAGCACTGACAGATCCAAGGGGGAGGCGCCCGCCAGGGGTCCAAGTTGGGGTCTGGGTTTGAGATCGGGGGCTGTGTGCCGCAAAATGGTCGCCGATCATGGGAGCACCCATGGTAGATGGGCCGCCAGGCCCCAAAGCCCTAGCTTGAGGTCGGGAGTGGGCGTCTGTACGAGACTGCAACGGCGGCCACGCACCCCGTTCCGATGCATGCTGGTTTGGTGGCTGGTCATCATCTGCTTGGTGTAGGCGCTCTAGGGTTGGACAAGATCAGTATATATTTCGCGGGAGAGGAAAAGGGCCAGTCCACAAAATGCGACGAAGAAAGGGTTTGCCGGCTCGGCTCGACTGACTTACCGATCAAGGCACCCGGAGATTCGTTTAACCGGAGCCATATCTTTGGGAGAGTTTCGACAGACACGTTGACAAGAGGCCATAGCTGCCTGCAGGCTTGTGCCTTCTGCGGCGTGTGCTCGTGCAGGGCCAAGGTTTTGATAATCGCCTGCAACGCATCGGCTCGCTGTGCTTGGGTTGTCTTTTGCAGTCTCATGGCCGGGGAGTCGAACCAGCCTTGCCGGGCAATCCTGTCGGCGAGGTACATATGCACCATTTCGACAATCGTGACTCGATTTGCAAACGGCTGCAACGATTCGATGTCCGCGTAGGCCGTCTCTTCTCGGAAGCGCTCTTCGGCGGCCTCGAGGAAGCGGAGTCCATGGACGGCAATGAAGTCGGCATACGAGGCAGCTCCGGAATATTCACCCGTGGAGGGGCCGGTGCCGAACAGGCGGCCCCAGCGGTGGCCGCCTTGGGCGAGATGGAACGGAGAGCCTCGTGGTCTAAAGCTTTTCTGCGGAAACAAGAGCTGGTTGAGAAACCACCACATTGACGCGTCGAGGGGCTTGTGTTGTCGGCCGACTAGTTCGTCTATCTGAGCGGGCGTCAGGCCGCGCAAGAAACGGAAGGAGCATCCATTGCCACTGCACTCGAACCAGTGGAAAGACTGGAGGTAGTCAGGGGTTTCCGTGATGGTGAGGTCACTGTCACAGCGGAGACAGCGGCAGGGCATCCGATGGGCGGCCTTGAAATGCTGAACGAGGGACCACATGCTAGCGAAGCTCGCTTGCTCACAGGAGCGATAAATATAGGGTTTGAAGACGTGGAATGGGCAAGCAAATCGGGACCACTGTCTTGGCTTCCCGGTCGTCATGAGACGAGCCTCTGACCAGGTCGATGAGGCGGAGGAAACGTCATTCTAGACGATTTCGCCCTGGTCTTCCTGCCCGACTTGGCCTTGGATTTTGGTCCACGCAGAGGTCCCATTTCGGGCGGACATGGAGGCAGTGCGGCCCTCCAGAGGTTGGCCCCTGTCGGTGTGAGGGATTGGGAGGGAGGACATGGCAGCGCAGTCTGAAATCTGAAGCCGGGAAAGCAGTTGTGGGATAACAAGACTTGTCGGTTCCAGGATACCTAGTGAGGGAAGCTGAAGAGCCGTGTAGATCGAGAGATGCAGCGAGTGATGCCGATGGCGATGTTGATGTTGGGAAGACAAGATGAAATATGGAAGATGGTGATGACCAGGCTGCTTTCTCGCTACTTGAGGCGACGCATGATGGATGGAAGAAGCAATGGATTGGTTCCTCAAGCTCTATATCTTTAAGGAAAGAAGGCACCAGTACAGGTGATCAATGGCAAGCACGAATCAATGATGTATCAGACACTTCAAATGTCCAACGAGTGACATCAACACAATCAGGGCACCGATGGACCTATCTGCCTCCAGAATGTTGACTTTTGGTGCAGAGACAAAAGCGATGGGCTACAACGATCAAGCGCCAAGCATTAGCATCCTTACTCCAATACCCATACAGCAATTGATGTCCAGCATCATCAATTCCATGATCAACTTGATCAGAGTTGACATCAAATGATACATCGAAAGTCGTTGACGCTGACAGCTGGCCGGAAAAACCAAAGGCGCGCATTCCGACCCACACGGCGCCCGCCCTCGCGGCCAATGAGCAGCGCGCAATTGGGCATTAGCGAGAGCATTGGAGCTCTGCTGGCTTCCCTCGAGCCAGTGCAGCCGGCTAGCGCCCTTTTTCACCCATCCGGGAGGCGAAAAAGCCGGCAATCTGATCGAAACCGCAACGTCAATCCGTGGGGTGGCTTTCCTTTGACCTTTCCAATCTCTCGGAACAGCCTCGCCTCTTCTCTGGACGACCAACGGGTTGCTTGCCATCAGTCTCGTCTCTGCAATCGACCCTCCACACGAGATTCGGCTCCGGTCCAGCGCACACACACACACAGCAGCCATGTCGGCGTCTCTGCGCACGACGGCCTCGGCCGCCTTGAGAGGTTTGTTTTGAAGCCCACCACCGCGCCCCCTTCCCCAATTGGCCCCAGGATGGATGGGCATCAATCGACATCACGCATGTACTGACAGTCTGACCGGTACAGCCAAGCCGACCACCGCCCTCCTCCCCTTCCGAACCGCCACCGCCGCCCTCTCCTCCTCATCACGGAAGCCCTACGCCGGCCACGCCGCCGTCGTCGGCGGCTCCAACGACCACACGGGCCTCGCCCGCCGCGAGCGCAAGGAGGTGCCCCTCGCCAGCCAGGAGCCCACCAAGGGCGTCGTCCAGTACGCCCTGACGACGCTCGACATCATGGCCAACTGGGCCCGCCAGTCGTCGCTCTGGCCCATGACCTTCGGCCTCGCCTGCTGCGCCGTCGAGATGATGCACCTGTCCACCCCGCGCTACGACCAGGACCGCCTCGGCATCATCTTCCGCGCCTCGCCGCGGCAGTCGGACGTCATGATCGTCGCCGGCACCCTGACCAACAAGATGGCCCCCGCCCTGCGCCAGGTCTACGACCAGATGCCCGAGCCGCGCTGGGTCATCTCGATGGGCTCGTGCGCCAACGGCGGCGGCTACTACCACTACAGCTACAGCGTCGTCCGCGGCTGCGACCGCATCGTCCCCGTCGACGTCTACGTCCCCGGCTGCCCGCCCACCAGCGAGGCCCTCATGTACGGCATCTTCCAGCTGCAGCGCAAGATGCGGAATACCAAGATCACGAGGATGTGGTACCGCAAGTAGATGGAGGCTGCTGCTATTGCCGCTTGCGTCATTCTGCTCTTCCCAGAAAGACTTGGACTACAAGGCGGTGGCGCAGAGGATACGATTTTTAAGGACCGTGTCTCTTTGTGTCGGAACGGCAACCTTTGGTCGTGTGCCTGATGGGTGGTGGGTCGACGCAAGAGATGGAGGAGCACAAGGGGGCGGACTGTGACGGTGCATCGAGGTGATCTCTTTTTCCTTTGTTTTGGCATATGTACATACTCGATCGTTTTCCAGAGAGAAACGCCCCGCACGCAGGTTGCGACGCGGAGGAGCTGTACAAGTAGGGTTTGCGATCCGAGGAGGCAAATACGAGAAACAAAAATTCCAGCTAATCCCGCCTTCTCTACCATTCTGATTGCTGTCCAAGCGAGGGTTATTCCAGGCATTAGTGACATGCCAAGTCATCCCTCCTTCCTCGCTCTTGATGTGGTGACCTCGACCTGCTCCTCCCGATGGCAAGGCGGTGGTGGTCTCTTGTTGGCATTTGCATCAGAGTGTCCAAGGTGATCAGATCTTGGCGATGAATGCATACATCGATGAGAGAAGCTGCTTCCTTTCACAATTGTTGGCATGCTGGTCGATCAACAGGCACCGGTTCTCTGACGTGACAATTGTCAACAGAACGGAACGGGCAGTCTCGAGTCTTCGAAAACAATGGGCTGGGTGAATACTGGCAACTCGATGTGTTATGTATGTGCGTTGCGTTGCGTACCATATCTGAACGGCAGTGACAATCAGGTCATAAAGGACCACGTAGAAGACCTCGGCATGATTCACATGGGCAACCGGGACAGCACCACTGGCCCTTCCATCGTAGAAACACCAGGCATTACATTTCACAACCATATCGTGGGGATTTCAAACCATGGCTGGACATACATTGCAATACGCACGCTCCAAGCTTTGTTCTCTTTCTCTTAACCCTTATTTCCCATATAAAATTCAATCGACATTCAGTCTTTCCATGCCATATGCCCATTGGGATACCTGGAAATAAGTCCAGCTCTTGACCCTCAAACACCTCCATACCAAAGTATCTACACAAACCCCCCTCGCCCTCCGAGATGAAGAACCATAAAGAACCATGATCAACAAGCCCACTCACTCAGTCACTACCCGGAAAACTCCCCAACCAAGCCGAAACCTCCCTCTCCCAGTGACAGTCCGACACACACACAAGGCACAAGAAAGCAGCAAATGGAGACAAATGTACTGGAACACAGCGGTAGTAGAGGGGGGACGACGATAGATACAACTATTGCACATAGCAAGGTAGTAGGTATTCAGGTATGGTATGGGAGTAGACACAGACAGAGAAAACCCTTCCAGCGAGCATGAGAAACCAACCCACAACACACAGATAAGAGGAAATAAAAACGAGAATACCAAATGCCCCCCCCCCCCCGAAACAAGCCAAAGCCTTCCTCTCAGCTTCCAAAGCTTCCAGAGCTTTCATGTCTCCTTTTTTTTCTCTCCCTCCGTCCAAGCAGCCCCAACACCCAGGCCGACTTTTGATTACTCGGATAAATCTCCCCCATCCCATCCCCCTGCCCCTTTTCTCGCTCTCTCTCGCACGCTCCCATGACAAGAGCCCCCTTTTTGGTAGAATCCCACCCTAGCGAGGTCAAAAAAAAAAGAGACAAGGAAGGCTGCACACACTAATAAAATATAGGGTATCATGTTCAATAATGAAACAGACAGAAAAAAACCCACAGCATCGCCCACTGAAAGAAACAAAAACAACTTTCAAACGCCCCAAAACCCGTTCTTTTGAATCTTGGGGGTTAAAAACAAAAGAGAACACACACACACACAGAGTCCGTAGTATCATCACTCATCATCGGATATCGTCAGCCAGAAGAAATTCGATACATCCCCCATCCATCCGTCCACACACACACACACACTTCATCAGACAGAGGCCAGACCCCTCCGGACCTCGGCCGGGCTGCCGTAGCAGACGCAGTACTTGGCAAGGTCCTGCACACAGAAACACAACAAGTCAGCCATCGTTCGTTCAACCCATCATTCCTCTAAAGCACCCCTCACAAGAAGAAAACCAAAAAGAAGAAAAACGTACCTTCGTAACCAGAGACCCAGCCCCGACAGTCGTGCCCCTCCCAATCTTGACGCCAGGCAAGATGACCACGTTGGCGCCGATGAAGACGTCCTCCTCGATGACGACGGGCTTGCCAAACTGCGCGCCCCGGCTGCCCTGCCGGCGGCGGTAGTCGGTCGGCATCGTCGCCGTGTAGATGCACACGTTGGGCCCGATGACGACGTTGTCGCCGATGCTCACCTCGCAGGGGTCGATGATGGTGCAGTTGCGCCCGATGAGCACGTTCTTGCCAATGTTGATGTTGTACCCGTAGTCGCACACAAAGGGCGCCTCGACGACCACGTCGCTGCCGATGCGGCCCGTGTGCGTCACGGGCGACGTCATGGTCGGCGAGATCTGCACGCCCTCGCGCGGCTGCAGGATGTCGCGGAAGAGGCGCGCCCGCTCGCCGGGGGACACGCCGTTGTTGGGGTTGGTCGCGTTGTTGAACCGCCAGCAGGCGGCGCTGCAGCGCTCCCGCTCCAGCACCAGCTCCTTGTCGAAGGGGTAGTACTGGCGGCCCGAGATCATCTCTTCCTTTTCCCTCCGCTGCCTGCCACCGGATGGATACTGCGGCGTGTGGGAGAGGGCCAGCTGCGCCGTCGCCTGCACGCCGCTCGTCTGTGACGTGATAGGGCTGTTCGTCCTCGTCGCGTGCAGGATGTTGATCTGCGGAAGTGTGGTGCCGTGCGCCGGCAGGTCGGGCTCGGTTCTGCTGAGGTCGTGGAGTGGGGGAACACGCTGATACTCCTTGGGCGTGCGATCCGGGAACGGCGTGGGCGCGGCCGCGCTGACGGGCGTGGGGAAGATGTTGGCCGTGTTGGTATACGCCGACAATGCCGAGAGCTTGTTGTCAGGGCTGGCGATGGACGCGCTCGGTAGTGTGGATGCCGTGGGCCTGTCGTCGTCCGTCTGCAGCGGGCGGCCTTGCGGAGGCTCGATCCGGAGCGGCTGGCCCCGGTAGGTGGGCAGAGGCTCGCGCTTCTGCTGGTGCGGGATGATGGTGATAGGTATGGACTGCGGCATGCCATAGGCACCGGGCGGGATGTACGTCGGATCCTTGGACTCGATCTGGATGGTCGCCGTCTTGGCTTCCGGCTTGGGCCAGGTGCCGCGCTGTGGCGGGTAGCCGGCGCAAACAAAACCGCCACGGACGCAGTTCGAGCCTGGAGGATGATCAGTACACTATTGCTTTTCTTTTGGACGTTCCCTTGCTTCCCATGCACTCACACTCGGGCTTGGTCTCATCGCACTTCTTCTTGCGCTTCCTGCAGGTGAGGCAGCCAGTCTTGGTCCGGTTGCTAAAGTTACGCTTCCGCTTCTTGGGATCCGACTGCATCACGCCGTCCCTCCGCTGCTCGGGCGTGTACTGTCCGCCGTAGATGACCGAGCGGTCGTCGCCGTCGGGGCTCGTCTGCGGGTAGTCCTGATCCATCTGGCCGGTCGCCCTCCTCAGCGTCTCGATCTGCTCGTCCGTGTTTGCAGAGTTGGGCGCCGCCGACTGCGGCTCGTAATTGGAGCTGCGCTCGTCCGCTCTGCTCTGGCTGTACCACGAGTCGCCGTGATCCCGGTGCTCGTCGCCGTACGGGCGGTAGTCCCTCTGCGGCGTGTAAGCATCTCGGGACGGTGATCGGGGCCGTGAGGGGTCCGATTCTTCCACCGGCCTGTCGTGCCTCGACAGGTCGTACTCTCCTCTCCTGGGTTCCATAGAGTCTGATCGCTTGCGCTTATGCGTGCTTTCGTTATCTGAGTAAGCTGGCGCCGGTTGATACGCGGGCCTATCCAGTGAAGGGCCGGACCAGCTCCCAGGACGCTCGGGCTGTGTGGGTGAGGGATCGGCTGTTGATGCGGCCGTCCTGGGTTCTGAAATCTGGCCGGGTCGGCCAGTGTGCTCCTCAGACTCCCTCCGTATCGTGCTCAGGCCACCGTTGAGGCCTTCCGTAGTAGCCGACTTTGGTGAGCCCCCGTTAAGGGCTGTGAACGCCGCCATCTTCATCCACGCTACGAGTGATGGCTCAGGATGCGGTTATTAGGCTCCGGGCAAGTCAATTGCTCAAGCTGGGACGAAAAGGTGCCAGAAAAGACGCAATTCTGGGAGCACAGAACAAGGCTGTCCCGTGGTGAATGGGACAGGGTCCGGAGATGCCACTCCGTGAGCTAAGTAGGCAGCAGAATACGGGGCCCTGGAAGACCCGCGCGTAAACGTGCACGATAGATCGATAGATCGGTTCACCTCGGATTGAGTGAATGGGCACCAAAGTGGGTGCGGCTGAGGGCCAGATGGACAAGAAATCGAGCGAAGGTGCTTCGCGCCGAACTCGGTCGGTCTCACTTGGCCGCTTATGCCTTTCACACACACACACAAATTCACAGCTCCCCGCTGGCGA
This sequence comes from Thyridium curvatum, assembly GCF_004353045.1. Classification (NCBI taxonomy): domain Eukaryota; kingdom Fungi; phylum Ascomycota; class Sordariomycetes; order Thyridiales; family Thyridiaceae; genus Thyridium; species Thyridium curvatum. Next base: position 328,960 of record NW_022156770.1, on the reverse strand, counting down.
GGAACGATGGGTGCCGAGTAGCTCTAGTCGGTCGAGTCGTCGTCGAAGTTCCAGTCGGGAAACCGAGAGCCGGGGACGTTGCTCGAGACAAAAAAGTGTCGAGAACAAAAGAATGGGTCAAAAGAGAGCGAGGCCTCAAGGAAAAAAAGACAAGTAATACGGGATTGCGCAACCCAGAGAAAAAAAAAAAGATGCGGCGGTGCCCTGCGGGGTTTCCCTGAATAATAAGCAGAGCAGGCGGCTTGTCGCCTCAGCGCGGATCGCGAGAGGGTAGGTAAAGTGTGCAGGCAGTGTGGTGCGAGTGTCCCAAAGGTGTGATCAACCCTGCAGGTTATTCGGTTGGTTCGAATGGCAATTGACCCTAGTGACTGGATACGATGGCGGGGAACGGGTATGGGTATGGGTTATGGGAAATGGATGCGTATGTGCGTCTGGTGCAGAGCGACAGTCGATGGGTCGTCTCGTCTGCCGCCAGGGTGCAGTAGGTATGCAAAACGCAGCGCGCACTAGACTAGTTGCGGGAAGGACGGCGAGACGAAACGGTGCCAGAACGAACTCCGGGGGCGCGGAGATACGTAGATGAACTCTGGGACTTGTGCGTCTTGTCAGCTCGAGTGGAGATGTGGTAGGCGCCGAATCCGAGCAGGCTAGGCTAACTAAAAGAGTTGGCCGGGATCCAAAGCTAAGGTACTTTGAGCCTCTCTTCTTCGTCGACTTTTTGTCACTGGCGCTGACGCCAGCAAAGCCTAGACAGGAACGACGGACGCGCACTTCGCGCAGCGGTGCGGCGCCTCAACGGGCGGGGAACGGATCGGGATCTGGGTGCAAGCAGACGGACGGGACGCTGATGTCTGGTGTTCGTTGCTCTGCGCGCGCGCGCCGTCGCGGTTTCTGGGCCGAGAAAAAAGAACAGAGTCGTCGGGAGGGTGGAAAGAGGGTCGCAGGGGTGCGGCAGATGGGCGATCTCGCGCCTATGTATGTCAGACTTGCTGCTTTGGGCGTGAAATTGCGTCCGAGACAGGATGGGTGACCCGAAGCGATGACACGTCAGAGACACATTAACAGGCTGCTGCGACTTGAGTAGAAGAGACAGACGAGAGCAACAGCCGAGCCCCAATGGACCGATTTATGCCCTGCCGAAGGGGGTAGTAGAGAAGGGCTGGGGTTTGCTGCTCTGGTTGGCCGCCGGGTGGGTTTTTATTTCCCTGGGTGAGACCACGGCCACGGAAACGTCGATATTTGGTATTCTGCCGCTCCTGCTGAAGAGCCAGCCAGACGAGGCGACGCAATACAAGGGACGCACACGCCCTGGGCCAAAGCGGCTCTGTTGGTGTGGGCTCGAGGCAAAGGAGAGGAAGACGCCCGAGCGGCAGGCAATGACGAAACAAGAACAAGATAGCTAGTCTTGCTTTTCTCGCTCCGGGCGGCTATCTACTCCGTAGTCCTTTATCGAGCTATTGTTGTTGACGAGATCGATAGTCCAGGCGCCAAGACTTGTCTTTTCTGCGTTTGTGTCGCTTTGCTCCTTCTTGGGGATTTCCTCCTCGCACAAGCCCAGCAGGAAAGTCCCGTCTGGAATGCTCGGTTCAGAATGGAGACAAGCTGGGGGAGGGGGGGGATGGCCTAGGATGCCTTAGCTGCTCGTCAACGGGGACGAGGGTGAGCCGAAATATCAATCCAGACAAGGAATGAATCGAGCGGGCAGGCCCTAGAAAGAAAAAAAAAAGAGTCCAAGGGAATATTTGGAGATGGGGGCCGGAAAGCCAGCGGTGCGGTGGGTGGGGGAAGCGAAGAAGCGGAACGACGGTTGTTGCCTTTTTTGATCGATTCGCGTGCGCGCGGCTTTCTTTCCTCGGGACCTCTTTTTTTTTGTTTTATTGCTTGGGTCTCTCTGTCTCTCTTTTTTCCCTGCTTTCCTCTTGGGCGGCGTGGCGGCGGCGGCGGGTGCTTGGGGATCAGAGATAGGCCCAGAGCCAGAGGTATCGCGCTAATGCTAGCCCGAGCTGGGAACAGGATAAGAACGAGACAGGCAGGCCCAGCCAGAGATCAATGGATCAGTGTGCTTTGGTCTCTTGATTACTTGATGTGTGAGCGCCCAGTAAAGTACTCTCCGTCCAAGACTGGCTTACCGCACCCGGCGAGAGGGGGATGGGAGCGGCAGGCCGCGGCCAGCGGTTCGCCCGACAGGTATACCTGGGCTGGCGAGATGCGAGATGTGCCCAGCCAAGCCACGCCTAACGGAAGCCCTAGCGTTTCTCTTTCCGCACCCAAGCGGCGGGCGGGCGCTTCCTGGGGCGAGTGCCAGGGGAGTGAGGGCTGGGTAGTGTGAGTGTGAGTCGAGTCGGGTACACTCGAGTACCTAGGTACCTAGCAGGAGGGACTGGACTGGACTGGACTGGACTGGACTGGGTAGGGTACTAGTTAAGTACCAAGAGGAGGAAAATGGAACAGCGAGGGAACGGCACGGCCAGAGGGAGGAGGGAGGGGGGGGTGTGGCTCTAAATGCCGTCCGTCGTTTGTGGCGGTCCGCAGGTACAATAGCGTCGTTTGGGCTGCGTGAAAGATGTGTAAGAAATGGGAAGCGAATGAATAACTAGGTATTAAACAAGGACAGTGCAGGTACGCAAGGCAGCGAGGCCCAAGGTAGCATAAGTACCCTATAATTGCCTGCAGGAAGGCAAAGAGACGAGAAAAGAGACGAGACAAAAAAGAAGAGACGGACAGTAGGGATTGCGAGACAGACGCTGGGCCGGGGTGGCTGCCTCTTTTTTTTTTCTTTCTTTTCTTTCCCTGACTTGGCTGCAGGCCAGGGTGGTCGTGCAGTGTTTGACGCGCGATTATGCTGCGTCTGTTCGGGATATGTGGGCTGGGGTTGGGGTGTGTATGGGTTTGGCTCGGGGGTGGGAGTGCGAGTGGTGGGTGTCACTCCGTACCTTGGTTACTTCGCAATGCCTGCGTGTGAATGTGAATGTGTGTCTCGCTTCCCCTTCCTCAAAACAACGAGGTACCGCCGATGGCTTGCTGAACGGCTGCGTTTGTCGTGGTTGATGATATGATGATGTCTCTGGTGACGGCAGCAATGCAACAACAAGATCAACATCAACGGCACCACCTCCCGTGCTATTCTTTTTCCTTTGCCGCGGCTCGCTATGAAGATGTGCCGAAGTCTGTCTGTCTGCGACCTCCGGCTGGTTCCGTTTTCTTCTTTCCTTTATTGCTTGCCTGCCTGCCAGTTATTAGCCAGGCTCGTTCGTTTCGTGTCGTGTCGTGTGGTGTCGTGTCTTGCACAGCCGCGGTCACAAGTAGAAGAAAAGTACAAATGGAGCAGGGACTTGTGCACACCCGCTTGCTTGGCTTGGCCCTTGCTCACGCACGCCCTCGTCTCGTCTCGTCTCTTTGCCAGAACAAAAAAAAAACAAAAAAAAAACAACTCCCGTTGCGAAACGCAGCAAGCCGGCAAAAAAGAAGGAAAAACCAGGAACAGTGGCAAATGGGCCGCAATATATCTTCGGCTGGGCTTATTCCAGGGTGTGATATCGAGCAAGGAAGAAGGTACCTCGGGGAAAGGCCAGACACAAAAGAAAAGACTAACCGCCAATATCACAAATCCCAATATCCCCCCCGTCGGGTGACGACAGCGACCTTCTTGGGTTGCAATCCAGATTAGTTCCTGCAGAGAGACACCCCGCGGTAAAAATGCCAGAGGTTCCCCCCCCCCCCGGATGATGGGTAAAAGAGGACTCTGTCGAGCGAGCAGAGAACCAAAAGAGACGAATGCGGTTCGATTCGATCGTCCCGTGGTTAGGCTAAGCTCTGCCTCTCGCTCTTTTTGGGGGCGCACGGCTCGTTTGCTGGTTGATAGTCCCAATCGTGGCCCGCTAACTGGCGAGGGACTGGACAGATCAATATCTCTCCAGAAATTGAGAGGCTTCGGGCCGCTTTGGCGGAGGAGCTGCCGGCGAAGCTGAATGGTTGGTGGTGCTCCAGTGCGTGGCCGTAGAGAACGATCTCTTCGTTCTCGCCCTTCTCAACGTCGAATCGTGCCCCTCGATCTGTGTAAAAACAGCGCTTCGGCCAGCAAGCGGGCAGCAGTTGGGGAAAAGGAACCAAGAGGGAGGGTGAGAGGCCCCCGTCTGTCGAACGACGGCGGGTGTCTCGCCAGTTTTTGTTAACAATGGCAATAACAGGAGCCGCCCGTCGTCGCGCATATCATCTACATTCACTCTACTAACTACATCTCTCCTCTCCCCACAGAGAAGAAGGGATTTCCCCAAAAATATCTGGGGTGGCGGCATGGCGCTTCCAACAAGCACGGCGATGCGTTTGACGCAGCAGGCAGTGTGGAATTGTGAAGTCTCATATCCTGGGAGGCAAGCGACCGGTACTGGTACATGGTGCCTGGGCTGGATACACGATACACGCCGGCGAATGCCATGCCTCTTGCGGCAGAGACACATGCGCAGGCACGGAGCAAAGTAAGGTATGTACTTCCATCTCAGCAAGAATGATGGCAAAAGAAAAAGGTCACAAAAGGGTCGGGTCGCTTCGTAGCATGCGCCCACCCCCTTGCCGTAACTAACCCTCGACAGGGCTCAACAACAGGCACACCCCCCCCCCCTCCCCTGTCGAGTCCCATCAAGAACCGAACGGCGGTCGTCGTCTTGCAGCGGAGTTGCCATTTTCACCCTCCAGGCAAAGACAGTGAGAGCCCGGGTAGGTACTTGCACAGACTCGTATTCTTCTTGTGTCTTTGGGCTGACACCCCCCCCCCCCCCTCCCATCGAACGTTGCGGACAGGTCCGTCAAAGGACGAGACCCGGGTCCTTGAGTCTCTCCGTATGATCTTATCAAGATCGAGTGCATGTATCTGCCCTTGTCCAGACCGATCCGAACCCCTCTGTCGCTTACCGGAGGCCATGCAGAGCACATCGCTTCCGCCCCTGCTCTGCTTATACGCACCTTTGCCCTTGATTAGGATGCGCACTCATGCTACTAACCCCCATCGAATAAGCTGTGATGGCTATCAAGAAAAAAAAAAGGGGAGCTCCGTTCCGCACTCGATGATGACAACGCACAGGGCGGGCGGCCTTCTTGCCAGCACGTTTTGCCACTTTGTTGCATCGTGCGCCGCCGGAAGAACTCCCGCTGCTGCTTCTTTTTACAGAGGGGGCGCGAGCAAGAAAGAAGACAAACGTGAGGGTAGGGTATGGTATGGGCGTGAAGTCGGCCAATGCAATAACCCAGCGAGCAAGTCGACTACTCCCGGGTGCCTACAAGTAGAACTCGACGCTTGGCTTTTTTGTCCCTGCCACGGGTCCCGCCCCAGCAGGGTACCTGACGATCTGCTCGTTTGCGCTTCTGGCGCATGCACGGGCTCATTGGGCCACGATGCCGCTGCCCGGCAGTGATCTTTAGGTGGTGGCTTGCCGGCCCACGTAATTACGCTTCCATGATACCTAACAGGAGAGGATGTGCGTGATGGGCAATGCCTGCTTGCTTAGTACATGACGCAAGGAAGAGCCTATGGGCGACAGGTAGATAGGTAGGTAGGTACCTAGTAACTCCGTAAGGCAGCTCGCCCACACCGCACACACACACCCTCCCCAGATGCGCTGCGCGCGCGCCGCGCATCGCAAATGCACAGAGGAGAAAAGAGACATGTCGTCCCTCCTCCGGGATACATCGACGATGCGCTGAGGGGGAGGGAGGAGGGAGGGCCGCATTGCGGTGATGCACCCCCGCCCTAGCGCCATGCGGCCTGCATACGGGACCAACTTTGTAAAGCAATCCGCAATCTAGCCCTTTTTTCCCCAACCCCCCCTCCCTCCAAATATCTTGTCTAATTTGATGACACACTTGACCCCCGGGAGGGAGAAATGTCCATCTTCCCACCCTGCGTGTGGAGTTGCTTATGGCTCCAGGAGTTGCTGACTGTTTCGCATGCATGGCCAGAGGCAGATAATATCTATGTCGGGTTAAGAAGGTACCTACCCTGGTCCGGTGCAAGTCAGCCAGACAGCACGGAATCAAGGCCGCGTTGTCCTCTCGCATGAAGAGAGAGGGAGGAAACTCCGGGGTCACTTTCTCGGAGGCCACAGTTGAATCATCAACATGTTACGCAACATCGGTCATCTCCAGCCAATGGGTATCATGCCACATACAAGACTTCAAGCCTTGAGCCAAAAATAGACAATGCGAAATCACAATTCCACAGACAGGCCCAGCGGGGGTTGAGAGATGAATCTTGGCCTTCGGCCCATGCGGGAGGCCATGTGGACAAACCAGGGACCGAATTGTTCGGCCTGGCACCGGATAGCCAAGTGTTTGACTCGAAATTACCAAAACTCAGAATCGTGTTGGTTGTTGGTTTGGCCCTCGTTCATGGATGCAATAAATAGAACACACCAGGCTCAAACCTGCGACCTGGTAGCCTGGAGAGCGCCTGCCGGAGCGTGCGTGGTGTGGTGGACTCGGGAGAATAACGTTAGCGGACGTGGGATGTGAAATTTGCACCGTAACATCCGGAGACCGAATGATTCTTGGCACCTCCGCGAGATGCACAAAATCGATGTGCCACACACAGCAAGAGATTCGACAGCCAGGAAGGTTTGACGTCGATACATGAGCAGGCATCTTGGGCTAGAAAGCGACCTCCCGCATGGGGTGGTCCAATCAGGCAGCTTGACAAGGGCCTGCATGTGTCACGCACTTCTTCGACGAGGAAAATGGGTCATGCTTTCAAGGAAGGCCCCTGAAATGTCCGCGTCTAATCATCTGGACCGTGATGAAGCTCCTCCGGACTTTGCGACGGCGTCTTCTTCCACGAGGCACAGCATGTACCTACTCTTGGAAGTTAGTACATTGGGTGCCAACTCCTCGGTCTGGGACCCGCTCGTATCCCTCCCTGGATTTGACGTGAAGGCCAGTGGAGATTCTTAGACAGTCTTGGGTCTTTGGTGCCGCAAAAGGACGCTCCTTCGACACACCTCGATCGGGCCACTGGTCTCGCCGACAGTTGTTGAAGGGACAAAGCGTGCGAGTGACAGGAAGTGGGGTAGCACTTTTGCCTCGCACGCCCTGCGCCGTCGCAACGCTGACTGAAATGGGAGACGCACGGCTGTGGGCTTTTCCCTCTTGGGGAAGACAACTGGTCAGGTCTCTTGGTCTTGGCGGCTGTCAACTACGCCACATAACCACCGGGATAACATGCCTATCATCTTTGACAGAAATCCCACCAGGAGGTGTCCACAGGTTGGTTGAAAGGGCTCTTTCAGACCCTCAAACTCGAATCGGCGTGTAAACAAGAGGCGAACCCGAGGACGAAACTGATGACCTTGAATATGGTTGTGAAGGGGTTATATTTAGAAACACGCGCTGGTAGCTTGTCGTCAAGCGAGCTGCGGCTGTCAAACGTCTCCAACCAAGTCTGAGATTTTAAGCGACAGCCAGTGTTTCTTCGGCTCGCTTGGCATTTCAAGCATGTCAAAGAGGCAACCTCTGCTCCTGATTGACCAACACTTTGCCCCTGGCCAAAAGATGTCAGCTATTTCAAGCCGATCCCAACTCCGAGGGGGCCTTTTCTATCGCAAAGGGCGCCTGTTTTGTTGGTGCGACGGGCACCCTCGCTTGTTGGGATCTTTACCGCCATTTGTGTCAAGAAGACGACTAAGCGGGTTGCGACAGTTGATTGGTGAGATCTCACCAGGTATTGAGCCTATCGGCGCAGGGAGAAGGATAAAGGCACAAGTTCCACACATCATCACCGACGCTGAGAGGGTCGAAACGGTCGCTGAGTGGTTCTCTCCATCAGCCCGTGAGGAGTCCGCACTTCGCCAGAAAGCACCAGGCTCAAAGCAGAAACGCTGGCGTGGGCTGCACGACGCTCTAAAAGAACTGTGATGTGGACGTGATGGGCTCGTGGTGATTGCAGGTGCATGGCATATTCGTGGCGGGCTGACAATCGCTATTTGACAAGCCCTTGTCCATTAATACAGTTGTTATTATTGCAACAGTATCATCCCTTTTGGATGATGAAGGGCGAGAGTAGAGGCACTTGCCGTAATCGGCCAACTTGACCGCTCTCGCCCTTGCGCACTGTCATCAGAGCGAAGGCCAGGATACCGTCATATCTGGTGCGCCGAGGCACGTTGGACGATGTAAGACGTTTGGCATCTGATTTTAATTGAAAAGAGGACCCCGTTCGTCGTGCCCCAGAGTGGATGTGAGGGACAGAGTAACATCCGAGGGGTTTGGAGATGGTTCGAGTGGAGATGGCGTTGCATTTCCCTGCCAAGCTGCCGGGCGGAAATGTAACATGTCTTGCGCGGAATTTGGGGTGATCTGGTTGTGGAAGCAGATTCGAAGGAACCTAGGTGCCGGGAAGCACGTTCGGCTTTGCCATGGAGCCAGACTAGCTCGAGTCTGGACGGTGTGTCAAAGGGGCCAAAAGAGCGTCGATCCACGGCATCGAGCGCTGCTGGGGGCGATCCTGGCATAGAGAGCACCGGTGATATGTCCGAAAGAAGTAGCCTCGCCCTTTTTGCTAATGAAACAGCCCGGGCCTCCGGCCTTACTGACGGAGAGATACCTTGATACCAATTGCTCACGAGGTCATGCCAGATGCTTGTGTGGAGATCTGTTGGCTCAGAACCCTGGCATGGTTTGACATGAGGGACCCCGAATCTGTCGAAAGGGCCCTGCGAGTTATGCAACGCGCAAGAGAAGCGGTAACTGAAAAGAGAAAGAGAAAACGGAGGAGAATCCCAGCCGGCAGGAAGCGAAGCTGTTGTGGTCCTTCGCATCCATGGATGGCAAGATGGCCAGCTCGTAGCCCGACCTATCAGGAGGCGCCCTGCACGATCCCTCTCCGACAAAAGAGGCTCCGAGAGCATGGATTGGGAATCAAAGGAGGGAGAGAAGTGGGAAGAAAAGAGGGTGCTCGAGTCTTAGCGGTCTTGGTGGTGTTGGCCGACGGACTGAACAACGACTGGGCATGACGAGAAGCGAGTCCACTGCCTGCAGAGAGTAGGCTACTTGGCTACCTGCACAGCGGCGCAGCCCCCGCATGTCGTTACTGGCGGATTCGACGCGGCGTATTTGAGGATTGAGACGCAGCTGCAGTTGGTGGCGTGCTCGCGACGTGCGCGTACGACCCGGCGACTTGATTTATTCACAGCAATCATGTTGGTTTGCCGGAGGTTGCATTTCGTAAATTAATTAGCGCAAGAAAAGCCAAAGACACAGCAGCAGCGTGCATCAATAGCGCAACACACGCATCGCGATCCAGAGGGAGTAGAGCAAGTACAAGGAGGATAAAAATAAACCCCGCGGTTCTTGGGTTGAGCCAAGGAGTAATGCGGGAGAGGGTCAGTCCGATGATGTTGGGAATGCGAGCCTGGAATCCCCAGTGCACCAGACCACCTGCAGTTCTTCGTCGTTTGGGCGGGGCCTGGAAGGGAAGGTCACACACACATGCTGCTCTTTCTGCAGGTTAAGCCGTAGTAGCGCTGTAGGGCACCCGCCCATTCCGGACGTGACAGATCTCGCAATTAGGCGATAGGCGACAAACACCGCCTGCGGCAGGGCCCGCCGTCCGCCCATCAATTTCATGGTTCCCTCCTCAACCCGGGCGGCCTTGTGTGGGGAGGGACTGCCCAGGTGGGCTATTTTAGTGACCAAGCGCCCTGAAACCATCCCGTTGAGGTCCCTGAAAACGCCAGGCAAAGCGCTAGAGGATGGGTGGATTTTGGGGGCCGAGACAGGCGCTTTAGCGACGTCAGGTGACTCGCGTACCTGAGCAAAAACGTGCCTGCTGCACGTGGCGCCCTCTGGCCCCCCCAGGCCTGCTGATCTCTGGTGGTTCGCCCTTGGCCCCTTACCCACTTCCCACCATGGCGGCCGCCTTCCAAGAAAAGAAAGACCGCTGGGAGGTTGGTCGGATCTTGAAGGCCGATTCAACCTCCTTCTTCCCCCCCCACATCAACGCCGCCAGCAGATGAGCACAGCAATACGCATTTGCTCATTTCTGTAAAATTCCCTTTCAACAAGTAATTGGATTCAGAATCCTCCAGATCCTCCCCTCTCCTTGCCAGTACAGCTAAGAATATGTCATTCTGCAGCCAGGTAAGCCAATCAGCTCGCTCCTCATGTCTCCACCTTCTCTAACCAGCAGCCAGGGACGAATCAGATCGGCCAGGATAGCCGCTCAGTTCTACGCGCCCGTCTAAGCGCTGGCATCGTCCACGCTTCCGCTCGTCAAACTGCCAGCGGGTGCTCGAGGAAATGCTCGATAGACCTTTAAGCAGCGAGGTCTACCAAGTCGTCACCTTGTGTGCGTCCTTGGCGTGCTATCGTCACATCGGCGGATCTTGGAGAGACGAAGCGCTTCTATTTTCGGGCCATCGTCGGTCTCGAAGCCAGCGCTTGCCTGGCTGATGGGTCTCCGGTCCCCTCTGCGGCGCCGCCCATGATGCAATCCCATCCCACGTCGGCAGCCTCGCAGGCCCTTGACTGGACGAGATGGCTGCCTACGCCGGCCACGCGGGCGAGACGCTCGGTGTGGCCGTCCTGCACGTCATGCCCGAGGACCCAATCGTCGTCCTCGCCCAGGGAGATCTTGACGCCAGCGTCGAAGGCTTGCCGCTGGCTGGGCGCCCGGCGTCTGGGCAGACTACTGCCGGCAGGACCCTCCACGAGCCTCGAGCAAGCAGCCACCGCCCGTGGCCATGGCACCTGCCCACCCGCGGGGGAGGGACAGCGGCTTGCTCATGCACAAGTGCCGTCTGCCATCACATGTCTGCGATTGGTGTACCTGACAGGTTGCCCCCCTCGAGCTGGCGTCATCCGTACCGTCGGGCCGGGCGACAAGAGCACCCCCTTTTCGCGCACGTACAGATGTCGTTGGTGACGCATGCGACTGGCCTTTGATTTAGCCCAGATCTCTTTCCCACCCGTCCGGTGCACCTATTTTGGGCTCTGCCGGGGAACGGACTGTACACCCCCTTTATCAGCAGGCCGGGTCCCCCTCGTTGGTTGCTAAATTAAGGGTCTTGCACGGGAAACAGGAAACCAGGAATAGAGCCGCATGGGCGGCTGCAGCACGGGTAACTTGTTTATCGAAACGTCAGGCCGTGCGCTCCCCTTTGACGCCCGCGCTCCCCACAAACGCTTCGGCGAGTCTACAAGCACAATTTCGTCTGTGTGAAACGAACAAGACTTATTTTGAGATTTCAGATCCATTACACATGCATCGTGGCGACGATCGCAGAACAGCGACGTTTCAAACCATAGGGGAGTGCGCCCATCACTCCCTAGCCAATCTTGAAAGTCCCCTGCTAGTGCAGACTACCGCAGCGGTAAGGGGGGAGCCAGCTTCATTTCCAGCATCATTTCCTGTAGGTTTTGTACCGATACTTGTTGAATGTCGAGGATACTTTGTGTCCTTGCCGGGTCGAGATGACCCGGTCTTTGATATTCTGACAGCACCCAGTGGAGAATGGACATACTTGCGTCATATCGCAAAGGAGTCAACAGATGTGGTGATGGCGCACTCTCGCCTAGAGGGACGTTAATCTTGTCTTTGATTCTATATCGAATAGCTCCCAACGGTGTGTCCCCCCTTGATGAAGCTTTCAGAACATCATACCAGGACGAAATTCTCTCAGACATTGTGCCGACAATGTCAAATCCTCTATAGTATCACGTTGCGTATTTGGATATCTTGAGTAAGCCACAGGTCTGACCAGGAGCTGTAGACCTGCTTGCACGAGGCAATAAGGACAGAACCTCCCACTTCATTCATGTGCCCACGAGCCATGTTGCAGCAGGAAAGAAAGATCAAGGTGGTGAGAGGCAACCTTCACCGCTCGCGAGCTCCTATTATATAGCGCTATAGCCTTGGAAACATGATCTTCGTACACAGAGTTCCACCATGACATGACTCCCATCGCCAGCCAATAGTAGACATTACACCCAGCCAGCAAGCAAGCTCTCCTTCTGGAAGCTCCGGCCCTTACTTCTTCTGCCTCTTGGCGCTCTTGTCGCTCGTGGTGCTCAGCACGCTCGCGCTCCGCTTGTGCGCGCCGCTGCTCCCGGGCCGTCCGCTGCTCCCGGGACGTCCGCTGCTGCCCGGGCGCCCGCTGCTGCCGGGCCTCCTCTCCCTCCCCTCCTTCTCCGGCGCCCCTGCTGCTGCTGATGCCTCCTCCTCCTCCTTGACGACCTTGGCGTCCCCGGACGCCTCCCCGCCGCGGTCGTCATCCCCAGCAGCCTCGCCATCTTTGTCCTCCCCGTTCGTAGCCTGCGCGGCCTCGGCACGAGTCTCCTCCGTGCCGTCCGCGGCGTCCTCCTTCTTCGCCTCGTCTCCGCCCTCCTTGTCCGCCCCGGCAGCACCCTTCTCGCCTCCCTCCACGCCCGCCGCCGCCTTCTTCTCGCCACCACCACCAGCAGCAGCAGCGTCCTCCTTGTCGCCGCCGGCGGGGGGCTCGTCGCCCGCGCCGTCGACCTGGCTCAGCACGGCCTGCGCCTTCCTCCGCTCCGCCGCGCGCGCCTCCTCGATCTTGAGCTCGCCGTCGAGCTTGTCGGCCACCTTGCGCAGGTCGACGAGCGCGATGACGCCGTGGATGAGCTGCTCGAACTGCGCCGTGACGGCCGCCGTCGGCATGACGAGCCGGGGGGGCACGTCGAGCTCGTTGAGCGCGTTGGTGATGCGCAGCTGCTGCTGGCCGCTCTTCTGCGTGAAGAGCTTGTTGACTTTCTCGTAGCGGAACGTGGGGCCCGGGCCCAGCCGGTCGTGGTGCGACACGCCGTAGACCTGCTCCTCCTGCTCCGTGAGCTTGCGGCGCTCGGCGGCGGCCTGGGCTGCGGCGGCGGCGGCGGCACCCTTCTTGGCGTTCTTGCCCGTGATGGGCGTCGCGGCCTCGGTGGTGGGCGTGCCCTTCTCGGTCCCGACGGCCGAGTCGCGGTGCGCGCCTGCTGCTCCCGAGGCGGCGATGCTCTCCCGGCGGTTGGCCGACTCGGCGACGGGTGTGGCCGAACCGGCCTGGCCGTTGGGGCCGGCAGCCGCGCCCGCGGGGCCCGCGGGACTGACGCCGTCGGCGCCCATCAGCGACTTGCGCTTCTTGGACTTGTCGACGTTCATGAGGTTCTGCAGCAGCGTCTGCAGGCCGGCGCTCGACTTGAAGGGGCTGATGTCCGAGTCGGTGTGCGGGTAGTCGAGGCGGGCGTAGAGCTCGTGGCGCTCCTCGTTCATGCGCTCGGAGCGGGCGAGGATGCGCTTGACCTCGAGCAGCAGCGACTCCTCCTCGCGGGCCTCCTCCTTGGAGCGGTTGAGCGTGTTGATGGCAAACTCCTTGCGCTGGCGCTCCTGCTGCGGGTTGAAGTTGGCCATGATGTCGTGGATCTGGTACTCTGCCTGCGTCATGTACTGCACGGGCTTCTGGATGGCTAGCATCTTGGCGGCGATCTCGTAGTACCGGGCCTTCAGGTCCTCCATCGTGCGCGACTTGGACGCCGGGATCATGGCCATGCTCTCCTGATCGCTGCCTTCTGGCAACTGGGGTGCATATTCGTAGCGGTCCCAGATGAGCGGCCACCTTAGGTCGTACGCCCTCACCACGTCCAGGAGGTAGTCTGTCTCCTCCTTGGTCCATTCCTCGCTGGCCAGATTCGAGTTGTACTGGTCGTCGCTGTACTGAGGGACATCGACCCGCACATTGAACTTGGCAAACGCCGAGTCTTCGACCTGGGCCTCTCCACTCGCGGCCTTGCTTTCTGCCTGGGCCTCTTCTGCTGCAGCGGCATCGGATGCACCGTTGTCGTCGCCGGGATGGGGTGCCTCAGTCGCCCTCCTCCAGTGCCGAAGTACGAGGCTGCCGTCGTCTCGCGCCGAGTTGCGGAACGGCTTGAGCTCCCAGTGCGCGGGCTTCCAGTTAGCAAGCCGGCGCTTCTTGAACTGTGACGATACATCCGGGACGATGGCGATGGGGTTGTCGCCTCCCAGGTTCTGGACCTCTCGGGCGAGACCCTTGAGGTTCGGTCGGTTGGCGGCGGTCTTGAGCTTCTTGGCCGGACGGGGCGCGGGGCCATCCTGCGGTAGGTTCAAGACGTCGCGGACGTCGAGCGAGGCCATGATGACGAATTTGGTGTGTTGGTATGCTCAGTGCTGTGCAGGCTAGTTGCTGAAGTTCAAACGATCATGGCGATCCGTATGTGTAGTATCGAATCGGATGAAATGCGATTTCAGAAAAATATCCCGGATACAGCGATAGTAGCGCTCGATTGAGATGGGATGCAGCTAGATGCTCGATTGATGCGAGCCGAGTACGATCGTGGATGCGATGCTGGTTCGCCGGTGTGTTAAGATGTTCTTTCGTCTCGAGATGGGGGACGCGATCTTGAAATTTTGGGAATGTTTGGCTAGATATCAGCGACGACGTCTTTTGGTTGTTCCATCCAAAACTTTTAGCGTGCAGGTGGTCCAAGTTAGGTAGGTGCACGCCTCGACTTTCAGCAGGGCAGGTGGGCTCGAGGAAACACACGTGACAGGGACCGACACGCGAAAACACGCTTTCCCCCATTTCCGCCCCCTGGCCTGGCCATTTTGGCTGCTGGCTGCTGGGTTTATGGCAGGGCAGCGGCTCTCGAGGCACTAGCAGATTTTCGAACGTGGCACCTTTTGGGGCCAAGGCCAGCACGACACTCAACTTTAGGGGCAAGGCTTGTGAATCTCATATCCACCACACACACGACACGACGACAGTTTACGGTCCAACTCGCACGAGTGCCAGTCCCCCAAAGGTCAATACCGACTGAATTCGTGTGAATTGACCTCTTTATTCGCAAATTGGTCCTGGGTTAATCGAAACAAAAGAGCGAGATATACACGAGAAAAAGGACAGACAAACACCCGGCCAAGATGAGAGCGTTCCTCCCCATGCTCGCCCTGAGCACCGTCGCTCAGGCGCTCTACTTTTACATCGACGGCTCCGTGCCCAAGTGCTTCTTCGAGGAGCTGCCCAAGGACACCATGGTCGTCGGCACCTACACGGCCGAGGAGTTCGACGAGCAGCGCGGGGTCTGGTGGAAGCACGACGGCCTGAGCATCTACATCTCCGTCGACGTAAGAAGAGCCAGCGCCTTTCTCCCCCCCTCTCTCTTTCTCTCTCCTCTCTTTGATGATAATACTGACCGTACGCCAATCGCTCCGCCAAAACAGGAAACCTTCGACAACGACCACCGCGTCGTCTCCAACCGCGGCCAGGCCGAGGGCCGCTTCACCTTCACGGCCGCCGACGCGGGCGAGCACAAGCTCTGCTTCACGCCCTCGTCCAACTCGGGCCGCTCCTCGTGGCTCTCCATCAACAACCCCAACGGCGGCGTCCGCTTCACCCTCGACCTCGCCATCGGCGAGACGAGCGCCATCGAGTCGTCCGACAAGTCCAAGATCGAGGACATCGCCGGCCGCATCCGCGACCTCAACGCCCGCCTCAACGACATCCGGAGGGAGCAGGTCTTCCAGAGGGTACGGGTGTCCTTCCCCCCTCCCCCCCGTCTTCGCTCCACTCCCTTCACCTACCATGATAACGTAACTGACTGACACAAAACGCAACAGGAACGCGAGGCCGAGTTCCGCGACCAGTCCGAGTCGACAAACGCCCGCGTCATCCGCTGGATCATCATCCAGCTCGTCATCCTCGGCGGCACCTGCGCCTGGCAGCTCTCCCACCTGCGGTCCTTCTTCATCAAGCAGAAGCTCACGTAAAACAGAGAAAAGAAAGGAGCGCAGGGGAGGCCGAGGGCTGCGTGTGGCGACGGAAGTTGGCTGCATGGATGGACGCCAAAGGCAGAAGCCGCGTGGACATATGGGCTCTTTTCCCGAGCTATTTATATCCCCTAGGGGCTCTTGTTTTGTTTCTAGACTCCGGACGGGCGATATATGGCTTTGATGGGGATGACCAGGATGGAATTCCCCATGTGTCTGTCGTTGGGTTTATGGAAAAAAGGGGGAGGGATGGCAAAAGAGTGAATTCGGAAAGGCGAAAGGGAGCAGGGCTTTTAAGACGACTGTAATAGAGACCCAGCGTCCCTCGAAGCGTCGATGGCACGTCTGTCGACTGGCGTTGGAATGACCACCTACGGCGCATCTTGTAATGAACGATATATATGTGCATCTTCTGAGAGTGTATTTTTATTCCTCTATGTCCCTATCCGTTATTCTCATGTCCATCAAAGTCATAACTTACATGAATCAAGGTTTGCGCATGAATTTCAAAGCTGATTGAACCCTTTTTTCTTTTCTTCGCCTATTTCCATTCTATCCCCAGTCCCTCGACTTGCTTCATCTCTCTCCCGTTGCGGGCAGTGTTCATCGTCAGCAGCAGCGTAAAAAAGGAAAAGGTACCAGGAGCTCAATTCTATATCTCAATGAGCTATGTCGCTTCTCTCAACGGCCCCAGCTGCTGACGGTGTCACTCCTCCGTCCGCAACGCCCCTCTCCTCTAGACCTCCGCACAAGCCGCCCCTTCAAAGCTTCTCGTCTTCTCTCCTCCACTCTGCGACTCCTCATCTAGATCGCCGCCCCCTCCCCTTTCATGATACTGTGTCGCTGCTGGAAACCAGAAAAACTCGACGAGAAAGATTACTAACAAGGAGCTGTGCACAAAGGAAAACAAAAGACATGAATGAGGAGAAAAGCCGGCCAGACCCAATGCAGAATTCCTTTCTTTTTTTGCGCGTAGAACGTTTCGACAAAAAAAAACGGGAGGTGAAAAGTGATGATGCCCAGCCAGCGCCAACGCTGACCGTTTCTCAACAGATAGAATTTATCAAAAACAAGGTCGTCTGGTCTCGTCATTATGGTGGCAATAGAAGAGGTAGTGCGTGCGCTGTCCCGTATCCCAGTTGCCGTTGTCGCCCCGGACCACGATGTAGCAGATCGGTAATTGCGACTCAGGCTCATGTACGGCCAGAAAGAGTGGGTGTTCAGGTGGTATATCTGCATCCCACGTCGCAGCTCTAACAAAAGATGGTCCGTAGACTGGCCAGGCATTGGTGGTCCTGGACAGAAAGTGTGTAGGGCGGGGCGGGGCGGAAAAGGGGTCAGGATGCAATGTGTCGTTAGAAAATGCGTGCTCCTCTCTATATGTCCGAAAAATCAAGTTGCAGGCGTCATCGCCGCCATGTCTAATGCTCCTGGAAACTAATGGCTTTCTCTCCTGAGGTGTGTTAGCCAGAACGGAGAAAATGCTCAGTTTGTGCAGTTCAACATAGACTTACAGAATGACTAGCCACAGCAGAGCACCTTCATGAACTTCTGGAAACCAGTCGGCTGTGGCTCACCCTGGCGGCCGTTAGACGGGGCCTGGGCCTGCATGCCGACCTGCTGGTGCATCGGCCTCTGGGGCAGGTTCTGGCTGCTGTTCTGGAATTGAGCCTGCGTCGAGCCCGTCGGAGTGGCCATGTCCCGGAGACCCCCGACTCCTGAGCCCCTCTGCGCCATGATGGCGCCGGGGGCGTTTTGCCGATCTTTCCGGGGTGTTTGCTTGATCGGTGAAGGAGGCGGGGGTTGCGCGGCGTTTAAACGGTCGGCAGTGAGACGAGATCGAGGGTCCTGGTGAGGCGTCGTTGCCCCCCGCGAGTTGCCGTGCAGCTCCATGTTGGATGCACCGGGTCTCTGGTTTGGGTTGTGAAGCGCGCCGGGACGGTCCCAGTCGTGCTTCTTCTCCTTGCCAACCTTCATCCAGTCGTACTCGCCATCCTCGACACCACCGGCATCTTTGAGGGCCTGGGTGAAGAGCTCACGCAGGTAATCGTAATCGGGTGTGTCCTCGAAGCCCAAGTTCCGGACATACGTCAGGTACTTCTCGAATTGGATGGGGAAGCCTTCACACAGCTCCTTGATGGCTGTCGTCTGCTTCTTTTCGCCAATCTTTTCGTACTTTTGCTTGTTTGTCGCAGCCTTGAGGCCCTGCCACGGCAGCCCACCGCGGAGGAAGTACATGAAGACGTGGCCCAGAGCCTCGAGATCGTCTCGACGTGACTGCTCTCGGCCCAGATGAGTGTTGATACTCATGTACCGCGCCGTACCCGAGAGGGATTTCCGCTCGCGGTAGGGAATGTGCTGCTTCGTCTTGGGGTCTCTGTACTGCTTTGCCATTCCAAAGTCGACGACATGGATCACGTTGGCAGTCTTGGTGCCAGGCCTCCCGATGAGGAAGTTGTCGGGTTTGATATCGCGGTAGATGAGGTTCTTCTCGTGAATAGTTTGCACACGAGACAGCTACAGAGGAAGCATATTAGCCTTTGCAGATCCGGTGTCACCAGACCAAAGACGGCGGTGAGGACATACCATCTGCTTGGCAACCATGACGACGGTCTTGATAGTAAACCGGCGGTTGCAGTGGTCAAAGAGATCCTCAAGGGAAGGGCCTAGGAGATCGATGACCAGGATATTATGGAGACCTTCCTGGCCAAAGTAGTACACGTTGGGAATGCCAGCTATCGGAGCCTCGTCAGTTCCAGTACGCTCATAGAATACTCGACCGCGAATTGACTCACGGCAGCCGACCAGGATCTTGTAGGTCCGGTACTCATCTCGGAGCTGGGGAGCATCGCTCTTCCTCGGTTCCTGCGAGATGGCTAATTAGCGGCACGTTCTCCTGGCGGTCGATGCGTGACACGCCCAGGCATCGCTGAGTGTCAGACGGAGCAGTGATATTGTGGCACCTACAAATTTGATAGCAACCTGCTGGTTGTTGAGCAGGTTGGTGCCCTCAAAAATAACACCGAAGGACCCCTCTCCAATCTTCTTGCCTACTCTGTAGTGCACACCGACGACGTTGGATGACGAAGAAGCCATTGTGACCGAGGTAGTTCAAATCGAGGCGATGGATAAGTACTATTGATGAGCGAGGCGTTTAAGGGTGGTTGGGCAAGGCCGGGAAGCTGTTGAAAAGGAGCTCGGCGATGAGTGGGACGTTGACTTCGGGTGCCAAGCAGTCGTATGCTGATGTGGGTAGGCGGTCAGCGACAGATGCTCAGGGACTCGGCATGCGAGTACTTTCAAGTTTTCACAAAGGCATCAAGTGGAAGGACGGTAGGCTGATAAAGGGATCGGGCCAGTCGACCTGGAAGCAAGTCGTGTCGTGGGAGGGGACGGGGCGGGTGGTGTGTGCTGCTTGTCCACGATGCGGTTGGCAAACTTACTGGACGGAGCCAAGAAAATGTTCGTAGCGTGCGTTGGTTGTGGCGGTGGGTGAGGCTGAGGTTGCACGTCGGTGACGTTCTAGGCAAGAGACATCCGTCAAAGCAACCGCTTCAATTGAATCCGAATGCGTCACGGTCGGCTATTCGTCGTCGACGCTTCTATTGTCGTCGTAGCACACGTCGTGAAGGCCCGATCGGAAAGGGAGTGCGTTGAGGAGGTGGTGGTTTGCCGAGCGAAAAAGGGACCAACGCCTCTGAACCTCGTCACCCTGTCGCTCGAGCGAAAAGGGAGATGGGCAACCCGCAATCGGACAGGGGCCTCGGAAAAGGTCGAGTTTGCCGCGCTGTGGCTCGAGAAAAGGCACACAGGGGGGATTGAAGGGTGGCCTTGGATTGCACACGCCGCAGTTGGAGAGGATGCGGGATCGGGAGGAGGAGGAGGAGGAGGAGGAGGAGGAGGAGGAGAAGGAAAGGCGTGGATGAGGGAAAGAGGATTGGGGAGAGGGAGAAAGGATCGAGAAGAGACTGGCGTGAGAGAATGCGTTGAAGGGGGAGGAAGGGGGCTGCAGGGCACAGGTGCAGGTGCAAGGTGCCTGTACAGGTGGTCTGTGGTGGTGTGGGAATTGGGCCTTTCGTCCACTGAGAAGCGACTCTGCGGGCCCCAAATACTGGGGTTGGTTGGGGAGAAGAGTTTATGGAAGCAACCAGGACTCTGCTAGCTGTTAGGGGCGGCAGCACAGTTGAGATAGCTGGAGGCTTCTCCCCATTTACTGCAGCGCTGGTGCTATCCTTTGGGCGCTTATTAGGGGCCACTAGATCTCCAGTGCTGGCTCTCTGCTCCGTGCAAATTTGCTTGGGAGTCACAGAGTGCGGCAATAATCAGGTGCCTGAGGAGGGTTCACTAACGGCCTTCATGCGTCCATGCCATCCATGCCCTCGCCTGGCCCCGAGGGACTAGGCTCTCGACCAGGCGGCTGCTTGGTCTTGGCATGCTTGACCGAGATTTGGTCTGGCCCGTGCATTTGCTGCTAAACGATGCTCCGTCGAGCAAATCACATCGCGATAAATCAATTACTCGTCCACGCGCGCGGGGGTCTTTGTTGTGCCGTTCCCTCGAAGCAGGGACGCTCATTGATCAGGGACAGGACCTGTAATTTGCGGCGTCACAATCAGGTCTACATCTACATGTCAACTCTGTCTGGTGTTTGCAGGAATCTGTCATCAGAAAACAGAGCTGAAGACGCAGGCGAGTGAGTCGCTGCTTGTCCCCCTCTAGCTAACCCTACGGGCCTTATGATATCCACTACAACGCCTAATTTAGTTGTCGTGTCCATCCTCCGCCTTCTTTTCCCAACTAAAAGGCCCGCCTAAGACTGCGCTAGAACGGCTGGCCGAGGCGAATTGGAACGCTTTAAGCGGATCTGTTCCTCTTTTTTCCTATCCTCTCTCCAGCTGTTGCCCCGACAGCTTCAGCTGCGGAGCACGCCGATTGTCACTACACGAGAGAAGAGAAAGGTTGTGCATTCCTCCAGGAAAGAGGGCGGATGGAGACTATCGGCATGCTTGATCCATTTTATGTTGTCCTGAACTCTTGGAACAGCATGTCCGGCGATACTTCATCCCGCGTCACGAAAACGGATTTGAAGTCTGCGTCCTTGTTGGCCGATGTCCCAAGGGATGAGCATCACGTGGTCGGGTTACCTAAGCGCCAAGATCTCAACAGCCTCCAAACTCACCAACAAAGTAACTGGATTCTCAAGTTGACCAACTCTAGTGATGATCTACGATATTAGCATGTGTTTACAAAATTGGAATAATTCCATAACATAGTAACAGCTCATGATGTGTTTTGCAGTTATACATTATTTTTTCTGACATTCTTATAGTGAAAGATCTTCCAGGTCTCTTCATGATCCTCCCTCATTCGACAAACAATATGCATTTTCAACTTTTGTTTCTCAATTTCTATACAAAATTCGGAGGTCGAAACTCTGTGATTTGCTGGTTCGCGTCTGGATCCTCCTTCTGGACTCAGCCTTTCTATCGAATCCCTTCGTTGTCTCGCTGTGCATCACAAGTTTTTGACATCCCTTCAAGGATTGAGCCGGGACTATCTTTCTAGAGAGCCAACTTGACAAAACGAGGTATTGAAAAATTCCAAGCCAGTGGTTTTTGGAAGAGTCTTATACTCTTGCCCTTATTCGTATTTCAACCCGCCAAGGCTTGCTCATACCCGGCTGAGGAAGCACCGGGTTTGTACCAGTCTCCACATCAACTTCCCCCATATCGCATGAACAGCCAACGACTCGTCTTCCCATCACAGCCAGCTGTTACTCCACATATAGGCCCGCAGGGGACGGATATATTCACTATTACCAGGCCGGAGCTGGGGCGCAAAGTCTGAAGCTCACTTTCCCGACTCATGTTATTCATCTTTTAGTCCCCGATTATCTGTCGCCTAGTCCTTCTTGCAGATTATTATGAGAGACTCAGTAGCAAAATAACCCCCTTCGCAGGCAACATGGCTTCCCAGGCCGAGAAGCCCGTGGTCCTGCGGCTTGGCGAGGATATCAAGTACAATTCCGACTTCTACAATGACGCCTTTACAATGACGTTTGATGCTGCCCCAAACGAGGAGCATTGACAGAGAAGAAGTAAGATAAACACGTGCCCCGTGTGGACTCAAGTCACTTGCATTTCACTCTCTCCGATCCTGACAGAAAACTTACAACAGACATGGCGACTTCTCGGCCATCTTCCGCTCGCACTTTCAGACCGTCGGCGGAATGGGCTAGTGGGACGACAAGCCCATCGACGTGACGCTGACGTGCCACAACGGCGGCGCGGCGCTGACGATGCACATCACCTTCGAGCTCAACGCCATGAGGAACATCTTGCAGGTTGTGGATGCCAACGGGGGATTTGCGGGTGAGCCGATCACGCCGGTCAACAGGAAGGCGTCTGTGATCTGAATCGTCTCAGACACACTGCCCAAAGCGGAAATTTCATATGATGGATCAAGGTATGTGGGGTTCAAAGGCGAAGATCGGAGACTCATTTTGAATGTATGATGGCTCAGTGTGAACGTGGGTATTAACTCTTGAACCCTGAGGCGATGGAAACGTTGTTCGTGTAAACTGTTCAAATAGGATAGGGTTGTTTCTTAGAATCGGACATGCAATGTCAAGATAGAGAATCACTCAAGGGAGGAGACGACCAAGATAACAATAGATACAACCCCCCCTTCGAGAACACTCTGGAGACTACTCCTTGTATTGTATGCAGAGCCAGGATTCGGTTCTGGGTTACGGACAATGAACCGGAGGGAGAGCCAACCCCAGTACTTGTATTTCTCGGCAAACCGAGAACTCGGGAATCTGCGCGGCTTGACCGACGTGAAGTCGGGGAGGGTATGCCCCGTCCCGACAATCTGGCGAGAGTCGTTATTTGTGTCTTAGGAATATACAGGTGCCATCCCGCTGCTTGTACATAAAGGGTCGATAGCAAGACTGGCCTTGATAGGAGGCGGCACTTGAACTGGGCGACAAGACTACCCGATATCAGTGTATCCACCCGCGCCTTCTTAGTGACCCCGCACCTCCTGCTTGTATGACGGCTCTCCTCCGTTCTCTATCACGCGCCATCCAGAGGCCTGCGTCGCTGTTTTTGTGTGATCTTCTAAGATCATAGACCCTTCACCTGGGCACGAATCTCGCCATGTCTTCTACCTCACTTGTGGTCGTCCAGCAAGGGCCTCCACTTCCTTCAGGCACCCCTGAATATGAAGCTTTGCGGACCTTGATACTAGACGAATTCGCTGCGTTTGTGCCCGAAGCGTTGATTTTGCCGCGCCATATCACCGAGAACCCTCCCAAAGATGTCACCGGCATTCCTCGAGAGTGCGGTATTCTGTCTCCCGAGGAGATCGATATCACCGAGAAGTATGATGCTGTTAGTCTAGCATCCGCCATTGCTTCCAAGAAGCTCACAGCAGTCGCCGTGTCCACGGCCTTTGCAAAAAGGGCCATTATAGCGCACCAGCTCACCTGCTGCCTGACGGAATGGTTTATGGACGAGGCCATCGAGCGGGCGAAGCAGCTAGATGACCACCTCGAGAAGACGGGAAAGACTATTGGTCCGCTTCACGGCGTCCCTATCAGTATCAAGCAGCACATCCCGGTCGCCGGGCATTATAATGATGTTGGCTATTTGAGCACGAGAATGGTGGACGACAGGGACAGCTTGATGATTGCAATTTTGCGTAAAGCTGGCGCCGTCTTCTACTGCAAGACAAACCAGCCTCAGTCCATCATGCATCTGGAGAGCACTTCACCTATCGGGCGAGTGCTCAACCCTCACAACATCGGTCTCTCGGCTGGTGGCTCCACAGGTGGCGAAGCGGCCCTCGTTGCTATGCGTGGCTCCATTCTCGGGATTGGGACGGATATTGGAGGCAGTGTCCGCGGCCCGTCGGCGTTCTGTGGCATCTACGGTTTCAAACCGACGTCGTACGTGCTTCCGATGAAAGACTTCCTCAACGGCGGTGCCCTTGCAGAACTCAATATCCTGTGTTCTACTGGGCCCATGTGCACTTCGTTACGGGACATGAATCTCTTCATGTCCGTGATGGCTGCTGCGAAGCCATACATCGAAGACCCGCGGGTCATTCCTTTGCCTTGGGATGTATCGACCTCGACCCAACTCCAAGAGGGTACTGCATCTCTGAAGATCGGGTTCGCGATGAATGACGGGATTATCGAGCCGCAGCCGCCCGCCATCCGAGCCCTGAATTGGGCTCGAGAGCAGCTCGCAAAGTCGTCTGCTTTCCAAATCAAACCATTCGAGCTTTATGGAACGGCAGAGGCTATGAAGGACATCCGGCTCGCCTACTGGCCGGATGGCGGCAATCTGATCAAATCCAAGCTCGCAGCGACGGGCGAACCAATGTTCCCCCTGACCCAATGGATCATCAAGGACGCGGAAGGCGCTGGCCTCACGGCTTCGGGGATTCTTGACCAGCGCCTGCGTCGCGATCAGTTCCGATGCGAGTTCTCTCAGCACTGGGCTGCGCAGGATGTTGACTTGGTCATCTGCCCAGCCTTTGTTGGCCCGGCATGTACACACGAGACTGCTTTCTACTGGAATTACACTGCCCTGTGGAATTATGTCGACTACCCCGGTGTCGTGCTCCCGACTCCGATCAGGGCCCTGGCCAAGGGCCAAGAGGACTACTCTTCAAAGACACCGCTGAGTGACCAATGCAAGCATGTCAGGCAGCTCTGGGAGGAAGTTGACTTTGAAGGTGCTCCTATGAATATCCAGGTCGTTGCACGGAGATACCACGATGCGAGCTTGTTTACGGCTCTGCATCTCATGCAAGATGCACTTCAGATCAAGTAAGCAAGGAAGGGCATATACTTGCTTCTTACGTGGCGTTACGTAACCCGCATGTCGTGGCCAGTGTTATCCAGTGGGAGGCGAATCACTGTCTGCATGTGAAGAGTGAGAACGAGAGAGAGAGTGTGTGTGGTGTATCCAGTTTCGGAGTCAGTTGTCCGTACCTTCGTACAAGAGATAGCTCATGAACTAGTACCAATAAGTCTAGACACCCTCCCCGTCTCGTTCCCCGATCTTGGCTACTCCTCCAATCAAAGCGGGGATCGTCGTCCTCCGTCGATGGCTCCATAGATAGGTAATTCATGGCGACACCCCAGATTCGAAACGAGCCCCCGCTCACGTGCATGGAGCAAGGCCCTTTGGTCCACGCTGCTGTGAGCCCCAGATTCCATCTTTGATATTCGTGCTTGACGAAGTGCTACTGATCAAGTCTCAACCTGGCTCTTTAACCGAATCATGGAGCGACCCGAAGCGACCCACTTACCGGCACCGCCAGTCCGTAGCCGCAACGGGTGCTTCACATGCCGACGCCGCAAGAAGAAGTGCAACGAGGAGAAGCCAGTCTGCATCGGCTGCAAACGCAACAAGCTCGATTGTCACTGGCCGAGTGTGGCCCCTAAGCCTTCGTCGTCTGCCCGAGGGGACCTTCGGAAGCCGACTCCTTCTACCACTGCTAGTTCACGCGGAGACACTCAAACAAGTTCCGCCGGCAGGCGCAGGGAGAGTGCTCCGGCAGCTACGGGTCTGCGATACATCGAACCGCGTATCTCCGGAGTGCCCACGACCCACTCGCCAAGTCAATGGTCAGCACGGCTTCAACAGATCCCCAGTCCGGCCTTCGGGCCTCGGCCGGATCACGAGGCAGCTAGTGCTACCACTGCAACTGCTGTCTCGCTGGAGAACACGGTTGACTTGGTTACTTCACTCCTCGATCCATCTTGTTTCACATTGCCCCTGTCGACTTCAGAGGCCGATCTCGACCTGATCGGCAATGACGGCCTAGACGGAGAGCTACTTGCACCTCCGCCTCTGGCCGCCGGGCTAGATCCATCTACCTCACCCTTCTCTTCATCACCTGATATCCCACTGGCTAGCGCTGATAATATCCAATCCGCTTCCACGGAAGTCATTGCGGCAGAAAATGATCAACTGTTCAGCCTCGATGGCGCTGACTTCGCCGATGATGCCCTTATCACAACAAGCGAGTCTGTGTTCGATTCATCGCTCCTTCCGACACTATTAACTCCTCCCCTCCAGCCGTCTCTCGGTCTTCTACCTGACCAGAGTCACCAATCCATGGAACTGCTGAGCTACTACCTCTCCAAGACCGTCAATAGCATGGGAAACGGCTCGACTGATGTCAATCCATTCGTCACCAAGCTCATACCGCTAGCGTTTTCCAACTCCCTCGTCCTCCAGCTCATCCTGGCCCAGAGCGCCGCTCATCGCCAGGCATGGGCGCACTCAGCGCATACGGACTCGGCCAATGAAGTTGCACATCAGTCCTATTCAAAATCGCTCAGTTCTTTCAGGGGCGTGCTTAGTGACTACGCGAACGGGAGGGAACAGAATGTGTTGGTGGTCACCGTCGGGAGCCTTGTCCTGTGCCTGACAGAGGTTGGTCGGACACTTTGCCAGAGTCTTTATCTCGGATTTCACTAATCAGATACATATCTAGGTTGCTCGAGGTGACGTACACGGCGTCGTCTTTGATCATCTCTCGGCATCCAAGACCCTTCTCAAGGTTCTTCTTTCGCAGCCCTCCTCGTCCTCTCTCCAGGACCTTCCAGACTTCCTCGTCGAATACTACGTGCACATGGCCGCCACCAGCATGATCTCGGTAGACGTCCGATATACACGACAGACCATGATGACGCCCGAGATTGACCAAAAAGTCCTCCAGCTTGTCGAGAACAAGTATATTGGGCAGCTGGGCGGCTGTTGGATCGAGCTCCTTTATCTGATCACGCAGATCTTCGCGCTGGGCCAGAGCATGCTAGGTTCAAGTGGAGGAAGCGAGTCTACCGCAGCGCCATCACCCAGTGACATCATCACCTTTGGCCTCCTGCAGTCACAGATCATGGCGTACTGCCCCGACCCATCCGCTCGTCCCAACTCCCAGCTGGCAGCACTGGTCTTTAAGCAAGCCGTGCTCCTCTACCTGTGGACGCTGATCGGCAATCCCCACCAAGGCGATGCGAACACCGATACGCACAAGGCCCTGATTGATGGCGCTGTCGCGGAAGCTCTACTATCATTACAGCAGCTGCCTGTATCGGATAGAGTCAACACGAGTCTCTGCTGGCCCTTGGCTGTCATCGGCTGCTGCACGTCTAGCGATGCAGTCAAGGAGATCATTCGAGCCCGTCTGCGGGCGATGTCCGAGACCATTGGGCTTGGGAACATGAGAGAAACTCTGGTCTTGCTGGAAACCGTTTGGACGCAGCCACTTGAAGAGACTAGCCCCTGGAACTTGTGCAGAGTCATGGGAGAGTATCAGATGTGGATCTCTTTTGCTTGATTGAAGCTTTGAGCGACGACTAATGACAAGATATTGAACTGCAAAAACATGTGTATTTAGATTTGAACAAGGCTGGAATGGAACCTCAAAAGCACAGTTGAATGTGTACGTTTACAATTGACATATCCCTAGCAGCACTATTCTTGAAAATACAAGATCTTGACTGAAAGAGGGGAAGTATAGCTTATGCTCCATCTAACACCTTCAAAGATGCTCGGAAGACGGAGTCACACATCTCCAACAGATGTCTCCTACTTGTCCTGGAGCACAGTAAGAAGTATGCAACGAATCCGGAACCTGCTCTCGGTGATACAGTGCTCCCAGGCTCAACCTTGAACTCCGCTGCCAGCACGTATGGCTTGACCTCGGGCAGCATCCCAAACACCCGTTCGAAGAAGTCGGGAGGCATGTAGATGCTGTCGCGGTGCATGGGGATCTGGCGATCTCCGCACCAAAACTGATGAGGAGGGCCCGCGAAGGGCTTTGACATGGCTCTGTAGCGCTCGCGGTCCCCGAGAGCTTGTAGGAATTGGAGCGCACACAAATCCACGCCGTACGTATGCAGGGTCGCCCATACTGGGTCAAACCCTGGGGGGCGGGCGTTGACCTCGATCAGAACGACTTCTGGTTGACCTTTCGGGCCTTCAACAGCGGCCAGGTCCTCAATGCCGTCCAGTTCCCGGTAGAACTTGGAGGAGTTCCGCATTCGTGCCTCTACGTGAAGGACGCCAGAGCGAAATCCTAACTTTAAAAGATTCTGATGCAAAGTTGACTGAATTAGCTTGGCTTCCGTGGGGTTGAGACTGGTAGGATGGACCATGAGTGTCTCCGCGAAGTTGGCTTCGAGCGTGGCGTCGACTGCATCGGCAGGGCAGGGGAAGTCGTCCGAGATCTCGCAGAATAAAAGCTCACCATTCCAGAGGACAAAGTTGGCGTCAATCTCTGGGCCATCGACGTACGTCTCAATCTGAACACCATATTTTGTAAGGCCATCGTCGTCCATGTCTTTGATAGCCTGGCGCAATGTCGAGATTTCATGGCATTTTCTGACTCCACGAGATGCGCCGGCCCGGCAAGGCTTCGCGATCAGAGGGTATTCAAGATTGGCCAAGCTTCCAAGGATGACAGGGTCGTCTAGCTGTGCTAGAGAGTCTAATCTGACTGACTGGATGTTGGGATTGTTGACAACCTTGCGCGTCTCGTCCTTGTGGTGTGCTCGAAGAATGGCATCCACGGGCTCAGTTGGGAGGCCCAGCAGCTCCGCTGCTTTTGCAGTAGAGATGACAAATTCATCCGAGAAAGTGACAATACCATCAACTTTTTGCTCTTTGATAGCCTCGGCGATGATCATTGGCAGCTTCGCGTCGCCAGCCGCCACATCAATGGCGATGAAGTCGTGCCGGAGATGGGCATAAGTCTTGCTTTCGAGCCAATGCCCTGGTGCGTCAAGGACTATTACAGCCATTCCAAGGGCATGGGCAGCCTCAAATAGTCCACGAGCACCGTATTGCCCTCTATTCATATCGTATAAACGGCGGCCTCCAACCATGGCCACGGTACGTGGCGTCGGCTGGGTCGGGAGCACCCAGTCGAATGAAAGACGAGTGTCGAGTTCCTTGTTTAACTCTTCTAGTGTTTCAAAGGGAGATGCATCACCAGATTCAGCCACAAGTAGTGCACCGGGTGACAATGACAATAGCGAAGTCAGAGTCGGCTCAGTGTCTTTAGGCTCAACCTCCAAGAGAGACTTGGGAGGTGCAAGGCGGATGACAGACTGGATGGCGATGCAGTGCCTCATTCTTAGCTCGAGGATGTCATCTCTGCAGAGATAGCCGTCTCGAGGAACAAGAATGACCTTGAAAGCTACCTCAAATTTGCATTCGAGACCATTTCGTGTCTGATGGCACGCACGGATGAGAGTTTGCAAGGGCTGTAGTTGTCTGTGTTGGTACCCATTTTTGACAACTTCTGAGTCTAACGGATCAATTTTCAGGAGCAGATCAAGTGATCGAACATATCTCCCCTTTCCGGCTGGCTCACAGAGGCGCCAACGACAAGTTAGCTTTATGGCAACTGCGAGGACTGGAGTTAGCGAAGGGAGTATAGACGGCTGATTCAGCTATAACGTGCAACATGCCTGAGTTGTCTTTGACTTCATCGACATTGATAGAGAAAACTTCAGTCTTTAACGATTCATTCCTTTTATCAATTCTATGTTCCTGAGAGAGGCCCAAGGAGTGCGGGGGCGGAGGGGTAATGGGTTCTGGATCCATCGCAATGAGCTATTGTTGCCTGCAAAGGTGTAAATCTAGATTGGTTGAGAGGTTTGCAAAGAAAATGTAAAGCGTCTATTTATCTCGGTATCGGACTGAATAGGTTCGGCATCGATGTGGTAGCGGGTTATTCAAGAAATCTGACCAGGGTTTTCATTCCGGACTCTGCAACTCCGCCCGGGGTAAGCTGGAACGCCGATGTATGAGAGCCACAACTGGGCTCCACCCAACTCAATCCGAGATCCATTGGCCGAATTGTCGCAGGAGAACTCCATGCACAGTCTCTTCCCGCTCTATCAATGTTGGGGTGAAGACGGTATTTCATTGTGGCTACCACAATTCAGGAAGGTCAGGAACATTCCTCGGTTGCTTTTATAGCCGATTCATATCCATGTCAGGGTGATGAGTAGGAAGTATTTATAGTAAATCAAGATTATCTCAATTACAAGATAACGGCATATTTGTGTTCTAACATGCTACTCATTTCAGGAAGGGCATTCCATCCCGAGAACGATATGGAAACCATCAGAACAGAATCAAAGAGTCGTGATGCAACTGAGAACGGGATTGAAACCTTGCGTCATGTAGCTGACTCGATACCGATTACTGGTTGGATTGCCATCGCAATTAGCGGAGCAGAGAGGCTTTTGTTCTATGCAGTTACGATTCCGTGGCGTAAGTCACACATTGTCCTGTGCCCAAGACGAGGGGCCACCTCTTGACACAGGCATCTTGCAGAGAACTACATACAGAACGGCCGCGACAGTGTCGCCGTCCCAGGCGAGCTGGGACTCGGTCAAGCTATCGCTACCAACCTCTCCAGCGCATTTTATTTCTTCACCTACGTGGCGCCCACACCCTTTGCTATCCTCTCCGATGTTTGGCTGGGACGCTATGTGACTTTATGTATCAGTGTTTTGTAAGTTGATCGAGACTGATCACCTATGATCTCGCTTTCTGTCCTATAACAGCTAATGGCCCCGTTGAACCAGTCTTAGTTTCTGCGGCTGTCTAGTACTCTTCATTACATCCCTCCCAGCTGTGGATAGTGAAACACTCAAGATCGTGGGCTTAGCGATGGCCATGTTTCTCCTCGGACTCGGCACTGGTGGAGTCAAAGCCACGGTCGCCCCATTCATAGGTAATATCTCAAGACACGCCCCGAAAAAGAGTCAAACTCAAGGGCACTACGCTGATCCGTCGTTTTTTCATAGGAGACCAGTACCCTGTGAAATCGCCACAAATCAGTGTCAATAAGAGTGGCAAACCAGTGGTTGTGGACAGAGCGTTGACCTTGCAGTACATCTACAACATTTTCTTCTGGTAAAGCAATGCGATATCGTGGCGCGGAAAGCACACAAGACACTGATATGGCTGCAGGTTCACCAACCTGGGGAGCATGGCTATGATTGCTTCTACATACCTGGAGAGGCAAGTAGGCTTCTGGGCTGCTTACCTCCTACCTCTGTGTTCAACAGCGCTGCTGCTCCCATCCTTGCTTCTCTTCCGCAAGACTTTTGGTAGGTCAAGGATGGAAGACCCATGTTGCACATTGCGTGTCGAGGAACGCATCAGCTTTGCAGTTAAGCTCGCCCCACAAGGGAATGTTCTTCCAAAGGTGGCAAAGGTTATGCTACACTCGGCCCGACATCGTTTCAAATTAGACGCAGCAAGACCCGCCTATCAAGCCCAAGCACACGGAAGGATTGTTGACTGGGACGATGACTTTGTCAGCGAGATGAGGCGAGGGTTGAAAGCTTGCAAAGTTGTGTAAGTCTTGTGTGTTTCTACTTACCAAAACAAAGGGGTGTGACTGTTGTTGACGTCCGGTGGCAGCGTCTGTTTTGTTCCCTTCCATCTCTGCATGAATCAAATCATCAACAATCTCATATCCCAGGCCGGACAGATGCAGTTGGCGGGAATCCCAAATGACACAATCCAAGCCCTTGAGCCCCTTTGCTGCGTCATTCTGGGACCACTGGCGCAAAAGGTCCTCTATCCGACACTGCGAAGCGCCGGGATCCGATTCGGTCCAATCTCGCGCATGACCTGGGCTTTCCTCATCATGGGCGGCGCTATGGCAATGGCGGCGGGTGTACAGCAGGTCATCTACACGAGGGCGCCTTGCTATCAATACCCTCTCCATTGTATGGGCGAGGAGGGAGACACTATTCCCAACGAGATCAGCGTCTGGCTGCAGACGCCCATATACTTCCTCTTGGCGCTTGCTGCGATCCTTGGCCTGGCAACGATGGCCGAGTACACTTACTCCGAAGCACCGACTAATATGCGCAGTTTGGTGCAAGCGATCACTCAGCTCGGCACGGGTGTAGGCTCGGGACTCGGGATGGCGCTCTCACCCATTTCAGTTAGCCCCAAGATCCTATGGTTGTACACGGGCTTGTCCTTTACTATGATCATCATCGCTCCAATTTTCTGGCTTCTATTTAGGAGCTATGACAAAAAGGAGAGCGCATCGACATCTTCTGAGCAAGGGCACTCCTGATATACATCTACTGCTCTTTGGTATTAGTACTTCATGTCATCCGGTTGATTCTCCTAGCTTTGTCACTGCACAAGTCGCTGCACAACAGTACGTCTAGAAGACCATGTAGTCATTCATGGGCCTATCTAGTCATGCCTAAACGCAATCTATAATGGAATCTATTACAACAGGGGAATCTCATATATGCAAGGATCGGGTATGAGAGGCTCCAAGCATCTGCCTCCAAACATCAACTTTTGTGCCTTACGGGCTCCGTAAGAGAGCAAGGCGTTTCCCTAAGTGACTAGGATATCGCTGTAAACCTAGAAGTGCGGGGCGTTCAAGAAAAGACCCATGGTGATACCACCGATGAGACCGGCAATAGGGATGGTCATGATCCAGGAGAACAGCAGGAGACCAACACTGAAAGAATGATTAGCGAGTGAACCAGCGAACTAAGAGCCATGGAACGCTTACCGTTGCCAGTTGACGGCCCTCCAGGTGCCGTTGCACAGACCGACACCAATGGTGGCACCAGTAATGCACATGGAGGTGGAGACGGGAAGCTTGTACTGGGAGAAGATGAGGGTGGTGATGGCGGCACCCATCTCCATGGAAGAACCACGGGACGGCGAGTGGTAGGTCAGCTTGTTACCCATGACTATGTTTCCCAATATTAGTGAATGTTTACGCTGACTTTTTTTTTTTTTTTTTCAAGATGAGCTGGAGCTTACCCTTCATGATGTTGAAACCGTAGGTGATGAAGCCGAAGCAGATGGTCAGAGCCATGACGGCAATCTGCCACAGGGGGACATCCGCGGAGGCGGCGGTGGCGTGGCCGGTGGACCAGGCGGAGTACATGGCGGCCCAGACACCGACGGAGTTGCCGACATCGTTGGCGCCGTGGGCGAAGGAGGCAGTGCAGGCGGTGATGACCTGGATGAAGGAGTACAGGTGCTCGACCTCGTTGGGGTACTTCTCGGCGTGGGCGTAGACGCGGGCCATGCGGCGGCCCTCAGGGGTGCCGAGGATGCCGATCTGGGCGCGGTGGATGTCGTAGTTGACGCCGTAGAGGGCGGCGACGACGATGTAGGCGGGGATGCGGATGATGAGCATCTTGAGGTTGTGCAGCTCGTAGATGGAGCCGGCGCCCATGGGGTTCTCGTGCAGGGTGCGCATGGCCCAGCCGAGGGGGCCGCGGGTCTTGCGGAGGTGGGCGTGGTGGCGCTGGCGGGCCTCCTCCATGAGGACCTTATAGTCGGTAGCGTTGGTGACGGCGTTCTCGGTGTCGCGGCCGGCGGCGGTGCGGGAGACGACGCCGTCCTTGAGGCCCTCGGAGCCGGTCTTCTCGGCAGACTCCTTGACGCCACCGCTGCTGTCGGTGACGGACTGGTCCTCGTCCTCCTCATCGTGCTGGACGACGGCGTAGTCGGGAACCTTGGCGACCTCGGCGTCGGAGGGAGCGGGGCGCTTGAACAGGAGGGGGCCCTGGAAGATGTGGAACCAGCGCAGGGTGTAGTCCTTCTTGACGACCTTGGCGTGGACGAAGGGGACGAAGAAGATGGCGGAGAGGATGGCCAGACCGAAGCCGACGCCGAGGGTGACGGAAACGATGTACCACGCGGGCTTCTTGTTCAGGCCGAGCTGCGGGGACCCCTTGTAGACGATGGACAGGGTGCAGATGGTACCGGCAACGAGGAAGAAGAAGGGCGATGTCCAGACGGCCCAGGGGACGGGGTTCTTGCGCTTGTGGACGACGAGCTTGATCAGCATGAAGATGATGGCACCAAAGCCGGCAGCACAGGCGGGAGCCATGAGCAGACCAGCGAAGATGGCACCGAGACCGTTGCCCTTCTCCCAACCCCACTTGACACCCTTGGCGCCGATGGTGGCGATACCGACACCGGCAATGGAGGAGACGAGGGAGTAGGTCGAGGAGACGTGGGCGGAGTGGCGCGTGCACCACATAACCCAGGAGGCGGCACCGGCGGAGGCGCAGGTGAAGGCCAGCAGCTGGACGGGAGCGTTGTCGTGGAAGGCCGAGATGGGGATGATGCCGTTCTTGATGGTGGCGGCGGTACGGGCACCGACGGAGACGGCGCCGACTACTTCGAAGACTAAACAAAGCAACATGGCCTGGCGGTAGGTGACGGACCGCGAGGAGACCGAGGTGGCCCAGGCGTTGGCAACATCATTGGCACCGTTGTTGTAAGCCTCGAGGAGGGCAAACATGGTGCCAATGACAAAAACGTAGGTGTAAGCTTCCATCACCATCTTGGCGGTTTGTTGTGGGGTTTCTCGGACACTGCTTGGTCAAGACAAGAAGAGGCAGAGAACACCGGCGGTTCCTGAGCTGGTTGGGCGTGAAGGAATGTTCCAAATGTTCGATGGGAAAGGAGAGGATTCTCTCCTTCTTTAAAGGGACGGCCTCGATACAGGACCCATGAGCACGTGTGCATGGCTCTGATCTGAGGGACTCTCAGCTCGCCATCTCTGGGCACGCGGCTCGGTCGCTGAACGGGTGTCCCTCCCTTCCCATTTCCAGGGGTCTGGGTACATTGCGTGAACCCATGGATGAGACCAAAAAAAAAAAGACGACTCGGTCTTCTGGTGATGGGGGCGAGTTGCATCTTGGTATGGAGCCCGGAGTGGGCGCCATGTGTGGGTGTGGCCCGCGGCGAGAGCTGCATGCAAATGCTTGGATTGCTTGAGCTTCACACTTCCACGCAGAGGTCGAGGATCGAGCACGTGGGCTCTGTCGATTTCAATTGTGTCCAGACATAAAAGGGCCAAGAGATGCCCAGACTGTGCCCAGAAACGCCGAGCCTTTTGGACTCTTGGATTATTGCGAGGTAAAGGCTCGAAAAGGGCAGATCCAGCCGGAATGCCAAGCAGGCCAAAAAGCCTTTAGTCGCGACACCATTGGCTGCGGCGGCCGATTGCACCATACATAGCGCGCTCGCTCGAGGCCCTTGACTCGGACCAGGGTCAGAACCCAGCAATCATCGCCGTTCTGCACGTATTCCGCCGCCAAGATTGCTAAGGCAACTCCCTCCCGTACCGACTCGTCCAACGCGAAGACCGACGATGGGCTAGCAATAGCAAAGAAAACGACCAGCGTGAGACAAGAGGAGACAAGCAACGCTCAAGAACGACGGGCCAAGACCGCCTAACCTGGACACCATCCCCGACCCCGGTCGAGAGCGTCCAGCCATGTCAGCCACGACGGCCAGCTACTCTGAAGGCTCTGTTCAGGACCGTGGTCCTGTTTTGTTGCTGTCAAGCGTTTGCCAAGGTTGATCCGGCGCACCACACCAGGATCTCCAGTGTGTCCATGAAGCTCTTTCACCCATCTGGTCATCTCCCTGGGATGGATCCCATGCGTTTAGCCCCCTTCATTGGCTCCATATCCGGCTTTTATCGACAGATACCTGGTGGTGGACTGGCCCCCGATTCGCTCGTTCAAAGACTCACGCCGGCTGGCAATCGAGGAGAAGAGCATGAACATGAGATCCAAATGGAGCAGCCGAACGTGGATAGGGAGATTTGCGTTGCCACATGCGCAAATCTGATATGTAATCTTCTCACTATCGTCCAACAGCTGTGCACGTGTGCACATGTGGTCATTGTGAGGTTGCCTTGATCGCATAGGCCAGCCGACACACGGCCGCATCGGCATTTCCGTCTCGGCGCCCACCTCGAGAGTTTCTAGAAAGCTTCAAAGGAGGATCCCGTCCGTCTTGGAGTCTTGGTATGCTGAATGCTTGGTCCTCTTGGTTCTCTTGTCCATCTCTTGTCCATCTCTTGTCCTCTTGGTTGCCCGTCTTGGTTCTCTTGGTGGTCAGTCTCAAGGGGCTGGGCCTGACCGAGAAGCTGAGAAGAGGCACCGGTGTGTGGCGGCGCATCTATCTTTGAATCTGCTTATCTTGCCAATTCTCAGATCCTTTGGTTCCTGGCGGGTGGCACACGACAAGAAAAAAAAAGTTCGCCCCTAACGAAATATGGTGCTATATCTGGGATCATCACTCCCAGAACTGATACACACACTTCCCCAATGGCTTCTGTTCTAGAAAGGCCTGTGCTCGGCGATCCAGACGCCTCATGCCCCAGTGATCGCCGCAACTTGACGCATCTCGCGTAGCTGATCAGCACTTCCTGGTCTTACATCGGGTGGCGAGGTGTGCAAGCTTTCCAAGGTCGGTTCCTATTTCGTCGAGCGAGCTGCCGTTTGTGTAGATTCCAAATTGGAATCATGACACGTTGCTCACTATTTTCATGATACTTTTATTAGCCACTGACGTACTATCAAGAAGACCATGATGATTTTGCAGACTCAACGGCTAGAGGCAGCAGAATTCTACTCCGATCAATCTCGCCGACACGAACACCGTGACACTCGAAGCATCCAGGGTGGTAGAGGGGGGCGATATTCTGGTACAGCGGCACAACAAGGCCGAGAACACGACAGCAGACATGTGGTCTCGTATTGCCGCGCCGCTCTTCCTCGGCTACAACATACATACACCCTTCTCGGTGACGGCGACGCTCTACCGCTGAGAATATCTCGAGGTTCACTGAGGATGCTCCTTACCCGTTGAATGTTCTTATCAGGTTACTCTGTCGTGTCAGAGCTTCTAGCCTTGACGAGTCCCGCATTCATCAGATTACTGAATTTTTTCTGGATTCAGTTCATCGATCCCGCCATGTGTGAATCTCAAGCTATTGATTCATCAGAGCCAGGACATATCGCGCGGTCTCTGACCAACGTGTCGCGTGCAACAATCTAGAACATGGGCAGACCGAATATGCTCCCAGACACAGTTTACCGTCTTCTGCAACTCATCGTGGGCCGAGCTGAGACCCTGCTGACCCCATTATCAGGCGCCTGGGCATTAATATCACTCTTGCATACATATATGTCCACCCATGAGACGTGCAGGGCTCTCACATGTGGCCTGCAGTAAGACCGGTCGTTGGTTCCGGTCACTAGTTACATACCGAGTGCATGCATATCTAGCCATGTATATACATACATGCGTTGACAAGTTCGGATGAGGCTGAGTTATCTCCACTTAGGTCCAGTCCAGGAGCAGGATGTCAAGGATGATCTCTGGTGCTCCCATCTCCTCTTGTTGTCCTCGTTTGATGCCGGATTGACACATAGTATCTCCACATCTCATGTCAAATTAGGCTTGCCGCTGACGGTCAGGACATCGAGGCAACGAGAAAAACTGTGATGATCCGAGGAGGGGCTGCTGGGTGCAAAATGGCAATTGGTCCGGCAGCCAACCAAAAGTCTCACATCTGGACTTCATACTTCTCCCACGGCGCCCGGCGCCACTGCATGGAATATTCTGTGACACAGTCCATGCATCTCTGGTCGAGAACTCGTCCGTTGTGTGGAGTCGCGGAGGTTGTCTCCTCAAAGCGAAGTTGCCAGTGTGGGGGTTGTTTTGTGAGGAAATGGAGCCCACGTGGGCAATCGATTTGCCCTCAGACGTTTTGACAAGCTTCCCGCCAAGGCTGAGCCAAGGCTCCGCCAAGGCTGCGGGCTCCTCCGCTGAACGCCCTCCGTGTCCATGGCTTGAGGCTGAGCTGAGGGACGAACCCTGCAGAGCTCCAGAAAATTCACGAGAAAGGCGCCTGTGCCGACTGCGCCGTGCTCAAACATTGCCCTTTTTGGGTCCATTTTCGGTCATGCTCGAAATGGCGTCGGTCTCGCGTTTCGTGATGTGTAATTGTGGATGCGTAGCGCGGGATGAGAGCGTGGGAGGAAGGCGTCAAATGGACAGGCGAAGCCCGTGAAATGAGATGTGATCGCGAGTGTCTCAATTGAGATCCAGCAATCCATACCTGCATACCATGTACTCTACCTCGACTGTGGGCGCCGCCCTGCTGCTCGGCCTCGCCGCCATTGCCCGGGCGGACGACAACTTCGGCGGCTACGGCTACTCGAGCAGCGCAGTCAACATCTCAGCCCGCAGCGTTGCGTGGGAGAGGGCGTACAACAGCTCCAACGCCACTGGCACCATCACATTCACCGGCTACGACGTATCTCTGCCCTGGCCCGGCAAGCCACTGGATGGCTGGACCGTCTCCGCGACTGGAGTCGACCTGTCCAAGCTCGACGATGCCCTGAGGGCTGAGGGCAAGCGTCGTGTCATCGGCGACGACGTGCGCATCGTCGCGCCCAGCTCGCTCTACAAGCAGAGCGCTAACTCCAGCGATGCCGGCCGCCCGGTCGTCAACGCCCACGCGGACTGGGTCTTTTGCGCGTGGCCGTGGTATCTGCCGCCCGCCGGCAACAACTCGCTGCAGAACAACCCAGACAACCTGCCGCAAAAGCCCGATGGCTCCTGCGGCCAATGGCTCACAGACTCTTGCATCGCCGCGCTGGAGAACGCGGCCAAGACGGCCTACGAGTTCTCCTCGCTCCAGGGCACCTGGGGCCAGAGGCACAAGTGCAAGAGTTTGGATGTACCCTCGGTCTGCCGTAGCGGTTACATGTCGCGAAGCCAGCCTATCACCGACAGTAAGCTATTCACATGACTAGGTTCAAAACCACTAACCTGCCTTGCGACCGTAACTAACTCGAGGCGTGTAGGATGGGGAGCACCCCTCAAATATCTGAATGGCTCGTCGACGTTTCAAGACGGCTACAGCCTCGACAACCGCTACACACCCGAAGACCAAAAGGCCATGTGGAAGACTATCACCCACAGTTATCGACCCATCCTTACGCTCTTTGGGCGCAGCAACTCGGACCCCAATGCCAAAGTCGAGCCAGGCTTCGCCAAACTGGTGTGCCTCCGGGCACAGGAAAAAGGTGAAGTGAACGAGCCGGCTTCTCAGGGCAACAACGGCAGCAACGGCTCCGGTGGCAAGAATAGTGCGACTGGTGTATCAACCAGTTGGGTATTGCTGCTCACCATGGTGGCCGCTGTCATGGCTTTGCACTAATGAATATAAAGAACACGAAAAGCTGCTGTATTGGAACGATAAAGTTCTTCTATTAGACTTTAGACGTTGGAAATCGCAAGTTTGGTTGTCTATTGACCTCGCACAGTCCTTACTGGTTGCCAGAGGTTGGGTCATGGCCCCCCTTACACGAGAGCGCATGAAGAGAAGGAGGAGAGAATGCTCCAAGTCATGTAATTTTGCTCAGATACATGAAAAAATAACGACAGCCTGAACCTCAGTGAAGAACTTCATGACAGACTGAATTCCTGTCCCTTAGGTACTCAGGTGTACATAGCCACAATCGAATAGAAATCTCACGCATACCCCGAGCAGTCCTTTACCTATTCCCTTCCCGCTGACTAAGGGCAGTTATTCTGTTGTCGTTTCGCGAGCGCCTCATGAATAGGCTCCAATTTCATCGTCGAAAACGACTTTGGATCGACGCGTACCGTGTCGTTGACCAGCAGACTCTCCCGGACCTCTCGTGCATTCGCCTTGGGGTGGCGAAGGGGCGCGCGGACCATGGAAATATCGCAGTTCTCGCTGACCATGTAGAGGTTGAGACCCAAGATCAGGGCTCTGACCTCGTGATCCGCCTGGTCCCAGTCCCATTCGCCCGAAATGACGACGCCGAGATAGTCCAGCAGGATGACGTTGGGGAAGCTGTCTGGGTTCATCTGGGCAGCGCCCTGCCAGAACAGGAAATCGTACAAGTTGCGAAGCGCGAGCTCCTGGAGGCCTAGGTACGTGAGCATGGTGGTGTCGTACGTCCCGATCCATTGCCCGATCAGGAAATCGTCTCCAATTTTGCGGAGGTCGGACCAGGCGTTCACGTTCTTTTCGATGATTGTCTTGCGGTCTGACGAGAAGGGCCACTACATCATGCTTTCGGTTAGCATACAGCTGCGCCGTAAGAGTAGACAGAGTGAATTCAGGTCATCAAGCCACATACCATATCCCATCTGTCCATGAAGTCTGTACCCTTGAAGATACCTTCAGACGGCAATGAGCCTTGTGCCCTTGAGCCATGCACGTCATCTGGATCGAGCATGATGAGCACGCAGCCTTCGCCGTTGTTCTGCTTCATGATGTCCTCCATCTTCATCTGGTTGAATTTGACTTTCTTGCCGTTGACCTTGAGAGAATCCTCAGAGCACCGTCGCTTGATGCCTTTGAGCAAGTCGTAGAATGCCTTCATCTCGGCCTCGTTGAATTCGCGGATCTCGTTTGTCTCACCCCCGCTCTTGGGGTCTTCATCAATTGAGTACATGTACCGAGTCCAGAGGACGATGACCTCGCCAGGATATTCGTCAGTGAATCTGTGAGGAGCTCGTTGTTAGCTTTGTCACTATACCGAGGACGCACCGCCCTAAGATCAGTGGCCGCTTCAGTTTGATTGTTAAGACTTACTTGTTCACCATTTCAACCACTTCAGTCCCCGTAATGCCAGTAGCACCAACGTGAAAGTCGCACGGCCAACACTAGAAATGCGTCAATTTCCGCGGGACTACAACATAACCTGACAATGAATATTGCTTACAGTGTGTGCCGTGTGGAAGTTGTAATCGCCGGCCGAGGGGTCAAAGGGACAGTTGATTATGCGAAGGTCGATCCAGCGGGAGCCTAGACGAAGCTGGTCATAGAGATTATGTGCTTGTGTCTGAGTGTTCATCTTGTCACCTGAGTTACCGTTAATATTAATGAGCACGGATAGGAATGCTGACTACTACTTACCAAGCCACGCGTACTTGCCAATGACACTCATTCCGGCATCGTGAGTACCTGGCATGACCACATGATTGAGGGTCCGGGGCCCGATCACGTCTTTGATCTCCTGCATCCATCCAATAGGTGGCGAATACATCGACGTGTAGTAGGTGCCGTAGTCATCGCTGCCTGTGATGACTAGATTGACCGCTCTTTGGCCTCCTCGCCCCTTGAATTCTCTCAACTGTACCGTGAAGTTAGCTTTTTTGACTGGCACGGTATAACACGGCATGCAAAAGTAATAGGACTTACACCAACACCGAGCCCACCCATGTCGATTCTGGGACGCAGCACCGACGGGGAGTCGGGGATGTGAGTTCGTGCCATGATGACAAATTTCTTGCCAGTCTCTTCGATGTGATAGTACGCCTCGCCGTTGTCGTCAACCGGGTTCGTGCCGCCCTTGGCGCCAAAGTAGTCCATGACATTCTGGCGCACATGGCCCGGAGGGACGTCGCCAAAGTCCATTCTGTCCATCTGGCAAAATTCGGTCCGATCTAACTTGAACGTGTACGGCGTGAGGTTGACGATAGTCACATAGATCTTGGACGAGTCGACAGCATCATCCCAATCTTTAATGGTGAAACCTGGACTGGGATACGATTCTCCTTGCGGTGGTCCCGAAGGCTTCTGAAACGTATTGTCTGCAGGATCGCAAAAGTTCTCATCGGGCTGAGAACCTAGTGATGCTGCGTCAAAGACTGAGATGTGGCTCCACTGGGGGTGGCCAGTCGTTGCCAGATTATCCGTGGAGAGAACGCCTTTACCGTCGGAAACGAGCGAGTACTTTGCGCCTATGGTAATCAAGTGCTGGATCCGCACATTATCGTAGTTGTCCTTCATGAACCAGAGGGCCTTCTGGCACGAGTGCTGGTCGATGCAGTCCTGTGTGTAGGTGGAGAACCAGCTATATGTACCGGCCGCTCCGATCATGATGTTCTCCGACCCGGTGATGACGACGGCCCAGGCAGTATCGCATCCGTCGAAGTCTCCTCCTTTGCAGGAATAGTCCGGATCGCTGGGGTACTTGCCCGCCTTGAAAGGGGCTGGTGCCTTGGGTGTTGGCTGGAAGTATGGGGGCTCTGTCTGCAGCATGCCCGCATAGACATTCTTGGCTTTGTAGAAGTTGTATTGGTACATGACGGCGTGCTCCGATGCAGTTCCATACAGCCATACTGGTCGCTTGCTCTCTATGAGAAGACCACGGGAGACATAGATGGACAGCTGGTCCATATTATTGCTGTCATCATCGCGAAGAGGGTCACTGTCAACTTGATTAGCAGCTGTTCTTATCATCGTCTCTCAGATGCAGGTGGAAAGGAAACGAACTCAATGAGGTGATCGGCGATCCAAAGCCACATGTTGTCGAACAATCCCGACGCCTTTGGG
Organism: Thyridium curvatum; assembly: GCF_004353045.1. Lineage (NCBI taxonomy): Eukaryota > Fungi > Ascomycota > Sordariomycetes > Thyridiales > Thyridiaceae > Thyridium > Thyridium curvatum. The sequence goes on along the minus strand of NW_022156770.1, from coordinate 286,968 downwards.
GTTATGTGCATCAGCATGTGAGCAGCTTGGCATTTGGCAGGATTTGTTCCGCCGGTGATGGGCGGGCAGTCGGAAGGGTTTTGGTCGGTGCCAGTTGCACCGCCGACTCGTGCGTGTACGTCTGAAATCATGTATCAGCATGCCCTCCGAATGTAGCAAGAACGAGGAATTCCTACCCCAAAGTGCTGCCGAACCCTGGCGCTCGGCCTGCACATTCCACTCAATGAGGATTGCGCCAGCGGTACCACCCTTGGTGAGCACGATGAAGTCCTGAAGCTCGACATTGCCAATATCGCCGTCCTTTCCGACGCGTAGGACTACCTTTGGATCGCTGAGGGAATGGTCAGTTCTTTGAGCTCAACTAGGGCAGGAATCTATTGCTACTTACTCCGCGTCCGAGAAATAGCTGCCGCGAGCCACGAACGAGGCCCAACATTCGCCAACTACCTTCGCGTTTTTCGGTATGGTAACAGTTCCGGTGAGGATGTATACGCCATTGTCCACAAAGAGAATCTTGCTTCCATCTGCGGCAGCATCAAACGCTCGCTGCACAGCTGCTGTGTCATCAGAGCTGCCATCGCCTAGACCATGTTCTGTCAGCGTGGTTCTATATGCGGTGTAGAAGCCGTTTACCTTTAGCACCATAGTCCTTCACATGAATGAACGCACTTGCATCTCTGTCCTCGTACTGAGGCCTCTTGCGCTCGAAATAGGGGCTCACGGGGAGACCGCCACTGCCCGAAGACACGAGGGATGCCTCACGAGATTTGGAGAGAGAAGTCACCCCATTGGCCCAGGATCTCTCGCCCTTGCTGTATGTTGGTCCCAGGACCCAATGGGTGACGGAGCCAGAGCCCGAGAGCACGGCCGTATTGGAGGACGTCACGACGCGGTTAGTAACCCCGCTGAATGCGCAGTTCTCTATGATCAGGCCAGTTGTGCCTGAGCCAGGCTTGCTCTCGACGCCCCCGATGACAATGGCTTGGCCCACATTTTCAAAGGTCGAGTCTACGAAGGCGACAGAGCCGATTGTGCCTTGACCTCCTTCGCCGAGCAGGCGGAAACCCACTTCACCTCCTGACACTTTAACTGATTTCCAGATCTGGGCATGTCCAAATTAGTCTTCATTCTGACAACAGGATCACGATGGAAAGCCTTACCCATCCCCAATCCCAAATAATCTGGACGGCCGTCTTACAGCCAATGAATGTCATCCTCTGGGCCGTGAACTGCTGGTTGCCACCGTCTATGCCCTTATTAGTCCGATAGCTGGCACGGGCAACCATGTAACCGGAATGCACTCACAAAAGCCAAAGTTGCCTCCACGGAATGTCACGTCTGACATAACACCTCCGCTTCCATTTTCTGAGACTGCAGCAAGGACACGTCAGCCAGTAGTTCTATAGAACTTGGTAATAAAAATAATACGGGGCTTTGGGGGATATCTCAGCTTACACATTCCCTGTTGAGTTGTGCCTGTTTTGGCGACAAGCTCTACATCCTGAAGGCTGGTGGCTTGGGCAACCTGGTAGTGGATGGCGCACACGTATGCGTTCGGGTCGGTCCGCGTGATATCAATGACAAAGTTGCGGATCTGGCTGTAAAATCGGCCGGTATTGACTATCGCAGCACGATCAGTATGAAGCTTTCCCTCATTTGATGTTTCACGTACTGTACCACTGTTTGGCATTCCCGTCTGGTCCAGTTCCTCCATCTGGCACGTACTCGTTTGTCGATAGCACACCAAGGCCAACGAAGCCCGCGGACGCGATGATCTGAGGCCTGTCGTTCTTGTCTCCGATCAACTGCGTCCCGAAGATAACCTGGATGGTGCTTGACACGAGATACCTGCCGGGCGGAAAGTACACAATGGCGTTCTTATTGGTTGCACCATTGCACTTTTCGGCACAGCGATCGCCTTCCATGATAGCCTTACGGATTGCCTCGGTATCATCCTGGAGTACTGTTAGCAGTCGTCGACAAATGCGGCAGCTTTGGTAGTCGTAGGGCTTACAGTCACACCATCACCCTTGGCATTGTACGGCGCAGACTTGACATTGCGAAACACTTTGTAACCGCTGGACCCACCCCAGTCTGAGGGATATGCACCTTTTCGCTCGATATGTTCCATCCAGAACGTTCCGCGCTTCTGTAAAACGTTCTGCCCACCGGTAGCATTTGCTTTTGCATCGGCCTCGGCAACTAAAGCAGCAGCGGCCGCGATCTCGGGAGTGATAGTGAGAAGAGCTGGTACCGGCTCGTCCTCGGCATCACGCTTGACGCGTGAGCTACTCCCTCCAACAGAGGTTTTTGGTGCTAGCTTGTAGATGTTCCGGGCCGGTTTGTCTAAGCGAGCTTTGTTCCGCTTCGAGGACTCCTCGATGGCCGCTTTGACAATCTTACGAGCATTTTCTATATCGGCTGGTGTAGCACCAGCGAGGAGAGGGGCAACAGTGTCATTCCCGCGGTCCTCTTGACGTGTCAGGAGTTCGGGCTTGGAGTCAGAGAAGTGTACGCCATGAATGATGCCTGCGAGAACCTCAGGTAAGGCACAAAGAAACAGGCACACCGAGAGCAGGAGGAACCGCAAGGGCACTGCTTGACTGGGAGGCATTGTGGAAGAGGTGCAATACTGTATGTTCCAGTTCTCGGCCAGGAACTGTTAATGTGAACAACCTCTGTAATCTCTCCTGGCTAGGCCAGGCAGGATGCTACAATTATACCCAAATGCTCAAGTAATCATCTCTCTGAGTCTAGACATCAACGGCAGGTGGTATTTCGCGTTGCTCATTTCCAACACCGCTTGACAGGACCTCTGCCAAGCCCTTCGGTGAGATCTATTGATTGAATCATGGGCTGTTTGACTTCTCTATTGGAGGGATAGTTATGAACCGTAACAAACAATGCATTCAGGTTGAACCCCTGAACTCTCGTCAGCACATTGTAGTATTGTTTCGGCCGACGACGCCCTTTTCGGACCAAAGAAGGCTTGAGCAGCCTTGGCGGATTAAATGGCCTTGGCAATACAACCCAAGCGAATCACGAGGCGCTTACGGGGTGGTCAGATAGACCCAATGCCCTGTGGCAACGTTCGAGCCGTGGTCTCACAAAGATAGGGTAAAAACGTGAGGGCGCTCGCAAAAGGTGACAATATCCGCGCCGTGGTGGCGCAGCAGCGGTTAAATGCACAACGTCGCCAATTTCATTGGTCTTCCACGGTGGTAAAGACTCGCATCTTTTCAATCGCGACTGGATGTCAAGCCTTCGCGTTCATCTCGGACCGTGGAACCTATCTTCCTTCATTACTTGACTAGCATACCGTGCCTTTTCAAAAAAAGAAAACACCTGGGGAAAGGGTGTAGCTTTTCTCGGATGCCAAAACCACACCACGACACCGATAATGAATGCTCCCGTCATCACACCAGCTCCCGGCGCAAACCTGGCAGAGCGACAAGAAAAGCCCCTGGGGTTGCCGACTTTCACGCCTGCAGGGTCCTGCCTTACCGACACATTTGTCAGAACAACAACATGTGACCGTGGATCAGCATGCTCCTACTACCAGCTCGGCAAGCTCGCCCGTGACTCGGCTTGTTTCCCAGATCCTTCACGGCACCCCGCCACACAATGTCCCGTCTCGTACGAAGCTGTGTCGTCGTCCTTGAGCAAAGACCTCGATGGTCAGACTACCGTCAGCCTATTTTGTTGTCCATCGTAAGCCGTTACCCTTAACCCCTCTCTTGCTCTCTCTTTTTTCGTCAACGACCATGTTCTAAAGAAAGTCTTGATGCATCCAGAGGGCACAACTTCGAGTACAGAGATACGAAACCTTTCGGTACGATCACTGCATCTTCCACACCTGGCCCCGCATTCGTCTTCAGCTGCGTTGCCTCCAGCCTGGGGCCGGGTTCCCAGACACAACTGACACTTGCTCCGTCGACAAACGGCCCCACAACGTCGGGGCCCGGGATCTCGACAGTCACATTCAACTACGGCTCCGACTATCTGGTGGCCACGCCAGTGAGTCTCCAGTACGTAGTGAAAGACGGCGGGACTACTTGTGCACCAAATTGCGCAACACCATGGAAGAGTGGTGATCCTTGGCCGGTAAGCACCGGGCCTAGACCGACTGAGACCCCGCCGAGAAGCGGTGACCCAGGGCTGGAAGCCCTGGGCAAGGGCGCGATAGCTGGAATCGTGGTCGGGTCAGTGGTGGGTGCAGTGGTGATTCTGGGACTGTTCTGGTGCTGCTGCCGGAGTTTGGGGCGCGGAGAGGCGCCGAGGAATAATAGAGCGGGTGCACAGACAGGTGGCATACCACTTGGGACTCGCTCGAAGCAATAATGGCTGTTCAAATGTGTCGACCTTATGTGCGGAGGGTTTATAACTCGTTTTGTCTACTGGTCTGGAACACTATCACGTTGTAATATTCTTTCCCATGAGCAAGACGAAATTGAATCGTAAACCAGAACGTTTCAAAGACAATATCATATATCAGAGTCACACACTCAATAATAATATTGAAATCTGGTGGCGGCAATGTTGAAAGATATTTTCTGTCGAGGCTACTTAGTAGCCAGAGCCATATCAACAGTCGACCGAGGTTGCTGATATGTGCGCAATTACCACTGAGCATACGGAACCAGCCAATGCTGGCATTTCCTAGCTCGTAAGCATGGAGGGAAAGGAAAGCTTGAGCGGTTGTCAGCTCAGACAAGTCAGCATCCAAGAGCGAAGCTGGGGCGGGGTTCCGTGGGGCGCGGGCCGGGATCCGTTCCGGAGCTGACGGGCCACATCCGACAAGTTCGGCAGTATTACAGGGTCCCGATAACGACTTCACGATAGTTCTATTACAAACATAAAGTCTTTTGGTGATTAACTCTAACTCTGCAAGACATTCAGAGACAAGAGGGTGGAAATTTCTTCTCCTATTTGCTGTACATAGCTCTCAACCTCAAGCAAGTTCAGTCACCACTCACCACAGCCACCCAGCCATGTCAAATCAGATTGCGTCGCCTGTCGTCGACGCGACGGGCAAGACGCGCCTGCGCGCTGCTCTCGAGAAGGCAAAAAGAGGAGAAGGTCCTTGTGTTGGACAATGGCTCGAGTTCCCAGGCTACACTCTGGCCAGGACGGTGGCGCCGCTGGGTGCAGATGTGAGTGCAGATCATTGATTGTATTCGAGCAATCAACCAGGGAGAACCAGCCCGCAGCTAAATTCCCTATACCGCAGTGGGTTCTCGTCGACACGGAGCACGGCAACATCGACGACCGTGATATGTACCTACAAGTCGGGGCCATCTCGTCATCAGGAGTGTCACCGATCGTCAGGATTGCAGGGTCCGAGCCGTGGATGATCAAGCGGGCGTTGGACTGCGGGGCGCACGCGATCATGGTGCCCATGTGCGAGACTCCGGTTCGTAGCCATCTGTTGGATATGTTGGTCTTGTAACAACTCGCTGACTTGGTGGCTCATCTGGAAAACAGGAACAAGCACAAGCCATTGTCCGCGCGGCCAAGTACCCATCCGCAACATGGTCCCAGGGCATCCGCGGCGCCGGCGGCATGTTTGCCCCGGCCAACTTCAACCAAAACGGGCGCGAGTACCTCCTCAGCGCCAACGACAACGTCATGGTGTGCGTGCAGATCGAGTCGCGGCTCGCCGTCGAGAACGTCGAGGCCATCGCGGCGGTCGAGGGCATCGACATGCTCTTCATCGGGCCCAACGACCTGGCCTCCTCCATGGGCTACGTCGCCTTCGACCACGCCTCCATATCCGAGGTGCAGGAGGCGACGGCGCGCATTCTCAACGCCGGCCTGGACGCGGGCAAGTACGTCGGCCACTTCGCGCTGAGCGCCGAGGTGGCGGCTGCCAAGGTGAAGCAGGGCTTCCACTTTGTCAACTGCGGCGCGGACATCGTGGCGATCACGGCCTGGATGTCGACCGAGATGGGCAAGCTCAAGAGCCTGTTGGCGGAGAGCAAGAAGAGCCAGACTAATGGCACGAAGCCTGACATTGGCTATAGTTGAGCAGTTGCTTAGAACTATAGAATAGACTCTGCGTTTTGACGCTCATTGAAGAGGTTATTAACACGTCACCTTGAAGATAGCCGGTACTTCGCAACTTTGACTCCTACGCCATGGCAACCAAAGCCTGCCAGTGAGGATTGCAAAACGCAGCGTTCAATAGAGACCAACATCAAAGAGCTCTTTCCTCAGAGTCTGGATCGGGAAGCGGACGACTATTGGTTGATTACTGTATGATCATGTATTCTTTTGCTTCGAGTTTGAAACATCCAAAGAGCGCACGAGCCTTAGACTGTTAAATCTCCATCGATAGTTAGTCCGTCGACAGACTCAACAACACCAAAGTCCCCAACATCATCACAGATTCCAATTTGGCCCCCTTTGCTATGTTGAGTGAACTCAGTAGAGATAGCGGAACGGCTTGGCCTTGATGGCGCCACCTTCTTCGATGGGCTTCTCCGAGTGCTCAACGTGGACATGCTCCTCGCGGTCAAGCTTCTTGTTCTGCGCAATGAGGTAGAAGCGCAGCACGAGGGCAAAGAGGCAGGCAAACCCCAGAATGGCAATCTCCGCGCCAAACGACTTGACGTACAGAGGACCGTACTTGGCTGGCCAGATGTACGAGCCAGGGATGCTGCCGATATTGCCCATGGCGTTGACAATGGCAATGGCGGCTGCTTTCTTGGCAGCGGGCTGGGGGAAGGTGTTGGAGATCCAAGCGAGAATGACGAAGCCCGAGGCATATCCGGCTGGAGCCATAGGCATTAGCTTTGAGCAAAAGGGGTAAGATACTTGTCAGGCTTCTTACTAGTCATGAGGAACATGGCAACGTAGCGAGGAGCCACAGTGGTGGTGGTCACCGAGATGATGTACCCAACAATACAAGCGATGGCCGGCCCGATGAAATGGAAATAACGTTCACCAGTGCGATCGGCGTGCCAGGCGTTGGGGAGGGAGACGAGGATGGCCCAGATCCATGGAGGAGCGGTGAGGAGAAGGGTCTTGGTGGAATCGAAGCCAAGTGCCTGGGTGATGGTTGGGAAGAAGAAAGAGAACTAGAGGCACTTATGTTAGGCTATGTCGCTCATCCTGAATCTGATAGCATTTTACTCACACTGAGACCCATGATGGTAGTCAGGTAGGTGATACCAAGAAGCCAGGTCTTGGGATCCTTGACCGCCATGAGAAGTCCCTGCACAGACGAGATTTCATCATTCTCATCAACTGCGTCGCTTCCTGCATCCAGCGCAAGGCGGCCAATGGCGATGCGTTTCTCTTCATCAGAGAGCCAAGAGGTGCTGCTGGGGTAGTTGGGTAGGATAAAGACAGCGACAGCCGCGAAGAAGACGGTGAGGACACCTTCGATGATAAACAGCCACCGCCAGGCCGCGAGGCCGCTCTTACCGCCCATGTTGGATAGGATACCAGCGGCGATGAGACCGCCGAAGGCCTGAGCGGCTAGGTTGCCGGCATTCAGGATCGTGACACGCAGCTGCATCTCCCGGCGAGTGTACCATCGACTGAGGAAGTAGAGCGAGCCAGGGAAGAAGGCGGCCTCGACGCAGCCGAGGAAGAAACGGCAAAGGATGGCACCTGTGGCGTTTTTGACCTCGCCCGTTGCGGCCGAGATGACACCCCAGACGGCGACGCAGGCACAGAGATACCAAGCGGGGCGCTTGACCGAGTTGAGGACCATGTTGGACGGGACCTGCATCGACACATAGCCGACGAGCAGGATGGAGATGCAAGTCTGATACTGCACGTCGGTCAGGCCCAGGTCCTTCTCGAGGCCCTTGAGTCGCGCGTTGGCGAAGTTGTTGCGGTCGATGAAGTTGAGGATGAAGAGCAGGATGAGCGTCGGGAAGATACGCAGATCCAGCTTGCGGACGAGGGCCTTCTCCGCGGCGGGGTCCCAAGACGAGACGACCACCGGGGCGATATCATCTGCCTTCATAGACGCAGTAGTTGCACGCTCTGCTGCCGATATGTCTTTCGCGTCCTCCATTTTGGCTGGCTCCATGGCGAGAATGTGCACTCAAGGGAGAGAGGAAAGGAGATTGGTACGAGAGACAGCGACAAGTCTCGGAAGATTGTGCAAGTCGAATGAATGAAAGGGAAGGGAAAATATGAAGATAAGTTTCAGGAAGGAAGTTGAGCTGAGAGGTCTGGCGACTGGGCAGATGGTGAGAAGTGGTCAGGATGCAGGCAGGGGCCAGCCGTCTGATATAGACAGGATCGACAGTCTTGCACAAGATATGCAAGAGGATATCGTTCACTCTCCGTGCTGCATCTGCAGGGCACACACACTAACTAGTCGTGGTAGGGAGGGATAGTGTCGCAAGTCGAGTTAGTATCCAGACCGCCATCGTCGAGGCTTGGCTCAGCTGCACGCCTCTCAACAGTAATCAGCAGGATCTGCTTGGGTCCAGAATGTGAAATATTGGCCCCCTGATCTGGGGTAGGCGTATCTTCCTGTGGAATCAGTGCTGCTTACCCCATGCCACAGGGCCTGGAACCCCACAGCAATACAGCAATGCAACCAGAATTTGACATGCCAACCATTCTTGCGGGACGTGATGTCCAATCGAACTCTGGGGATAGAGACAATTAGTGGGCGGGCCGGGCTCCAGGCCGACGCCAATCCGCAAACTGCATCGCCTGTTCAGTCGGCCGGGGTGTGATCCCCTCATTAGTCTCCTTTACTGAGGGGCGTGCCGGGCTCCGAGCCGAAACCGCGATCATGGGCTGTGAGGCAGCTTTCGGTTATCTCCAACATTCAGTGCTTTCTCCGCTTCTCTTTTCGGCTGCGATGATGGACTACACCCGACGTCTCTACCCGGAGAGTATCTTATAATTCTAAACCTCGACACAAGCATCAGCCGGCACCGGACCTTGTCGCTACACTCCAACGAGAACGAACAAGCAGCCATGTCTCTCCCAACCTCTAATCGTGCACTGGTGTGGGTGGGCAAGCGCAAGTTGGAGGTCCAGCAGAGACCTGTCGTTGCGCCCGGTGAAGGCGAGGTGCTGGTCAAGATCATGTCGACAGGAATTTGTGGCTCAGACTGCCACAACTGGGAGAGCGACAGTGTGTCGAAACAGCTGGTGCTGGGCCACGAGTCTTCAGGCATTATCGAGCAGGTGGGCAAGAATGTCACGGACCGGTTCGTTGGGCAGCGAGTCGCGGTCGAGCCGGGCAATGCTTGCATGAAGTACGTTTCTCTCCCCGCAGTGTCCACGGTCTCGCTGTATTAGCGACTGACTTTGCCATGACTGTCCGTAACAGCTGCGAGTTTTGCTTGAAGGGGAACCCCAACGTCTGTGCCAACCTTAAATACTGCGGAATGGACCCGACCGACGGTACGATTTGCCAGTATTACACATGTCGCACATCGATGACAGTGCCCATACCGGACAATGTTTCGTGGGAGGAGGCCGGGGCTATCCAGCCTGTGGCCATTGCGGTTCAACTGTCCCGGAGAGCTGCGTTGAATGTTGGCCAGACAATGGCTATCTTGTAGGCATTGTCCACTCTTGAGACTTGAATGAGTTGAGCACTGATCTGTCACCATCATGTAGTGGCTGTGGCCCTCTTGGCCTGCTGGTCCTTGCGGTTGCGAAGTCTCACGGCGTCAAGAAGATTGTCATGTTCGACATTGAGCAGTCACGGACAGAGTTTGCAGAGAAATATGGCGCCGACGTCGGAATCGCAACTCCCAAAAACACGGACCCTTCTGTGGACTCCCTGACATTTGTACAAAACTACGCCAAGGAGGTCATCTCCAAGCACGAACTGGGACACGGATTCGATGTCGTTGTCGAGGCTAGTGGCGCAGACATCTGCAGCCAGATGGGCGTGTTCATGCTGAAGGCGGGCGGTACCATGGTCCAGGCCGGTCTGGGCAAGCCTTTGACTTCGGTCCCCTTCTTCCAGGTTACGGCAAAGGAACTTACCATCAAAGGTCAGTGCTCCTAGTTTACTTGTCTTCCACTCTTCACCTACTGATGCCTCCAAACTAGGCACTGTCCGTTACACACCTGGCTGCTTCGCGGACGCGATCAGCCTCATCTCTAGAAAGCTTGTTGACTTGAAGCCCCTGATCACATCTACATATCCCCTGACTAAGGGAGCCGAGGCGTTTGAGGCACAGCACGCCAGGAAGGATATCAAGATCATTATCATGAACCAAGAATGAAATTCAGTGTTGTAGTATTTAAAAGAGATAGTAGATAGACCCTTCAATGACCGGACGATCGCAAAGTACGGTAATAGATGCTATCTTGAAAATTTCTAGACGACTCACCGACTACCTAGTGTGTCACTCTTGATACCGAGGCCTTGGTACCGCGTCTCGGTCGGTTGAGGACCTCTCATGTGGGGAGGCCCGCACTCTCTTGGACCGATGGCTGGAACCTAGCCGCGACCCCCCTCTCGGCTCGGGGAAAGGACGGCATACAATACCACCAAGTACTGCATACATCTGCTCCATAGGGACTCTTGCTTCTCCAAACCCTTCACCAGATCCGAAACGTGTGCCTTATACCTTGTAAGCACTAACCATCCCGAACCATGACGTTTCCGGTATGTACACTCAAATCGTAAACTTCAAAATCCCATTGTCAAGTTAATCCTGGGACACTTATCCTGATTTTATCAGGTGGTATACGGCGCTGGAACGCTCTGGATGAGAGGTCCAGATGGCGCACTCAATGCCGAGACTGTGAAGGCTTTTCGAACAGCAATCGATCTTGGGTACCGTCAGATTGATGGAGCCCAGAGTAGGTCTCCTTGTACATTTTCGCTTCCCTGATGATTTTTACTAATCACTAGCAGTGTACAACACGGAGCCAGAGCTGGGGGCTGCCATCAAGGAGTCCGGAGTGCCAAGGTCCGAATTTGCCGTAACCACCAAGACCGTGGATATCGACCACGTCGAACAGACCCTGAAAACGAGTCTGTCCAAACTGCAGATGGCCTACGTTGATCTGTATGCCGTGCTGCATTTCCTTGCATCTTTCCAAGGAGCAAAACAGACTGACATTCACTGCATACAGATATCTCATACACACGCCCTTCGTCGCCAAGTCCAAAGAACACCTGCAATCGGCATGGCGCGATATGGAGCGCTGCGTGCAGCGAGGACTGGCAAAGAAGATCGGTGTGTCTAGCTTCACCATCGAGCATGTCGAATGGATCCTCGAGGTCGCTACCATCAAGCCAGCCCTGAATCAGATAGAGATGCACCCCTATGTCCAGCAGCCAGAGCTGATGGCCTACCTGAAACAGCACGGCATTCCCATCCAAGGCTTTGCCGCGCTGACGCCGCTAACCAAGGTCAAGGACGGCCCAGCTGTCAAGCCTTGCAAGGAGCTCGCAGAGAAGTATGGAGTAAGCGAGGCCGCGGTCCTGCTCCGCTGGGTCATTGACCAGGGAGCCTCGGTTGTCACCACCAGTGCGCAATCCGAGAGACTGGCGGGGTATCTAGAGCAAGTTGGCAAATTTCAATTAACGTCTGAAGATGTGCAGAGCATCAGCGAGCCGTCAAAGGGTGAATACTTTAGGGGCTTCTTTGCAGAGGATTTCGAGACTTGGGGCAAGAGAACGAAAGACTAGACATCATAGATGAGCTTGCTACAGCAATGAGGCATTGATGCCATCAATTCTATATTCGTGCGAATTGAGCAAGAGTCTCTTGTCATGATTCCTACTGTTGGCCAGCAAATATCTCGCCTAGTCTTACAAGGTCCTGCCACCTTGAATCGCGCTGCACCTCGACTGTCGCACTTGGTGTAGCCACCTTCATCTCATCTAACGACTTGGTGCCGAAGCTATAGCTTCGGTCATTTTGAACAAAGGCCACAAGGATCTTGATCCATTCATCCATAAGTTCCCGCTCCTTAGGTGTAGGTCCGTGAAGGATAGAGTAACTATTGGAGGCTAATGTCAGCAAACCACATGGCTGGCTATCCTGAGCTGAAGAAACTTACTTCCAGAACGGCTTGTCCATTGCGTGAGCTACTCCGAAAGACATGGGAACCTGCTTTTCGGTGATAAACGAAAGACGATATGCGATTTGATATCGCCATATCCTGTCCAACGGAACTCCCTTTTGACTCAACCCCTGAACTAGGGCTCTTGATGGGGCGCGGACCTGCCCATCCGAAATGATGCGACCAAACAAATCTCTCCAATCCTTCTCACTACTGCCCTCAGCTGGGAGAGCATAGTTCTTGAGGATCCTCTCTGCGGTGGTCTCGCCGTAATAATTAGCGACCTCGATCTTGAGCGAGTCGAATCCAGCATCCGGTGTATTGTAAGTCGCGTATAAGGTCTCTTCGTTGAGCACCTCTCCAATTAATAGACGCATGTCTCTCTGCAGAAACTGATCGGCGAACTGCTGGCTGCGCTGGTACTCCATCATGCCCGGCTCGATAAAGAGCCCATCAGTAACGGGCCGGAAGGTGTGGCGTGTAAGGTGCTTCAGTGCCTCGACTAGTTTCTGATGGCTGACCTGGCGTAGTGCTGCCAGCTTTTCTGCGCCAGTCGCGGTCGCTGAGATTTGGAAATAGTCGCACAGCTCATCAAACTGAGGCTGCGCTTCGGCGAGGGGTCGAGGTTGCGCCGGGATGGCATTGGAGCACATGAAGACACGGTGAAATAGCTGGTCTTGCTTCTGAGCGGCTGGCGACAGGCGAAAATCATGGATAAGCTGCGCGTGAACACCATAGGAGCCGGCACTGCGGCCAGCGAGCGTGATGTTGTCGACATCGCCATTAAAGTAGCCAATGTTGGCTTTCACCCATTCCATTGCCAGCCTCTGATCCCAGAGACCAAAGTTGCCAGCGTACTCGCCATTGCTCTCGGCTGCAAGCTCCTCGCTGGCGAGGAAACCAAAGACGTTCAGGCGGTAGCCAACAGCCACAACAATTGCGTCGAGCTGACCAGTGGAAATCTTCTCGACGGGGCTCATGCTCTCCTCCTGCGACGGAGTGCCCATCTGGAACCACCCACCGTGCAGCCAGATGTACACCGGCCATTTCTTGCCCTTGTCCTCCGGGCGCTCGACTGGTGTCCATATGTTGAGGATCAAGCAGTCTTCGCTGAACGCCTCGTCGTCTATCACATCCTTCTCCACCCCGGAGATGAAGGCGGACTGCGGACAGGGCGCTCGGAATTCAATTGCGTCAAACGGAGCTCCATCCTGACCGGAGTAGGTCCAGGTCTCGGGCAGCGCGCGAGGTTTCTTCCACCGGTACTCTCCTGTCGGCGGCAAGCTATAGGGCACACCGGTATAACGGCGCGCCTTGTCGTCGAACTGAACACCCTTGATCTTGCCCTTTTTGCCCAGATCGAGAACGTGCGGTGCCTCGTGGTAGGCTGAAAGTGTGTTGCCCATGGTGCATGTGTCAAGGTCGATGGTGCCAAGACTTGATACAATCAACCAAAACTACTGAGGAAGGAAAGGTCGCTCTGGAAGCAACGGGCCCAGTTTGGAGATAAGCATTCTAGCGTGGATGGAATGGTGCAAGCGTCGGCCATTTTTCCGAACTGATCTGGCCGACCGAATACGGAGTGAAACTGGTGGGTTCGGTCGGAACACGACCTCACTGAGGAGTCGGGTCACCCAATACGGGCCGAGAACCGTTCCGCCTGTCGTATGCAACACACCATCTCCGCTGTCTCATCGACACTAAAGGGATCCGACATGATGGCTGCAAATGCGGAGAGTCCTTGACGAGACGCGCTTGGCGTGGAGAAGCACACCACGGGCGAACTATAATTTGTATATTGCCCTGATACGATACATTTTATGCGTGAACTGCTCTTCCCTACCAGCACTCACTAGTACTTCCTTTGGCTGCTTCGTCAAACAATATGACCATCACATACCGAGCTGCTCGCCTGTTGACGAGTAGTGATGCCGAGATTATCCAGGACGGTGTAGTTGTAGTTGATGGAGAGCTAATTACAGCAGTTGGCCCATGGTCAACCGTCAGTACCTCCTTGGGAAACTCGCAAGTGAAAGACCTTGGCGACGTGACTTTGATGCCGGGGCTCTTTGACTGCCATGTAAGTCGTCCCGACTAACTCCAGGAATGTTACGCCGTGAGCACCTACTGAAAGTTTTGGCTGACCTCAACAGGTCCACCTCCAGCTGGATCCTACCGGCATGAGCACGACAAAGGTCACCCTGACCGATGAAGAACTGCTCCCTCTCATGGCCAAGCACGCAGCCAAGCTCCTGGACGCCGGCGTGACCACCGCGCGGGATCTCGGATCTCGAGGGCTGACCGTCATCACCATCCGTGATCGCATCGCCCGGCACGAGATACCAGGCCCGCGTATGCAGTGTGCCAACGCGCCACTCACCGTCCCCGGCGGCCACGCTTGCAGCATGGGCGGCGAGTGCCAGGGCGTGGAGCAGTGTAGGCAGCTGGTGCGGCAGCACAAGGCCGAGGGCGCGGATCTGATCAAAGCCATGGCCACGGGCGGCTTCCTCACTCCTGGCACCCATGTATGGGAGGCTCGGTACTCCCAGGAAGAGATGGATGCCATGGCGGACGAGGCGCGCAAGTGCGGTCTCCCCATAACTACGCATGCTATCGGAACAGAGGGCATCGAGAGAGCAGTTGAGGCGAGATTCAACTGCATTGAACACTGCTCTTTTCTGTCTACCAACCGTAGGGCCAAGTTTGAGCCTGAGATAGCAAAGAAGATGGTGGAGTATAATGTGTCTGTCTGTCCGACGGTAAGTTGAGTGTGCCCCGAGACATTCCACCAAGCTCTGTCGTTGATGATCGAACTGCAGATGAACACAGCATGTAGCCACGATAACTACTTCTGTCCCTGGGATGCTAGAGAAGCTGTGATGGAAGTCCTGGGTTCTCTTCGGAAGGCTGGTGTCAACGTCGTCGTCGGCACCGATTCTGGCATTGGACATTGCCATTTCGAGCGGTATGCCGATGGACTCTTCGCCATGGCCGATGCAGGATTCACTACTCGCGAGATCATTGCTGCGGCTACTGAGAAGGCGGCTCGGGTCTGCCGGCTCGAGGGTGTGACCGGCAAGCTTGCAAGAGGCCTTGCGGCTGATCTGGCTGCCTTTGCTGGTAACCCATTGGAGGATATCAAGGCCTTCGAGCACCCACGCTTTGTCATGGCTCGTGGCGAGGAGTATAAGCAACAGCCAATCCCTCCAAGAGAGGACCTGACTGAGATCAAAGACCAGGTCATCAAGATGCTTCGGGATGGCGCCGGCATATAATATTTATAGCACAATGTACCTGATATTGTTCACACTATACTTTACCAAGTCTACGAGCCAGGTGCGGCTACACTTCCCATGACTTCTTCACAACTTCAGCAAACCTCGCAATACCTGTCTTCATTTGATCCTCCTAAAAGCCAAACTGTCAGTACACTGTCAAGTCTTTCTGCATCCCTGTGGGCTTCGACTTACCGTTGCCATTGAGAAACAAAATCGGAAATACGTCATATCAGGCTCGACAACCTGGACCTTTGAGGTAGCCTCTTCGCCACCTTGCCAAGGGTAGTAATATGAACCAGGTGTAAGTAGGATCTGGTAATAAAGTCAGCATTTGTTACGCAACAATTAACGATAGGTAAAGCATACTAGATTCTCGGCGAGTTGTGACCAAAACTCGTTGGCAAACTTTTCCTCGGGCCCAGTCACGCTCTTATCGGACTTGAGCTGTCGGAACCTGGGATTCTGGGCAAGAAGGAACCTGGTCCAGATGAACATGCCGCCGGTAGGGGCTACAAAGTTGAAGATGGGCGTTGAGCCAGAGCCATTGGCGTGTCGAAGGCTAGCCACAATGCCGTCACCCTTGAATCCTGAGACCTGCTCCGCGGGTACAAGGTCAAAGTGTGACGAGAAGGCATCAATCATCCAGTCACGCCGGGTCTGGTACTCAATGCGTAGGCGCTGTTGCCAGGCCAGATAGCCGTCATCCCCCCAAGCCTTGAGCAGCTCGAGAACGAGTGCCTGCGAGAAGCCCGACGGGTCCTGGGTCTCGACCTCAGTGGCTCGCAGCAACCGCTCGGTGAAAATGGGATTGGCTACGAAGTATCCCAACCGCAAACCAGGAGCGAGAGACTTGCTGAAAGATTCTAGGCGGATGACCCGGCCCTGGTAGTCGTATCGTAGCAAAGACGGCGCCAGGGACTCTACAAACTTGTCTGAAGGCAGGATCTCATGATCAGGCTTTGACCCGCCAATCTTGTAGTCGGGATACTGAATAAAGTAGTAAGGGTCATCCTCGACGATGATAACATCTGATCATAAATAGATTAGTGGCGTGCCACGGCACAACCCGACGTATCAGTTGAGACTCACCATGCTTGACACAGGTGTCATAAATGGCCTGTCTCCTCTCGGCGCCCATCGTCAGACCCGTCGGATTGGAGCCGACGCTCACCATGTAGAGAACATGGGGCTTCCTGACGCCGGGATGCGTTTTATCCCAGCAACTCAGAACCTCCTCGAGGGCATCTGCGCGCAACCCCTGGCCGTCCAGGGCCACAGGTGCAGCAAAGTTGCCGTGCGGAATCCAGTGGGCTTGAGATGATGGGTAAGTAAAATTCTCTGTCAGGATATAGTCTCCCTTCTCGACCAGGAGCCCGGCGAGCTTGCTCCAGGCATTGGTGTTACCCGGATGCAGCAGGATCTCAAAGTCGGCATAAGCTGGGCGATGAATCTTGGCGGTGAAGTTGTAGGCCCACTGTCTCAGCTCAGCGTTGCCTTCGCAAGTGCCTAGTTGCAGAGAGTTAGTGGTGACTCCATAGCGCCGGGTTGATACATCTGGGGTGGTAATGACTTGGGACTTACCATATTGTAGAAACTTGGCAAGTGGAGGGGTCGAAGTGCTGTCGATCCGCAGCTTCTTGGTCTCCAAAGCGGGAATGCTGTCTGCCGGAGACAAGGGATCCACCAAAGTAAGGCCAGTCTCTTTAATGGGAAATAGGGATGGGTGAGGCAAGCCTAGACAGTGATATACAACTTAATATCCGTTCTATGCAACCTCAACCTCCGCCAAGTCTGAGATTAAGATCGGGATCTTACCACCAGACAAACTAATCATGCCATCGTAGGCCATGAATTTGATAATATCCTTGAGAGGGCTAGGGTGTCGAGACTTGGATAATGTATTGAGGTGATGTGATAAGTCGATGGCCTTGGGAGGCGTGCCATTGGGATGATTCAGCGCCATTGTGCTGGGGCTGACTGGGAAGCGGAAGCCTGACTGTGCTCGAAGCCGGCAGTTGATCTCTCGCTTACTGTAGCCTCTGCAAAGAATGCTTTGGTTGTTGGGGTTGGTTGGGGGATGTCCTCTGCGTATGCCTGCTCTGACAAACAACAGCCAAGGCCGTCCCACCAATGTCCCAGAGGGAACATCTTATCCCACACGATAGGTGGCACATCCGGGCTCCGTGCCGATTTCGGGCTATCACCGGTTTTGGGCCAGCACCGCTATCTGGAGACCCTCCCAATCAACTTCACCAAATGGAGACGATGGATGAAAACCACGCGGCTAGTCTGGGGTAGGGGAAACTAAACTGCAATACTAGAGGGATTTGGGGCATAAATCAATCGCCGCTGTCCATTTCAATTCGACCTGTCAGCCAATACTTGAACTGGCAGACCGGAAGAGCTCCGACACCACCATGATAAGCGAATTCGGTCTCCAACACATTGGCTCCATCAAAGATGGTCGTCCAAGACCGGGGTAGCGGCACACCTGCCGCGTCGTGGATTAGCACTGAAGATCCCCCTGCAACGCAGAGCAAGACGTGGTTATAAATTTCCGGCCGCCCTCCGGGGACACTATTCACATCGAGCCAAGCTTTGTGGTTGTTTCTTTCTTGGCCATCTGAGTATTAGCTTTCATTGCCGACAATATGGGTTCCACTGATGAAACGAAAGCTGCCGTCCCTCAAGGTGAGGATGGCGTTGCACTTGAGAGCGTCCCGCCCGCGGTCGCCGCTTCTCTTCACGATGGCAAGATGGATCATATCGCAGATGTGGCCGTGGACATGGTTCATGCAGCAGAGGAAGAGTTCACGGATGAGCAATACCGGAAGGTTTTGCGCAAGGTCGACTGGGTTCTCCTGCCGCTCATGTGGGTGAGTTGTCGCTATTGATCCTTGCTTCGAAAGCAGGCTTGTTCTAATCTGTCATCTCTCTCTCTCTCTCTCTCTCAAAGATCTGTTCCGGCGCGCAATATGCAGACAAGGTCTCGGTATCTACTCAGGCTACCTTTGGTTTGATCGCCGATACCCACCTGGTCGGCCAGCAATTCTCATGTATGTGGTGGTCGTAATCCCGATTTCTAATGGATAGACCCAACTAACATGCTGATAGGGCTCACCTCGATCTTCTACATCGCGTTTCTCGTCGCCGAGGCGCCAGGCAATTACATCTTGCAGCGTGTTAGTGTTGGACCGACCATTGCGGTTAGCATGTTTATCTGGGGAATCCTAGTGTTCTGCATTGCCGCTGCCAAGAACTTTGCCAGCCTGATGGTGTTGCGCTTCCTTCAGGGAGCGGCTGAGTGCACGACCTACCCTGCCCTCATCTATATCACGGTAGGCTTGGATATTGACTGATTCCATATGAAGACGATCAAACTGACCGTAAGTAGTCAACTTTCTACACTAGCCAAGAGCACGCCCACAGATCTGTTATCTGGGGCACAGCCAACGCTGGTATGGACATCTTGACCAGCCGTAAGCCCCCCTTCCATCTATTGATTTGTACAAGTTCTCTTCAACTAACGAACTGTGCTTCAGTGATCAACTACGGTATTGGTACACATGCGAAGGAACACCCCAACGGACTGGCCCCATGGAAGGGCATCTCTCTCTTCCTAGGCGCCCTTACTGTCGTCCTGTCCGTCATTACTTACTTCATCTTCGGCACACCCCGTGAAGTACGCTGGCTCACTGCTGAGGAGAAGCGCATCGCCCAAGCACGTATCGTCCGAAACCAGACCGGCACCGATGTCGAGAAGCAGCCCTGGAAGTGGGACCAGGTCGCCACCGCGTTCAAGGACCCGCAGACCTACTTCCTGTTCTTCCTCGTCATCATCAACTCCATTCCCAACGGGGGCACGACATCCTTCGGCAACCTGGTCTACGTCTCCTTCGGCTTCACCCCGCTCGAGACCATCGTCAAGGGCAAGATCCCGCAGCAGTGCCTGTCCATCATCACCTTCATCATCGCCGGCTACATCACCCTCAAGAAGCCGGGAATGCGCTTCTACATCATGATGGCGTCCGTCGTCCCCGCCTTCGCCGGCATGCTGGCCTTGGCCCTTCTCCCTAGGCAGGGCATGCTTTGGACTCGTTGGGGCTGCTACCTGATCACCATCGTCGGCAACGTCGCCGGCCCCATGATCTGGACCTTGGTGCCCTCCAACATCGCAGGCCGGACAAAGAAGTCCGTCACCGGGACCGTGCTCTTCATCGCCTACTGTACAGGCAACTGCATTGGCGCGCAGGTCTTCCAGGCCAAGGATGCTCCTCGATACATCCCGGCCATTATCATCTGCTCCTGCATGTACGGATTAGAATTCGTCGTCATGTTCTTCTGGCGGCTCTATTGTAAGTGTGAACGTCTTGTCACAGACCTTGTGCAACAAATTTGACTGACCGTTTCCCAGACATCTGGCAGAACAAGCGTCGTGCTCGCCTCGTGGCCGACATGGGACTCACCCCTGAGGAGTCGCTTCACCAGGGTGCTCTCAATGCTGAGTCGGACATGACAGACTATGAAAACATTCATTTCCGGTATAGTTATTAGTTGCAGTGGCAAATTGAAGGGTCTAGGAATGATCGGCGGGACATGTTAGGAGTCGTCGCATATCGTGTCAGATATCTGAATTTTGCTTCTTTGAATTAAGGTCCTAGTCACGTTGTCAAGGAACAATCTCAAAGGCTTTAATACTACACTAGAAACCATTCCAAGGAACAAACGATGAGCTGTTACCCCCTAGGTCATTGACGTCAAACCACGGCAACACATCTCCCCACAGGATGTCTTCCATCTGGAAGCCGTTCTCACCATCCATCTCTGCAAAGACACGTTTGTTAGACATGGCTGCAGGTCTCTGATCCGCGGGTGTTACTGTTCCTTGGCCCGAAGTGATGGCTTGCTGCTGTTGTTGGAGCCGACATTCGGCTATCAGATGTTCGATGATGGCCCGACTACGACTAGCCCCTGACCAACGGAACTCGAGATTCTGGAGATACCCGGCGCATTTCTCGGCGTCGTCGATGACTTCTGGCCCCAGGTGCTTGGATGACATACGCAGTCTAAGAAATTGAGGATTAGTAGGGCGATTCTAGAGAGTCAAGAGGTGTTGGCAGATGCACTTACAGAGCAACGCCTGATAGCGTCAAGAAGTGCACACATATGGCGAGATAGTGCGAAGGCGGGACGAGGTCGCGCACGAGCTCGGCGGCATTGATACAGCTCTTCGCTGCGCTCATGCACTGTGCCGTGGCGTCCGCCATCTCTGTGCTGGCGCTGGACTGGCTGCCGCCAAAACGCTTTAGGTAGTAGACAAGATCCCTAGCACATTTCCACCATCAGCAAACGGTTTTCACCGAGGCTTCAAATCAGGGATGGCATTTGCGCTGCTTACCGGTAAAGGTTCAAGAGCGAGCCGGCGTGCATGATGAAAATGATGACGCACATCACGAGGCCCGAGTCTCCCGCGGCAGCGCCGTTGACTTCGTTGGCAGAGAAGCGCACGGTGTCGGGTAGAGTCTCTAGCCACCCTCGGAGGGACTGGTCGAGAGCGCGGACTCGTGTCAGGTACCTCCTCGTCTTCTCTGCGGAGTGGGTCGAGGGACGGCGCAGTCGCAGCGGAGAACCAAGCTGCTGTATCCGGCCGGAGAGCTGGCACAGGCGAGCAAATGCAAGGAACCCTGTCAGCGGCTGTGGCGTGCCTGTGGCCACGAACGCAGCTCGGCCGGAGGAGCAGTGACGCTCGAGGTCCTCGTCGCTGAGATCTAGGGGCAGCTCGCATGAGCAGTCTCTCTCTTGAACGGCCATTGGTCGACCGAGACAGATCGAGACAACGCTATGAGATGGTGTCAGACAACAACAAATAAACAAAAGAGAGATCCGGTGCAGAGGCCTACCGTTCCATGCAGAATATGCTCCACCAAGTGCGGCGCGCAACCTGCTGCCGAAGCCTTTCAGAGGCATCAGATGCGCCACGCTTGGCGCCGGCGGCCTTCATCTAGAGCAGCATCATAGTAAGTATCGGATATCAGGCTGGACATAAGGGAGGACCGGCTCACATATCGGTTGCTAAGATGTAGGCCGATGTCCATCGCGGACCGGACAGCCTGGCCAGCCAAGCTCCAGCTGCGAGTGAGCGTGTTCCAACTCGCCGCGCACATCGCCAGCAGGGCCAGACACTGCACATTCTCCCACGAAGCTTGACCCGGAGAGGCGTAATGAAGGAGCAGTGCCTTTTCATAGTACTCGATACCTGGGAACCCCCGCTCCGAAGTGGAGGGCAGTAGACCGGACGCACACGCGCAGACGGCGAAGAAAACCATCAGGAACTCCTTGTCCTGGCTCGCTGATGGCGTGCTACCTCCCCGTAGCATCCTCGAGTACTTCTCCATGAAATGGGGTTTGAATATGACAGGAAAGGTGTAGTGCAGCTTGTCGAAATACAAACCGACGAGGATGTCAGATACATACTGCGGTGGTCTCGACAGCTGCTCCGGCTTCGGGAGGTATGGTAGTTCGGGCCAGACCCGGCCGCGGATGAACAAGGGCAGTTCGACGTCGGTATTGTGAGTTGTCTCTCCAGTTTCGTGGGCAACGCCTGAAGCGGGCGTATGTGTCTGCGTAAGTGGTGAAACTGCTTTTGCGGCGTCGATGAGCATCTTGTTGGTGGCTCCACCCACAAAGCTTGCGCGATACATCAGTATGGAGTAGCAGTGTTGACATGTAGCTGGAGCAAGAACTCACCGAAGACGACCATAAGAGTCTGTAACGAGAGCACCCGCTTGGTCTTGGGTGTCTTCTTCTTCCTCATCTTCGCCATCTTCCGGGACATCATCCTCTTCTTCGTCCGGAACTACGCACCCGTCCTGCTCACTATAGTCGGAGGGCTCATCGTCGTAAGCCCGAACCGCGGCCGGATCCCGGAAGGCGAGCTGGCCAGTTGCTGGAGTGTCCAGATGGCCATATTGACCATCCTGTAACGGTCCTTGAGGCAAGCCACCGGGAAAAGACCGAAGAACATTGGCGGCCTGAATCAGATCCTCGCTCAGTCTGCCGTCCGGACGCGATGAGGACGAAGCACGGCTTAGAACGTCCGTAGCCTGAGACAGTGTCTTTGCAAGGCCCTCAAGTCGTTGGCAGACGAAGTCCATATGTTGGCACCTCGCTTCAAGCGATGATGCATAGCTACATGATATCGCTGGTTAGGCAAACATATATCCGTATGACCAGGTTAGATAACGATACTGACTATCGGCTGACAGAGGCATGGTCCTTCGCCTCGGGGAAGACACAGCTGTGGCCACGAGAACTACAGTTATGGCATGGGTTCTTGCCATCACACTTGACCTAGGCGGCGTCAGAGACCTGTATCCGCAGACGAAGGCCACGGATGGCGACGATGACACAAACGACACAAACCTTCTTGCGGCGACAGCTCTGGCACGCTTGCCACACACGCCCGGGAGTGCTGCCAGGTGGTGACAGTGGGTCTGGCAGGATGCCCGAATCCTGACCTGCATGCGACGCCATGTGCAAATGTGTGTTGATGGCTGGCGAGGACGAGGTTCCGGCGTTACAGATGGGAACTAACTGAAGACTGCGATTGGGCCCCGCTCACTGTCGTGCCAGTGAATGTTGCATCTGCCCTCTAAAGTATGGCTTCTGGCAATAATGATGGCAAAGACGCTTTCACAATCGCAATCGGGAAGCTCAGAAAGCTTGGTATGTTGCCCTGCGTTATGTCCCAGTGGAACAGCGACCGGGTGTGGGCACTACCGCGACAGAAAACCCTCAAGCTCGCTGTGAGAGCCAGGCACACACACGCTCCCCATCTCCCCATCTCCCCTAGACCACTAACCCAACCGTCTGTCCAGTCACCCTGCCCGTATTCGCGAACCTTGGAAGGCGAAATGTGGACTCAATCTCTCACTGAGCCCAGCGCTAGTCCAAGACCAGCTTAATATACCGGATTAGGAGCCGACGCCCTGGCCGCGGGACTGAGAAGTGTGCCCCGTAGATAAGTCGATAATGACCTGATGGAAACACGCACGCAATGAGAAACGCCGTCCGTGGTAGTGATAGCAATGCGCTGACCTCACCAACCTCCATTCACGCTTCAGCGGACAGGTAACGGTTGCATGCATCTCACGGGTGTTCAGCAAAGCCGGAGGCGAAGAGCCGAGACAGGCACAAATTTCGGAACTGCCCCGGCCGCCTCCACCCCCAGACCCGAGATGATCAGGGACCCTGCATGGAACCAATCTTGCCCAAGCCAAGGCGACTGAAACCATCGTATTGCACCCGAGCAAGTCTATCTTTGTTGACAAAACGCCGAAATGGACGTTGCGGTACGTACATCTCTGTCATCACCAAACCCGGATCCGGATCCGATGGGGCGGCGGGTATGGCACATACGGGTTCGGATAGAGCACTCACCTCCACCAGAAAGCACTACTCCGTACACAGAAAGCAGAGAGATAGCAAAGCTCCCGTTAGAACCGCTTTAGATAGCCTTATCTCTTAAATGTGCTCGTAATGAGAACGGTTCGCAATTGATCTAGATGGAACGCCTCTAGCGTTCTCACTTGCTTTATGAGGCGACGACAACTTCGAAAAGGATTCTATCAGAAGTCTACAGCCATGCCAAGTCAAGCTCCATAAGCCACGAGGATGCACCCCGACTAATGCATGGAGGCGGGCAAAGCTAAGGTACAGCAAAACGGTCTTGCCGGGGCTGAATGTTTCCGGCTGGCCATTCCGGTCTGGCCATGATTGTTCATATTCTAGAATACAATAGCCCACGAATCTATCAGATGTTATGAGTGACTTACAAACAGAGCAACCAATCAAATATTGACTATTCTGTATGACCTGTAAGCATCCGCACCCTTCAAATAATGCATCCCAGTCTCTATAACTGAAAACAGTGGGTGATGTCCATGATTTCCTTCCTTCATATCAGCCGAATTCGCTTTCCGGGTCTCACAGTCCCTTGAAGAGGGTCTATATCTGCCCCAGCTGAGTTTACATACAGCAATCGTCCCATCTTTATCTCGTCGAGCTGGGCTGTTTGATCAAAATGCGGGGGAGCCTGGGTCGGCTTTGGACACTCTGGGGATTTGGTGTCGGAAATGGTCCGGAAAGCCACGGAAAGCCGCCACTGTCGCCGCTAAAATGGCCACGGACGGGCTAAACTCTAGAGAGTAGAAGTCATAGATTCCGGGTGACTACAATGCTCACCCCGCCTGGACCCGCATCCTTCTCTAATCGAGGACCCTTCAAGGTTGTATCCGCCAGGAGATAGCGGGAGGGCCACAGATAGTTAGATGATACGATAAGTGTCTCTGGTCGTTCCATAAGATTCTGATCCCCGCGTATCCTGGATTCTCACGAGCAAACTCTACCACACGCCTAACTGACTGATTTGGAGACTTCTTCGTCCAAGAGAGTTGTTGATACAAGAGAGAATCTCGAATTTTGAGTCCTGGTAAATCCCTTTCGACAAGCGCCCGCCATGTTCGCAGACATCAGCAAGCCGCCCAAGCCACTCCCCTCGGCCACCTTGCAGACTATCCGGCCGG
Source organism: Thyridium curvatum (assembly GCF_004353045.1). Lineage (NCBI taxonomy): Eukaryota > Fungi > Ascomycota > Sordariomycetes > Thyridiales > Thyridiaceae > Thyridium > Thyridium curvatum. The sequence continues at coordinate 262,091 of NW_022156770.1, read as the reverse complement.
GCATCAGCTTACTGGCTCCTCTGACACGCCGAGGCCATGGCCCTGGTCTGATTGTGCTGTCTGCCGATTCGGACACCCCTGTTCACATCGCCGAAGGCGTTCCCTCGCCACTGATGAAGTGGTCCGAGGAAGGCTATGCCGTTGTCGAGATCCAAAGCCGAGCGCTGGGAGAAGGTGACGCCCTAGCCGATGCTCTGGCGGCGTTGTCAAAGTGTGAACAGTGCCAGCCCAAGGAAAAGGTTGGCCTCGTCTGTACGTTTCTGCCCCCTTCCATGATTACTGTAGCAGTTGCGGAAGATTGACCTCGGCCGTTCATGGCGATTAGCATACGACGCGGGCGTCTGGAACAAGCTTGCAGCTGGTATCGGATCTCACAGCCAGATCGTCGGCGCAGTTGTGTATGGCTCCGCTGCTGAACAGGCGCAGCTCGCCTCTGCGTCCGTTCCGGTTCTGATGCACCTCGGCGGTGCGACAACGGCTGGACCGCCGGAGCGGGGAGACCGCGTGACAAAGTACTCGTACACCCGGCCGGACGGGTTCGCCCTGCCGTTCCAGGAGAACTTCCACTACTCCACTGAAGCCGTGTCGCACACGCGCAGCCTCACGTTCCTCAAGCCCCTGGTCGGCGGCCCTTACTTTGACCTTGAGACCATCTGGGACGAGCACACGTACTACGAGTTCGCCGACAGGTCGGTGGAGCATACCATGAGCACCATGGTCCAGGAACCTTATGTGAACCACGTTCCGACCGTAAGTGCCGCCTCGTTCTGTGAACTTCAACGAAAGTCTTGACTAACGGGAAACTGTTCGTCCTCGTCAGATGACGGGTGGGATTGGACGGGAGAAGCTCACCGAGTTCTATCGGGGACACTTCATCTTCAACAATTCGGCGGATACCGACCTGGAGCTTATCAGCCGAACCATTGGGATCGATCGAGTTATTGATGAGTTCCTCTTCAAGTTCACCCACGACCTCGAGGTTGACTGGATGTATGTCCACCCGCCGGTTTGCTACGTGCTTTGAGGTTTTCCTTTTGATTGCTGACACATATCGACCACAGGCTGCCGGGCATTCCGCCAACAGGACTGAGAGTCGAGGTGCCGTTCACCGCTGTTGTCAACATCCGTGGAGATCGTCTATACCATGAACATATCGGCTGGGACCAGGCCTCCGTTCTGCGGCAACTGGGCCTGTTGCCCGAGTACCTGCCCTTCCCCCACCCAGTCAAAGATGCGGCTGGAAACGCCAGCACAAAGAAGTACGAGTATCGGCTTCCAGTTGCGGGCATCCAGACCGCCAACAAGCTGAGAGAGAGGAACTGGGGCCCGTCCAACGAGATGTTTGCTTACAAGTTGAGAGAGAGCTCTGCCGATCAGGGCTCTGGGAACGGCAGTGCGTGAGGTGATCGAGGAGAACTATTAGTGCTGTTTGGTCAGATTGCTAAAGCTCCAGAATGATATAAAAAATAACGAACAATGAAATGATCAAATTTAGGCCATCTTGTCAGCCCTATTCGAATCGTTCAGCAATACAATCTTGATCAAGACTTGCTTCACGGATCACCAAAGAGTCAGGGCATCTGACCCTAGTCATGTACCAGAGTACTGATATCAGAGAATACTGATCGAGGAGGATAGCTTTGGCATTTAAGCTTATCTGACTGTAATCTAATAGCCTGGCTATTTCCATTTAACAGCAAGATCCTCATATGCAAAACGGCAGTCCGAATTTAGGCACTTATTAGCCCGATAGCCCGGGTTCACGGAGATCATTTGTGGATTTGACTTGTGTCTCTTTGATTTGATGTTCCACTCGACGTTCACTGCACGATTGCCACAGCAGGATTTGCTTCGCAAAAATAAGACAATAGCTCGGAGCCTGTCGACCAACTCCTGCAGCGATACGTCGTACCATCTAGGGAGACGAAGTAAGACAACGGAGATTGCTACACCCTTCTCTGCCACGATGCCACGCTGCAGGGATCAATCCCATTGCTGCTGCCCCGCCGCTCGCTCTCCCAGCTCGTACTCAGCCCTTACCTCGCACAGCAGGGCGCGGGCTGATCCCGACGGCCTAATGCAACGTTAACCCGCATGACCGGCCAATCCTTTGCACGAGATCTGGCACCTACCACCTACTCCGTACAAAGCCGTTGGGGACGCGCCATGTCAAGCCAAGGTAATCTAGAGGAGCTGTAGGAGCTTACCCCAGCTTTGTGCTACCCCTCACGGGAAGGGGCGATGGGGATGGGATGTCTGGAGCTGTAAGCATGTGCCAAGGTTCGATCCTGCTCCTCATAATAAGGGATTGGACCGCCGCCGCTGGGTCGTGTGCCTCACCCGTTGAACTCATTGTCTGAGCCCGCTTATCACCAAGAGCACGAAGGGTTTCCCGTCTCAGTCTCCCCCGGCCATAAGCACATAAGCACCGTGCCTGCTGTTAATGATCAGCACGATGCTCTCCAAACTCACCATCATCCCGGCGCTCGCCGCGCTCGCCACCGCTGCCGCCCTGCCCTCGGTCGACGTCCCGGCCTGCCCCAGCAAGGCCACCGTCTCCTACGACCGCTCCATGCCGGCGCCGAGCAAGCCCTTCCCGCTGACCAAGGTCGACCTCTGCTACGACGACCGCGCCATCCACATCACCTTCAAGGCCTACGACGAGACCAACTTCTTCTTCAACGCGAGCCAGACGACCGACGGCGACATCTGGGCCTACGAGGTCATGGAGGCCTTCATCTACAAGGGCACCGACGACCCGCGCCGGTACTTCGAGTACGAGGTCAGCCCCAACAACGTCACCTTCCAGGCCTTCATCTACAACCCGTCCAAGGTGCGCGCCCCCGGCGCCCGCTTCGACGGCGCCTTCTTCCGCCAGCCCATCGAGGACGGGCTGACGGCGGCGACGACGCTCGACCGGGACTGCCACACGTGGGTCTCGGACGTGCGCATCCCGCTGGGCCTCTTCAACGTGGACGACGGGGCGGCCCGGGGCACGCAGTGGAGGATGAACTTCTTCAGGATCGTCACCTCGCCCGAGATCTTCCCGGACCAGATCCTCGCCGCTTGGAGCCCGACGGACCAGGCAAACTTCCACATGAGCCCCTTCTTTGGCCACGTCAAGTTTGTATGATTTGAGCACGTGGAGAAGAGAAGGAGGAGGAGCACAAACCAGGGAGCCACGTTGCTGTACCGTCTGTTTTGGCATATAACCTTAATTACACATTAATCGAAGTAGCAGCATGCCCACCAGAGCTACAATGAACCTCCATTTACTTGTACACCACTCTGTAAGTCGTGCTGATCAGTTACCATGCCTGTTTGGTCTTGGCAAGCTGGTGTGGATAGAACGGGTATTGCGGGGAAGACGGCCGACGGCGGCGTGCGGAGCTGGGATGTTGACCAAAGAGCTGGTACAAATTACACATCAAGAAGTCCGGGGCCCCAACCTGCAGTCCAGCCCTACGCCTTCAACTTCATGCCACATGTATGTAGATCGATTAACATAGGAGCGCAATGTCCTGCCCTGGAGAGCGCGTGTATCCCCTTCGCAAACCTCCAAACCACAAACTTCCCGTGCCCCGTTTTCACCATAGACTTCGAGCTGGCATTGATCACATCTTCACCACTTACATCGGCATCCAAGTGAGGTCGGATGGGGCTCGTGCCTCTCAAGCTGGGGCAGAAGCTGTCAGAGCGGTGCAAGAATGGCTAGAGGATCCAGACTCTCGCCCCGCGGCCTGGGAATCCTTCGCGCTCATCGACGGCGTAGATCAACCGGGCACATCTGTCTGGGTCTGCTACTTTGACGACGAGTCCCGGTACAACAGTGGCCTAACTCATCTGAACCTGGACAAAATCCACGCCGGTTTGGATGCCCACGGCCGTGCATCCGTCGGCCTCTGGCGAGAGAGCTTCAAGTCCGCCGACGCCCGGCTCGAGACCAACTACAGCGGCACCGACTACCTCCCCGGTCTCTGCAGGCTCCCAGGCACGACCGCCGTCGAGCACGAGCTCGCGACGTACTGGGGCGCAGCGCGCGACCGCATCCCCGACTCTGCCCACGACCTCTTCGAGCAAGCAGACGAGGCCTTGCTAGCAATATTACCCGAGGACATGACACCACGCGGCACGGGGCAGCACCTCAGCGGCACCAACTACGCCAACCTAGTGCACATCAGATCCGGCCAGTTCTGGGAGACCTGCGGCGCAGAGGAGGCGGCGGCGTACGAGCAGAAGCTCGAGCCGGCGCTCCGCGCGGGACTGGCCTACCTGTGGGAGCACGAGCGGGAGACCGGCTCTCGGGCGCTGCGCTACCTCCGCAACCAAGAGATCCGGACGGACTACGGCCGTGGCTGCTGCGGCGGCCAGGAGGAGGCGCGGAAGGAGTCGTGCGGCGCGGGCTTCTTCACCAGCCTCGGCGCGCTCGAGAGGTGGTCCAGGACGCACAGGTCGCACCTGGCCATCTACGGCGGCGCGCTGGCGCACTACAAGGCGTTCCCGGGCGAGAGGCGCAGGCTGCGGACCTGGCACGAGGTCTCTGTCCTGCGGGCAGGCGACGCCAGGTTCGAGTACGTCAACTGCGCTCCGCGGACAGGAGTAATCGGTACTCTGAAGCTTGACATCAAGGACATTCGGTAAATAGGAGGACGGCAGTCTGGAGTAAACTTTGCGTACTTTGCCACGTTCTTTACTACCTGGCCAGCCGTAGTTATTCTATATATCCCGTTCATACCCCGGGCCTGAAGAAAGCATGGGCGTAGATCTCTAGGCATAGTTATCTACCAGACTAAGATAATATGGACGGAGTAGCAACAAAGTACCTGAGTTTCCAAGAAGAGCTCGCGGTGGTATCTCTTGCAACGGATTTCGATAAAGAGCCTTGACTCTCTCCTTGACCGATTTCTGACTTGGAAACAGTGTTCAGGTCCAGTTCAGGAAAGAGGGGGAAACAAACATAAATAGACATGAGAATCACTGTTGCACTATACAAACAAGCTTGCTGATATTCCATCAACCTCAAGCTTTCTCCAGTAAGCACATGCAGGGTGAGGCGAGTCTCGAAAATGTTCTCTTTTGTGAATAATTATTATGCCTTATGCAAGGACTGGCTCCATATGTGGTGCACATCGCGTCCCACGACCCAGTTTCAGAAGCAGGCACCATGAATCAATCCCCTTTTTAGATAACCTCATCGAACACCTGTCCGGTCCCATGTCCATATATACCCTCTTCTAAGAGGAGCAAGCAAAAGGAATCTCGATCTCTCAGCACAAAGCCACTCGTTGGTGCGAATTCAGATCAGTGCCCCATATCTCCCCAACCCCACAATACCACAATACACATACAACATAACCTCGCCCTCTCGAAATCCACCAATTCTTCAGAACATCTCACCTCTTCTTCTTTGCAACATCCTTCTTCGTATAGTTGCTCGTCTCGTCACCGAACAGTTCCGGATCGCCCTTCTCCCCCATCTCCATAAATTCGTCTGGCCTCCTGCCGTCCGCAGGCCGCGCTTCCTTGCCGGCTGCTGAGACTGCGGCATTGGTCTTGCCGGCTGTGGGGTTCTTTTTGTAGATCTTGATCGTCTCCGTCTCACCATTCTTCTCCTTGTCGTTCTTGTTGGCAGCAGGGACATCGACCTTGGTGACCTGTACAGAGTTGATAGACGAGAGCAGGGTGCGCTCGCGGTGGACGCCGCGACGGTTGACGTCCAGGCCAGCAACGCCGCCGACCAAACCGTCCGTGCTGTCGTTGACTCCTGGCTGCTCAGCCGTCATCCAAGGGTGCGAGAGGCATTGATCAATAGTGAAGCGCTTCTCGGGGTCAACCACCAGCATAGAATCGATCAAGTCCACTATGAGTTGCTGTCAGTCATTAAACCGGAAGATTGATGAAAGGACGAAGGCACTCACAGGCCGGATCTCCGACAGAGTCCCAGTACGGTGACGGGTAGTCAAACCGGCCGCTCTTGATCTGCTGTGAGAGAGTGTACGGGAACTCTCTGCTGTACAGCTCATCCGAGAATGGAGGGAATCCACATAGGCAGATGTAAAGAACAACGCCTAAGGACCACACATCGACAGCTTTGGTGTATTTCCTCTGCTTCCCGTCGGCGAGAATCTCGGGAGCCACATAGCTCGGTGTGCCACATAGTGTGGTCGTAAATGATTCTTCGCCGATAATCTTGGCAAGGCCGAAATCTGCCAGCTTGACATGGAGATCTTTGTCAACAAGCAGGATGTTCTCGGGCTTGATGTCGCGATGGACAATGTTGCGTTCGTGCTGGAAGCGATGTTAGCTGGCCATAGATCGATCGCGAGAAGAGAAGAGATGAGACTTGCCAGATACTTGACACCTTGGAAAAGCTGCGTAAACAGCTTACGAGCCTCATGCTCGCTAAGCTTCTGCTTCATGACAATGTAGTTGAACAACTCTCCTTCTTGTGCAAGTTCGAGCACGAGATAGACTGCTTGCTTCTCGTTGAAAGTGTCTTTCAGGCACAGGACGTTAGGATGGCTGACACCCATGAGCACGGCAATCTCCTGCTGCAGGCCGTCCGTCTTGGATCTCTCCTCCATGCCAGGTGTCTTGGTGAAAATCTTGACGGCGTAGCGCTGACCGGTCGACTTTTCGACACACAGGAACACTTCGGCAAAGTGGCCCTTGCCGAGCCGCTCGAGCAGGGTGTACTGCTGCAGAAAGGCGCTGGTGGTGCGACTCTTGGGGTACCTGAAGATGAAGCGCGCCCGGTCGAGCACGGCAATCTCGTCTTGCTCCTTAAGCTCTCTCCGCTGGTTGCGCCCGACAATGCCCTCGTTGACAAATGTGCCATTGCTCGATAGGTCCTCGAGGACGGCGACCGTGTCGGACCCGACGTGCTCGGTAAAGAGAAGACAGTGGCGGTTGGACACGATAGGGTCCTCGACAACAATGTCTGTGCGAGGTCAGAACGCGGTCATCTCGAGCATCACCAGCAGGTATGACGAGGAGCCGGAATTCCCACTTACCACATTCCGGGTGCCGTCCGATCAAATAACCTCCCGATGGCAGACCGGAGATCTTGGTCTTCTCGAAGGAGTCCTCCTCCCGCAGCAGCGCTTTCTTGCCCCTCTTCTGCGATTTCTTGTTCGGTTCAGTGTCGCGAACGGTGTCTGGCAGAGGGCAGACGGCCCTTTTCCTCAGAACGACACAGCGGCCGCCATAGCGGGTGTCGAGTGGAAACAGGTAGCCCCAAACGCCCTCTTTCACCTCATCCTCGACTTCGTCCGACAGTGCAGCATTGGGGTCAACGTATTGCGAAGGGAAGGCTTGTGTGTCTTGCGGGGGTGACGAGAACCCTTGCGACTGTGAAAAGGTTTCATCGCCGTTGCGGTGGATGACCTGGCTGGGTCGACCCTCTGGCGGCGTAGCTGTTGCTTCCTTGTAGCGATTTGACGACTCCTCGGTGGTCAGATGTGTGAGTGGGCTTGGGAGTTGCTGCTTGGTCGAGACAGGCGTCTTCTTGTGGCGATTATCCTCGTCCTCGTCGCGATGGGACAGACGCTCGGAGCGACGGGGCTTCTTGGCGTCCAGCTCTGCGTCGGCCGCGGGGGAGTCCTGAGACGCGGCGCGCAGCGCATTAGCAAAGGATGACTATGACGACAGTACGCCCGCCCCGGATCACGGAGCGACGGCGGCGACAGAAGGACATACCCGGCCTCGCTTGAGATGACTTGGCTCGGGCCGAGGAGCCATGGTGTCTAGGCAGAGAACAGGCAAGGAGGGTATTGACTGAGGCTGGAGATAACCCTTGATTGGTAAGATAGGCAGTGAGGCAACGAACGAAGCGAGAGGCACTGGTCCAGGCACTTAAGGGAATGGCCGGATGATATCACCAGAAAAGGTAGTCAAAGACACAACGAGGTCACAAATGGTATCGGGAGGCAGCCTGGCAACGAAAGTTCAGCACAGGGGCTTGCCAATTGAATCCTCAAGGAGAGACGGATGGAGATGGGATCTGGGATGGAAAAAAAGAGGCGATGACGGGGGTCCAATGCAGCGTGATTGAGAGGATGCAGTAGGCTGACCGCAGCCGAGAGGAGCTCCAGTCGTGTCTGAGGTGGAGCAAGAGCGCAGGAGAGCGAGAGAAGAGAGGAGAGGAGGAGGAGAGTGGAGCTGATTCTGCCTGGAGTTAGTCTTGGTTGGCGGGCAGCGGCGGGCAGCTGAGATCCATAAAAACCAGGATGACGGCTTTTGGCTACCAAGTACAATAACTACGTACCTCATCGAGTGGCTTCCCTGCTCTGCGTCGTCGTCGTGCTCGGCTCTCCCCTCACGCCCCTGCCCTGTCTTTTGTTCTTTTGTCCCGGTGGGCTATGACCAAGGTACCAGGTAAGCTTGCCACCTGCGGGCGGTGGCCGTGACCCCCAACCCTTCGTCATCCGTTTTCCCTCTTGATCAAATGGACAAGGAATGGGCGGATGAGGGTGTCTTGGGACGTGAGACCTGGCGGGGCCCCAGCTGGTTTTCGTGGGCGGGGAGGTAGTGTATCTGAGTGATCGACGGCAGTCATGGTCGACACTGCCAGCCGGTGTGATATTTGATCAAGCTGGAGGCTAGTGAGAGCTGCCTCCAGTGGCCAAAAGCATAATCGGATCGTGGCTTGTTATTCGGCAGTGAAGAAGTGGGCAGGCAACGCTGTAAATGCGCGAATGCGGCAAGCTCCCTCGATGGCTGCTCTCAAGCTTCCCCCTGCCAGGAGCTCTGGGTTCAGACCAAGAGAGGGACAAGCCGCTAAGATTTAGGGCTGATGCCGCTCCGCACCGTACCGATTGGGGGATTTCAGGGGATGTAATATGAGCTCCCTCTTCCGTGCTCTTTTGGCTTTTGGTCTTCTGTACCAGACAACCCAAGCAGCAAATGCATCCATGTGATCTGGGGTTGAGGGTCATGACCGGGAGGGCATCATTTGCATCCCTTGCAGAGGATATTCGGTGACCAAGAAATGGCCCAGCAATTACAGGCACGTGGGCCGATGAATCAGTCAGGCAGGCAGCTCTGGAGACCGACCTTGCCCGATTGACTCCCCGTGCTTCCTTGGTCAGCAGACTCAACTGCCAACCTCGATCATCAACGTCCATCCGTTGGATGAGCCCGAGTCCTGCCATTTGACATCTTCATCTTCTCCAGCTGAGGTGCAACCACCTTACTTGAACTTTTGCCTACCATTTTGGAAATGAAGCAAGGCAAAGACAACGTTCAAGTTGGCGAATAGCCTCCAAGTTGTTAGGCTATTATTACCTACCTACCTAGTACCTAGGAACTTGGCAATGGAAAGGAAACAACCAAATCCTGCTTTTGCCTGCCGCAAGCTTGATAACTTGACCCTGTATCTACAAGTACGTATCCAAGCTTTGCCAAACAAGCTGCTTTCTCTCCATCCATCCCTGCTTCTAGATTGACTGGACGTCAATGTTCTTGGATCCTGCCAGAAAGCACAACTTACTTGCCCACTTGTTCCCTGCCCTGACACTCCAAACGACCCTTTTGATAGACATTCAGTTTCATGACAGCGCCCACCTTGAAGCCCTTCAACTAATACCAGCAGCTGTATACACTTCCCCAATGCGCTACATCACTTGCTGTTCACATTTTGCTGCATTCAGAACCAGAGCAGCTCCCCAGATCGGCTTTGTACCTGGACGTGCCCTGTAAACTGGCCTGTGCTCTGCTGTGGCCTCCGACCCTGAAAATTCATGGTGGGGCTACAAATGACCACCACCAAAGCACCCAAACCACAAATTCTGCCCACACAAACATCTTGACCGCCCTCGCCTAACATTCCTCAAGGGGCCTAGCGTCTTGCTACACGTGATCATCCCACCAAAAAATCACGAAAATGGCTTCGAGGATGGAGGAGAACACTGGTGCAGAGAAAGTGGTGGCAGGCCAGGGCCAGAAACAAGACGACGGTTTTGAAGTCTCTGCTCCAGCCGGATCCGCCCACACCCGCGCCCTCAACACCACCGCTACCACCACCTCCGACGACCCTTTCGTGGTTGACGACGAGCAACAGTCCTCGAGCCATCTCTCTACTCCCCCGACCCCGGCCGAAGAGACCCGCGCCGCTGCCGTAGCTGAACTGCGCCAGTCTGTCTCGTCTTCCGCCTAGCAGAACGAGGACGTTGACCAGATCCAACCTCGTCACCACCGTGTCACCCGGACCCTCGAGCCTCCGACTTTCGCTCTCCGAGCTTCTGACATCCAGTCCGCCGCTTTTCACTCTCCCGGACAAACCACCCAGTCTGACTCGGAAGAGTCTGGCTTTCTCTTCACCCCCGACTCCCACGACCCTTTCTACTACCCGACCGACATCGACGCCGTCATCCGTGCCCTCGAGGATCTTGCCGAGCACCCTCCGTGGCCACGCAACTACAACATGTCGCCCACTACCCCCCGGCCCCAGCTGGTCTTCGTCGACGGCACCCCTGCCGAGCTCGCCCAGGAGCTGGCCGACTACCTCCAGATCGGCGACGAGGTCTCTCCGCTGCTCGCCAAGGACCAACATGAGGAGGCCCTCGCCAAGATCGTTCGCGCCTCGAGCAACCTGAACTCGGCCCCCGAGAAGGACTTCACCGGCGCCTACAACCTTCTCATCCACCTCGTCCTCGAGTCCAAGGAGCCTAAGAAGCACCTGCCAACCATCTGCCAGAACCTGCTCAAGCCCATCACCTCTTCTCCCGTCAACGGCCCCGGCCTGGCCCTCAACGCCCTCCAGGCCATCTTCAACCTTCTCGAGCCCACCAACACCCTGCGCTACAATGTCTTCATGCAGATCCTCAAGTTTGTCAAGGGCCACGGCATGTTCGACACCCTCAAGCCCGCCCTCGCCAACCTGCCCCGATGGTTCCAGAGCTGGGATATGGACGAAGAGGACCAGCGCAAGATGTACGTCGAGATTGCCGATGTCGCGGCCGACGCTGGAGAGGAAGGGTAAGTCTTGCAACACATGTTCATAAGTGCCTCATTTCCGTGACTAATTCCATTTCCTATCGCAGCGAATCATACCAGTACATCCTGAAGGCGCTGAGGACGATCGACGCCAAGGACTCGGAGGAGGTCACTTCGGAGGAGGCCCAGCAGCTCTCCCTCCGCGCTCTGCGCATGGCTCTCCTCTCCCCCACCCAGTACGACTTCCAGGACCTCCGCGTCCTGGCCAGCATCCAGGCGCTGAGCGACTCCCATCCCGTCTACTCTCAGCTCCTCGACATCTTTGCCGAGCAGGACCTTGAGGACTACAACGACTTCACCGAGGAGCACGAGGGTTTCGTCGAGAAGGAGAAGCTCGACCACGAGAAGCTGCAGCGCAAGATGCGCCTGCTCACCTTTGCCTCCCTGGCCGCCAGCACCCCGAGCCGCGAGATCGAGTACGCCAAGATTGCCAAGGCGCTGCAGATTCCCACCGAGGAGATCGAGATGTGGGCCATCGATGTCATCCGTGCCGGCCTCGTCGAGGGCAAGCTGTCCCAGCAGAAGAAGGTGTTCCTCGTCCACCGCACCACCTATCGGGTATTCGGCGAGAAGCAGTGGCGCGAGCTGGGCACGCGCATCGACACGTGGAGGCACAGCCTGCGCAACGTCCTCACCGTCGTCCGGAAACAGCAGGCCGAAATGGTGACCCAGGCCCAGCGGGAGCAGCGCGAGGCTCAGCGCGACCATAACAGGGAGCAGCAGAGGGCGCAGTAAGCGGGGCGCACGGGGGTGAGAAGGACCGATCTGATGATGAGGTTTGAAATGAGGCTTCTTGACATCAGGAAAAGAAAGGAGGGGGAGGGGAAGCGTGGATGGTACTGGCAAATTCATCAAGGAGTTTAATGTGGTTTTTGACAATACGGCCAGTTTCGTTCTAGAGGGTCCTCTTAACCTCCAAAGATGAGGGCAAAAGGACCACCTGCAGGGACCACCTGCATGCATAGCAGACAGGGTGATCAAAAATCGGAATACATTGCATTGAGACAAGAAAAGGGGCGCGGATGCTTTTCTATCAATCTTGATATGCACGGTGCGCAAAGCCATGTATCATGGTACACGGCACTGGATGAGCAGGAGTTCTCTGCGTTGTTGTTTATGCTGCAATGTGGATTGTGTTATTGCATCCAGTGACGCACGGAATACAAAGATTTTTAAGATCTACTTTGTATTGTGTATTATGCTTGCTTGTTGATTGTTCTACCAAGGGTAAAGATGAAGATGAGGATGCGAACCTAAAAGGGGGATATCTATAAGCTTTTTCGTGTGTTGCTGAACCAGGCAGGTATCAAGAATCCAAAATAAAGCAGACTTTCCAAGAAAGATCCGAAACCTAAAAAGCAGTCGCTGTCCGTGTATGTGTGCTCGTGTACGTGTCCAACATCTTCCTCTTCGCCCACGGCGCATTCCGTACGTGTGTAGCGGGAAATCTATATCGTGTCGGGTGTTGTGTCGCCGTCTCTCCTCCCAGGTGCGTACATTGTGTGTATCGTTTCATTTGTCGTCACTTGGTTCTGTCATCCCATCATTCCGTCTCATCAACTCCTGACACCGCCGCTCCCCCTAGGACGCACCCCTTACGCTCCCATGCCCATGCGTCCCGGCCTTGTCCCGGACACTCTCGTGGCTCCTCCGCCTCGCCTCCTCAGCAAGCACGCGATCGCTCCCCTCGCTCTCGCTCTGGCTCTGGCTCTCACTCTGCCCTTCGTCGTCCTCGCCCTCACCACCCTCTCGTGCCTTGCCCGCCTGCTCCTCAGGAGGAACCCACTCCTCCACGCCCTCGCACCCCTTCGGCACGCGGCACCCGCGCCTCGCCTCGCCGCCGGCCGTCCGCCACAGCACCTCCTTGACCTCGACGAAGACGCGGTCGACGGCGTCGACGGCCCATATGACGTCGAGGTGCTCGAACTCGGGGAGGACGCGGCTGTGCACGAGGCGCACGTGCGGCTCGCGGCCCCGCGCGGGGTCGAAGCGCCGCAGCAGGCGCTCGCCGTCGACGAGGTCGTCGCTGCCGCAGACCCAGAGCGCGAAGGGCGGCGCGCGCGCGTCGTACCAGGCCGTGCTGCCGCGGGGCTTGCGGGCGTGGCGCGCGACGGCCGCGCGGTCGGTGGAGCCCGGGTCCGGGTCCGGGTCCAGGTCGGCGCGGAGGCGCGGCAGGCGCAGCGGCAGTCTGTCCTTCTTCTTCTTCTTCTTCTTTTCGGTGTCGCCGCCGTGCAGCTCCTCCTCGTTGTCCTCGCGCTCCTCGGCGCGCCACTCCTCCTTGGTCGCCAGGATGCACTTGTGCTTGGCGAAGCACTCGCGGCCGAGCCACCAGCGCATCGACTCGGCGCTCACGTACACGGGCGCGAACTGGAACATGCGGTCGCGCAGGCCGCGGTCCCAGCGCGCGTCGGACCAGTTGAACAGGAAGGAGAAGACCTTGTAGCCCAACCAGCCGTAGACCCGCGGCGGCAGGAGGCGGTGCATGGTCATCATGAAGGGGATGAACGCGTGGATGCCGAACATGAGGCGGAACATGGCCGGCGTGATGACGCGCATGAACTTGAAGTACATCTTGCCGATCAGGGGCCCCGCGTAGGCGGCGGGCGCCAGGGCGCAGAAGACGGTCAGCTTGTCGCCGAGGTCCGGGCGCTGCTCCTTGGCCAGGGCGACAAAGGTCTGCGTCGTGCCCTGCGAGTGGGCGACGAGGCCGACCTTGGGGAAGCCCGTCTCGCGCAGCACGCGCGACACCAGGGCGGGCAGGTCGAAGACGCCCATCTGGCGGATGTTCCAGCACCACATGCGCGGGTCCGTGTAGCACAGCAGGACGTGCCGCGGGGAGAAGCCGCAGCGGTTGTTGCCGAGCCAGACGTCGTAGCCGGCCTTGCAGAGGTAGAAGGCCAGCGAGTCGTCGTCGTTGACGCAGTAGGCCCCCGCGGACTGCAGCAGGCCGTGCATGAGCAGGACGGGGAACTTGGGCTTCTGCTCCTGCTGCTGCTGTCCCTGGCCGCCTGGCTGTTTCCTCCTGCGCCGGCGCCGGCTCTCGGGAAAGGGAGTGTCGGGCGCGTCGTCGCGGAAGATGTCGGGCCCGCGGTGGGCCCGCTCGGAGGGGGGCAGCTCCTCGTACTCCCTGGGGTCGTAGACGTGCCACAGGTCGATGATGAACCCGTCCTCGGTCTGGACCTGGAACTCCTCGACGTCGAGCCCGACGCGGCGCGCGTAGTAGGCCGGGTCGCACACAATGGCGTCCGGCCCGCCCTCGGTCGGCACGAAGCCGTCGCTGTCGGCGGGCGGCGGGTCCTCGTTGTCCTTCTCCTGCTCGCGACCGCCGCCGCCGCCGCCACCACCGCGGCGGACATTCTCCTGCGACTTGCGGCGCTTGGTCCAGGCGCGGTCGAGCTCGCGGCGCAGGTTCTTGCGGCGGACCTCCTCGTCGTAGAAGGGCCGGGACGCGTCCGGGTTGCGGAAGGTGCAGGTGAGCCAGATGCGCGAGAGGAAAGGGCCGACGCTGGTGAAGAGGGCGCCCAGGACGATGACACCGAGGAAGGCGAGGCTCAGGAAGAAGGAGGCGACGCGGAAGGTGAGGCACTGCAAGTCGCGCATGAGGGAGGGCGGGCCGTAGAGCGGCAGGGGCGGGAAGAGCGGGTTCGTGTGGGAGGGGGGCATGGCGCGGCGCAGGGAGCCCTCGGCCGACTTTTGCACCGACTTGCCGTTTTGCATCGTGGGCACGGGGACGGTCGAGGGTTGCTTTTGCTGGTGCGGCTGCTCGCTGCCACTCGGCTCTCCAGCCGACAGAGGAGACGCCGCCGCGCCGTCATTGACCTTATGGCCTTGTCCGCCGGCGCCGGCGCTGCCGCTGCTGACATTGTTCTCGCTCTCCGTCTGCAGCTCCTCCTTGAGAATGTTCAGCTTGTGCGCCTCGGTCAGGGGCACACCCGGCAGGCGGTGGCCCTCGGCGGTGACGATGACGGGGTCATGGGGCGTGACGAAGCGGGCCTCGAGGGCGATGTCGCTGGTGTTGCCTTCGCCGGGGGGCTGGTAGGAGAGCTTCTGGGACTGCTCGGCAAACTCGACGGCGGAGCGGCCGAGGGAGGAGGCTGTCGAGGAGCGGTTCGGAATGCTATCGTCGCTCGCGTTGGGATTGGGATTGGGAATGGGATTGGGGTCAGACGGGCTGGATGCAACGTCCCGTCTGGGATCATCGTTGGCGACCATGCCTTCTCGGAGAGCTGCGTGCAGAGATATGCATCCACGACAGCGAGGGACCTTCTTTTGGTTTCAGGTATATCTTTCGCAGCGATCAACGAGTGTGTGAACGAGTGGTATCTTGCGCTTGTCAATCACGGGTGGCATCAAGAGCAGGACATTCAATGGCAACCACTGAGAAGCAAAGATTGATACAATATGACTGACAAGGAGAGAGGATGTAGGACGGAAGAGTTCCTGCGGGCGTCAAGTCGAAATGTTACATCGGTGTGGTGTGGTCGATAGATCGCCAGACCAGAACCAGGACACAGCACTCCGCGCCGCCGCCCTGTACCTACGCAGAGAGGCAGACCACATGCAAACACACCACTGCCTTCACTCTGTCTGCAGATCCAAGTTTTGAGTGGAGAGGGGAATTCAATCAAATTACCGGGGGGGGGGAGAAGGTCGGTGACGACGTCACAGCTGAAGAGTTGTGGAGGCGAGCGAGCGGCTAGCAGAAACAGGGCAGTCTTTCCTCAGTAGCGGCCACTAGCGGCCGTCATCCGCCGCCGCCACGCTGGTTTCTCCGAGGCTTAGGTCCCTAGATGACGGCAAGACCTGAAACATTGAACCACTGGCATCCAGTCTGTTTTGACACCGGTGGCGTGGATGCGTGGTGGTGGTGTGCGCCAGAATGCATGTGCAACAGGATCAGGCAGAGGAGGCCGAGAGTCGGGATGGGTGAAAGGGATGGACGTGAAGGTACCCCGCAAGAAGCTGCAGGATCTCCCTAACAGTTGAAAGGTCAGCTGAGGGCAGCACTGCGCGAGGATGGCTGGGGTGTGTTGGGCACAAACTGCCTGTGCTGACTGGCCGTGAGACGAGGGCGGACTTGCGAACTCCTGTTCCGTCAGAGGCCACTAGGGAATTCTCTTTTTGGTCTGGCATGTTCCCTTTCCGCGTCATCTCCTTCAATGGCGGCTCTTTTCACCAATTGCTGCGCGAAATGCAGTGAGTTGTTGCGGCGTGCAGAGGTAGGCCGGTTGTTTTATGCGGACTCATACGTGTTCCATGCAAACTGCCAATTCTGCTGCCAAGTGCTGGAGCCGCTCGCTGCCCGGATCCCGGACTCAACGCAGTCCAGGGTAGTCGTTGTCCCAACCTCCAGCGGCGGGTTACGATGCAGGCTTAAAAGGATGGGTTCTAGCCCGGGCGATGCTGAACCAGAGTACATCCTATATACCGTGGATCGAGAAGTATGACGTTCCGCCTTTGCGAATCCATACATGTACCCTCTCCTAACTCGTCCCTCAGTGCAAGCCTTTCTATCACCTACCTGTCTATCCGACACGTCTCGATCTTGGGGCAGCTCTTCCTTTCATTCAGGAGAATTTGAAAGAATGTCTAGAAAACCACGACGGGCGCTGTGGCGGGCTAGAACCCCGGCGCTTGCCGAAACGTGTGATCGATGTCGAGCCGGGGAACCCATCGGTCAGGCTCGTTGAGCCTGCCTCGGGTCGCCTTGGCATCTACGCAACACTTAGTCACTGTTGGGGCGCGACACAACCGCTACAGACCACAAAGGATACCCTCGCAGAGATGTTGAAATGCATACCGGAAAAGAGGCTTCCTATTGTGTTCGCCCAGGCGATCTCCATAGTGCGCAGACTAGAAATCCGATATCTCTGGATCAACTCTCTCTGTATCATCCAAGGCGACCAGACCGACTGGGAAACCGAGTCAGCCAATATGCATGAATATTACTCCAACGCCTTCCTGAACATTTCTGCTGCGTCGTCTACTGACCATAGCACCCCGTTCTTGACAGACCGGGACCCCATCTGGCACCCCTTTGAGGTCAACACCATCTCGCCACAACGCCTTTATGCGCGACGGGTTCCCAAAACAATAGGCCTATCCGATAAGGGCGGTAAGCTTTTCACAAGAGCTTGGGCATATCAAGAAGCGGCTCTTTCCCCACGCTCTGTTCACTTTGCAAACGACGACCTGGTCTGGGAATGCCGC
Organism: Thyridium curvatum; assembly: GCF_004353045.1. Lineage (NCBI taxonomy): Eukaryota > Fungi > Ascomycota > Sordariomycetes > Thyridiales > Thyridiaceae > Thyridium > Thyridium curvatum. The sequence continues at coordinate 244,886 of NW_022156770.1, read as the reverse complement.
CACCATGTCAAGGGCCAGCATGCTGAGCCGCGGGGCCTGATGATGAGCGGCGCGGTAGGGAATGCAGCAAAGCTTCCCAGGTGTACGTACGCCCAACTGCCGCTCCCTGGCTCTCATGCCGCCTGTTTCATTTGTACTGACCCCCGCCTTGTCCTGGTAGTATCCGCGATTCACGATGATATCGATCAGACATGGCATGAAATCGTCGAGGGTTACAGCAGTCGTGACCTGACCTTCCCGTTGGATAGACTACCCGCCCTCGCCGGTGTGGCTGCTCTATACTCTCGAGCCACTCAAAGGCGTTATCTCGCCGGCCTGTGGGATGGTCCCTCTCTGCCACGCCATCTGTCTTGGGAAGCCAACTATTACCCACAACTCGACAGAGAATCCCTGCTTCAACCTTCGGTGTACATTGCGCCTTCGTGGTCTTGGGCCTCCATAATGGGACCCGTGCAATGGGCCTTGCCGCGCAGCATCGCTCGCAAATTCAAGTCGTGCGCAACGATTCTAGAAGCTACGTGCGACCTCTCTGGGCTGATGACCTATGGAAGAGTCAGCGGCGGCCGTCTATCTCTCAGAGCACCCGCTATTTGTCGGCGGTTATCCTGCCCAGAACCTCAAGGTCTTCTGGAAGACCTTGACTTTTATACCATAGAAGGCTTCTCGTCTTTCCTCCCTGACTGTCTGTTGGAGACTAACGGCGAAAGCATGCAGCGGGTAGTGTCAGCCGCCTCAATAAACAACCCACAGTACAAAAGCCACGGTGGTAAGGTCTGGTGCGTCCTACTTGGGTACCACGACCTAGGACTGGGAGAAGAGCCGGATGACGATGATTTGCTGCCACGTGCTCTTGTCCTCGGCAAGACTGGAGATGTCTATGTCCGCCTTGGCCTTATTCCAGAGTTGTTGGACGAGCCTAATCCTTTCCTTGACGCTCCAGAAATGGAATTTACTATCATCTGAATGACAGGTACAACAGGTATACACGTTGGTCAAACAAGACTTCAAGTCCGTCTGTCAGGTTGACATTCCTTATGCATAAGTAATTGATTGGAAGGGATGTTACACAAGTTGTGCTCAGCGGTGCTGTGCTCCAGCCAGGCTTCGGCTCATGCTCCCTGATTGTCTCTGTACCACCAGGCTGTGGTGGCAGTTTTACCCGTGGCTCTGGCCCGGGGAGACTGGCCAAGGTTCGGGCTAATGCCGGCCACAAAAGCTAGGACGGCTCCTGATGCCCTCCTCGACCAGAGATGGAGGGTGGCCGTCGTGCCGCAGATGTCGCGCTGGCGGGTGACGCACCACCACCACGTGCGGTAGTGGCGAAACCGGTGCGCGATCATCGAGAGGTAAAAGCGCGGGGGTTGGCTCCAACGAGTCAGCTCGTGCACTATCCTGCTGTGTTTATGGGAAGAGGGCTGCTTCGTCTGGCGAGATGGTCTCCTTAAGACGAAGATAAGAGGTGAAGGATCTCCTTTCTTCTTCGCCTGTGAACCGGCTGTTCGTCGTTGGGACCACCAGCCCATCTCTGCCATCCAGCCTGCCATGTCACTCGATCCAGATGCCACGACCATTCAACCTTCAGGCCTTGGACGGACGCTTCTTGTGATTACACTGATCCTGCCAGTACCGGCAACGATCGTCATCATCCTGAGATGTTGGATTCGGATAAGGCACAAGATATTTGGCGTTGATGATGCTTTGATCTTTGTCGGCTGGGTGAGTCCGGCGAATGTCATGACCCTCTCTCTCTCTGGCAACTAGGCTAACACTGGAATTCTCAGTTGTGCTACATGGGCGTCACTGGTATTGTCATTCGAAGCACATACGCCGGTCTCGGCATAAAAGACGTCAACTTGAATGCCCACCTCCAAAGTGATGGGCGGAAGGTGAGCATGAATCAGGACCATTGTCCAAATGCATTCCAGAGGGAAGAGTCAAGACGGCAAACCCGAACTGATACATCTCCTGTCAACAGTACCTCTGGGCCTTCCAAATGACGTATTGCATCTCTCTACTCTTCATCAAGGGGTCCATCTGCTTTACCCTCCTGCGCATCGCCGTCCTCAAAGTCCACCGCGTCATCATCTGGGCGACTCTGATCTTGACGACCCTCTCCACCGCCGTTGTCATCATCGGCCTCCTCGTCATCTGCCGGCCGATAGCTGCGGCCTGGGGTCACCCGGGGACATGTGCGCCGACCGCGGTCCTCGCCAGCCTCGGCTACCTCGTGTCTAGCGGCGCCATATTGACCGACTGGACGTGTGCGATCCTGCCCGGGTTCATGCTGTACAAGGTGAACATGAAGAGGGCGACGAAAGTATCACTCAGTATTATCCTCGGGCTGGGAGTCTTGTAGGCGAGCCCTCATGTTTTCTTGTCCAGAGGGATATTCTTGAGCTGCGGCTGACTGATGATGGATGAAAACAGGGCCTCGGTGGCTACATGCATCAGATTTCCCTACGTCGTGTACTATACCAGACCGGACGATTACCTGTGTGCGTTTTCCCAACTATGCCTCCCGGCTCTCTTTCTCTCTCTCTCTTCCACTATCACACATGCACACATAAGATGGATTCTTACATAGTAGACCTTTAGACCACTGCGCCAACATCGTATTATGGTCCATGGTCGAGTCAGGGGTCGGGATCGCCGCCTGTTCGCTCCCTGCGCTCAAGCGGCTGCTCAAGAGGCACTTCCAGTTCGACGCCACGGACGACAAGCCTCCAGGACGAGGAACCCCGTTCGACGGCCTGAACAGAGCAACCATCACCACCAACACGACTATAGGCTCACGGCCCGCACGCACGGCCTCGGCACCCTGGGGAGACGGGTTGGGCTGGGAGCATCTCGACGATGTCGAGATGGGCCGGCAGATCTTTATCAAGGTGGATCTGGAGAGGCAGTCGACGGAGCGGCGCACGAGGTCTTGCGGCTCGCGGGGTTCTGGAGAGGAGCTTGTTCCATCTGATGCTGGCCATCGTCGTCATCATCAGGCACAGTGATGGCCGGTGCGTCTCCTTGTGCGAGAGAACACTATGCTCCCGCATTTGCCAACCTCCTTTCGTTCAAGTGAGCCTGCTACATCTTATTGACAAGCATGAGTTCAGAGCAGCGACACTAGGCAGAAAAGCGAAAAGTCTGGTTTTTCATAATAGGGGTCGAGGAAAGACGGAGCTCAACTGAAATGAAACGGTCAACAAGTCCCCGTCAGTCTTCGTGTGGCTAGACTGCTGCTATTTATCGAGATTGATCCTAAGAAAGAACAAAATAATCGAATTTCTAAACCTCTCTTTCAGCGGCTCAGCTAGCTAGGTATCTCTGTGTAGAGGCATCAATCTCTTTCCTATATGTCCACTTCAAGGTGTGACTCCAGATTGGCCGAGAGTAGTAATTTTCCCCAACTGGCGGATGTGGAGGAGGGTTCGTTTTAGCGGGGACAGTAGTGCATCAAATGCGGTGGTGTCGCCGTGGGCGCGTCTTGTGCCGAGGCCAAAAGTCTCACCAGCCGAGAAGCGCAACAACTGGAAGTGAGCCAGCGCACACAAGAGCCCGAGCCAGACTGAGAATCGCAAATTGACCTGCGGAACCTCCCACGACTCTACCGAGGAGATCCATCATTCTCGCCGCAAGCAGAGGAGCACCGCATCCCCTGCATAGACAGACTCTTTCGCTGTTGTTCTGGGGCTTAAGGGCAGGGCATTGGTAAAGACATCCTCGCACGCATCTTCTGCTTCTGCTACCCCTCGTGACGCGGGCCTCGCCGAGAGCTCCAGCGCAAGCTCCTTTCGCATCGCAACTCCAACTATTGCCTTCCACATCGACTCTTCTACTCTGCAGACTGCCCAATCCGCCTAGCCAAATGGATTGAGACCATCGGCAGCTTGTATTTATTACCTAACAGCCTCTAAAGACGACCTGCTCGTTTCGACATCGCAAGCTTTGGTGCCCGGCTAGAGGACAGACCAGTCGCAGCCATGACTTCGCACAGTCTGGTCGACGTCCAACAGAGGAAGCGGAGGAGGAGGAGACGCAGAGAGGACAAGCCCGCCATCACCGCCAGGCTCGTCCTCGACGACCATGTGCGGGGTGACGTCGGCATCCTCTCTGACGACCTCTTTGCCGACCTCTTCCCTCATCTCAAGTCAGACGGTAAGCTCTCCCATCTTACAATCGCGTTGCCTCTCTAGCCACGGGCACTGATACTCGTCGCGGACAGAGGAGCAACCCGAAGACCAGACCCCAACCACTGCCGAGATCTACCACATCGCCGTCGCTCCCTGGCGCCCCGATGCGTCCCCCGCCAATGCCTCGTGGAGCATCGTCCCCGTCGCTCGGTCCTCCGCCCTCGCCCACTCCACCGCCCAGTTCTCCCCGTCCTCCCTGTCTCTGCAGAGCTTCGCCGAGACCCTCCAGCAAGTGGCTCCTTCAAAGCTGTCCAGCCATAGCCGCAGCGGCATCGAGATCCTCGTACTCGACGTCCTCGCCCTGTCCCTCGACACCGTGTTCGTGAGCTTGGAGGGCGAGTTGGCCAAGAGGCTCGAGGACGGCGAAGGCACCTTCTTCCGCGAGCACCCGTCCAGCGCGATCGCTTCCGGCAAAGGAAAGGGCACACCCGAGGAGCGGCTGACCAATGCGCTCCGCAACGCCCTGGGAACCCTCAAGGTGGTCCATACCGGCGACTTGTTCCCTCTGCCTCTGCCGCCGCACCCGGTCACCCATGTACCTCCGAACCCGGGCCGGGTCACGCTCTGCGAGCCCGTTGCGCAGGGAGTGTTGGCACCCCATACCAAGATCATCCTCTCCCGAGGGCGTCTGCACTCCCGACGGTCGAGGGACACCATCTCCATGAATTCCAGCCGGCAGCTCAACGGCGTGGCCGAGGATGACGAGGATACGGCCAACGACCAATTTTACTCGGCTGCTGAAGATCGTGTCAAGACCGAGACCGACATTCAGACGGACGATACCGACTCGATCACCGAGACCGAGACCGAGGAGCACTTGCTGTCCGACGACCCCGACGAGCTCTCCGACGACTCGATAGACGACATGATCTCCCTTCAGACGCCCACACTCCCTACCACCAATGCCAGTGGCGTCTCCACGATGCAGCCGGGTACGCCCATGACCCTCGGCGGTCGTGGCCGAAAGACAAACGGCATCAACACCCCGGGCTCCGTCTTCTCCAACTTCACCGCCACCACGGCGCGACCAGACCGCCCGAGAGGGCGCCTGTTCAAGGCACAAGGCCTGATGGAGCCGATACCGTCCGAGCTGCTCCATCCCAAGCCCACGGCGGTAGACGACGACGAGGCTCGCGTGTACGTGGATATCAGAGACCTGAACAGGATAGGCTGCTTTTCCGGAGACTGGGTGCGCCTCGAGACGGCCGAGGAACCCCCGCTCAATGGCTTCGGGCCCTTTGCGCTCGGCAGCTTCGGAGAGCCGGAGACGGAGGAGCCCCTGTGGCGCCCGGTGCGCGTCTTTGGCCTCCCCGAAGGCTATTCGCACCGGCCCATGACCCGGATCGCAAGCTCGAGACACGGGGGGAGGAAGCTGTCGTTCTTCGAGTCGCAGGTCCGGAGGCCGACGAGCCCCATCGCGTACTGCTCCCCCGTGCTCCTGGCGAACCTCGAAAGCACTCCGTACCTGCGCATCGCCCCGCTCAAGCGTGCCGGGTTCCACGGCAAGGGTCCGCAGGCGAAGCTCATCAGCGCCTCGCAGCCGCCCTTCGCCAAGGAGGTCATCGTGCAGCAGGTCAGGACGCCGCCCGCCGTCGAGAGGGATGTGCAGACCGCCGTCATGGCCGGCCTGAAGTGGCATTTCGAGAAGAAGCTGCGCATCGTCCGGAGGGGCGACCTGATAGCCATCCCCATCGACACCCAGCTCGGCAAGGCGCTGCACGAGGTGTCCGCCCTCGGCGAGAACGTCGCCGTCGACGACCTGGTCTCTCTGACTACTGCGGGACGTCCCAGCGGCGGGGGAAATGTCCGGTATGACGAGGTCGCGTGGTTCAAGATCAGTCACGTCCAGGCGCAGCGCCGGGAGGCTCCAGAAGGCGAAGAGGAGGAGGACATCTGGGGGTCGGCGGCGTGCGTCGAGATCTCCATGGCTCACCTCGAGCAGTCGGGCTCTGTCACGAGCCGGATACCGGGCATCAAGGAGAGCAATTGGCAGTATTACCTGGGGCTCAAGGCGCGGCCCAAGCAGTCCCCCGGCTCCGCGGCGGTGGCGACGTCCGAGCCTGAGCGACGGCCTGTCCCTCCCCTGCAGAGGCGGCTGCGCGAGCTCATGGCTGCCGCTACGAGCAAGCGAGCCATCCACCTCAAACTGCCCCCTGTCGCCATCCTGCTCGTCTCGACGCAGCGCAACATTGGCAAAGCGACTGTGGCCTCGGCCGCCTGTGCGGATATCGGCATCCACGCCTTCACCCTTGATGCCTACGACATTCTCAACGAGGCCGGCGCCGGCGGCAGCGACGTCAAGACGGAAGGCTTCCTCAAGGTCCGCGCCGAGCGGGCGATGAGCTGCGGGCCCGACAGCTGCGCCCTGCTCATCCGGCACATCGAGGCCTTGACGGCAGACCGCATGGTCTCGTCGTTGAAGGAGGTCCTCGCCGACGCCCGGGTCCTGATCGCCACCACTACCGAGGTCGACAAGGTCCCGGATGGCGTCCGGGGACTCTTCACCCACGAGATCGAGATGACCGCTCCCGACGAGGGCGAGCGAGAAGGCATTCTGCGCAGCATCGTCGACGACCGCGGCATCACTCTGGACCCCGAGATCGACCTCAGCACCGTGGCCCTCAAGACCGCCGCCCTCGTCGCCGGCGACCTGGTCGACGTCATCGACCGCGCCCTCGTAGCGCAGCGCTCGCGACTCGAGGCCCTCTCGAAGCGAGCCACGAGCGAGGACAACGCCTTCACCGTCCGCGACATCCAGGTCGCCGGCGGGCCGGCTGCCAACGGCCTCACCAAGGCCGACTTCGAGGTCGCCGTCGAGGCCGCGCGCAAGAACTTTGCCGACGCCATCGGCGCTCCCAAGATCCCCAACGTCACGTGGGACGACGTGGGCGGGCTCAACAACGTCAAGGAGGCCGTGACCGAGACGATCCAGCTGCCGCTCGAGCGGCCCGAGCTCTTCGCCAAGGGCATGAAGAAGCGCTCCGGCATACTCTTCTACGGACCCCCCGGCACGGGCAAGACGCTGCTGGCCAAGGCCATCGCGACCGAGTACAGCCTCAACTTCTTCAGCGTCAAGGGGCCCGAGCTGCTCAACATGTACATCGGCGAGTCCGAGGCCAACGTGCGGCGCGTCTTCCAGCGCGCGCGCGACGCGCGGCCCTGCGTCGTCTTCTTCGACGAGCTCGACTCGGTGGCGCCCAAGCGCGGCAACCAGGGCGACAGCGGCGGCGTCATGGACCGCATCGTGTCGCAGCTGCTGGCCGAGCTGGACGGCATGTCGGGCGGCGACGAGGACTCGGGCGGCGGCGTCTTCGTCATCGGCGCGACGAACCGGCCCGACCTGCTGGACCCGGCGCTGCTGCGGCCCGGACGCTTCGACAAGATGCTGTACCTGGGCGTGTCGGACACGCACGACAAGCAGCTCACTATCATGGAGGCGCTTACTCGAAAGTACGTATACTTACTTCCCTTTCTTGATATGCATTAGTCTAGGTTCAACCTTGCTAACGTTGTTGCCAAAAACAAATAGATTCACCCTCCACCCCTCCCTGTCCCTCCGCTCCGTCGCCGAGAAGCTGCCCTTTACCTACACGGGCGCCGACTTCTACGCCCTCTGCTCCGACGCCATGCTCAAGGCCGTCACGCGGCAGGCCACGGCCGTCGACGCCAAGATCAAGCAGCTCAACGCCGCCCGCCGGGAACAACACCAACATCACCACCACCACCACCACCAATTCGGACACGAGCAGCAGCACGTTTCTGTGCAGGAGATCTCGACGGCCTACTTCTTCGACCACTTCGCCACCGACAAGGACACGGCCGTCATGGTCACGGAGCGCGACTTTGTCGAGGCGCACGCCGAGCTCGTGCCCAGCGTCAGCGCGGGCGAGCTCGCGCACTACGAGAAGGTGCGCGCCACGTTTGAGGGCGGCAAGCAGCAGCAGCAGCAGCAGTCACAGCAGCAGCAGCAGCAGCAGCAGCACGCCGAGCCGGCGGCCGTGCCCATCCGGCCCAGGCCCGGGTCCCGCCCCGGCTCGTCCGCCTCGCGGCCCGGCTCGAGCTCCTCTTCTGCTGCGCGGCGGCCGTCGTCGAGGGGCGGCCACGCGATGGTGAGCGGCGCGAACAAGGGCAAGGGCAAGGCGGTGGCCGTGGCCGTGGCGAGTAGCCGGGCGGCCATGTCGAGCGACGAGGACGATGACGAGAGGGAGGGCGACTCGTTTGTCGGTGTCAATGGGAGGGCGGCGGCGGACAAGGACAAGGGCAAGGGCAAGGCCGTTGCTTCTTCGCCTGCGTTTAGGGAGAGCACTGCTAGTGATGACGAGGGGCTGTATGAGTGAGCTGGGTTCGGTGGCATGTGCAATGGTGTACAGTGGCATTCATATGTAGAACAGCCAGTTTGTATGTATATCGATAGAGTGTGTGTGTCATAAGAGGTTCTCGAACAGCCCTGGGTCTCTTCCGTCATGAGAAGATTCACTTGAGTGTGCGATATAACTTGGAAAATTTATCCATTTGCAATCAATCGTGCAGTCATCAGCATCGCCGTCGCCAATGCATCTAATAGTCTGTCGCTGGCCGTCGCCTTTCAAAACGACTCGCAATCACAGGTAGCGTGTGAGCTGGGATTCATCAGCCAAACCCCGACCTGTCCAGAGGTCCACTCATACAACCTCTCACAGTCCTTCCCTCGACGCACATGGCCGCCGTTCCCGTTTCGATAAACCCCGAGGATGCCCTCTACTTCTTCCCCGCCGTGGTATCTTTCTTCTTCTCGCCCTCTTTGTCCTCCTCCTCTTCCTCCTCATCACTATCCTCCTCCTCCTCTTCTTCCTCCTCCTCCTCCTCGGGCCTCTCCTCAATCGCCTGCGCCTTCTCGATGGCCTGGATCTCCTCCTCGGACACGGACGCGACCCGCGCGCCCTGGTACGTCGTGATGGGCGCGTCGACGTCGGTCGGCTTCCAGCTCGTCGACGTGGGGCTCTGCACCGTGTGCATCGCCGCGCCGCCCCGGCTGCGCGCCGAGGCGCCGTCCCGCCACGTGCCCGTCGTCGGGGACTGCAGGCCCGGCTCGGCGCTGCGGGTCGTCGACAGCGAGGCGGTCGAGACGTCGGCGGCGGCCGGGGGGATGCTGATGCTCTTTACCTGCTTCTTCTCCGGCGTCTTGGGGGCGCCCGCTGACGTCTCCTCCTCCTCTCCTCCGTCGTCCTTCTTGTCTGCCTTGTCCTTGTCCTTGTCCGCGGCGGAGTCGTCGTCTTTGCTCCCGCCCTTGCCGTAGACCTTATCCCGGAGGCTCTGGAGGTGGACCTGCTTGGCCCTGGCGGCGGCCTCCTCGGCGATGCTGCGGATGGGCATCGTCACCTTGGACACGGTGTCGGCGACGGCGGCGGCGGCCGACTTGGGTTGTTGGCCGGTCGAGGAGTCGGCAGTCGACTTGCTCGCGGGCGGCGGCGGCGGTGCGGGAGGTGCGGCGGCGGCGGCTGACGCGGCCGTCGCCGCCGGGATGGCCGGCTTCTTGACGGCCGGGGGAGGGGTCTTGGGCTTCTGGCTGATCGGGGGCTGGGTGAAGTCGTCGTAGTAGATGGTCACATGCTGCTTGAGCTCGCCGTACTCGTTCCAGTCCTCGATCTCGACGAGGTCCTGTATTGTTTGATCGGCCAGTTTAGCACACACATCGGACGCTGGAGGAGAAATAGAAAGAGAAAAGAGGAGGAAAGGTGGGGGGAACATACACCGAGGACCAGGCCCATCTGCACCAGGCCCGGCAGCTTGCGCAGGCGGCCGCCCTCGTCCTTGCCGGCGCGGCGGCCCCAGAGCATGCGGGCCTTCTCGTCGGTGGCGATGTCGATGGCCTTGAAGGGCACGCGGTTGGCGCGCAGGATGGTCTCGAGGCGCGAGGTGGCGGTGACGATGTGGGAGGAGCCGGCGGTGAGCGAGGTGTAGAGGTAGAGGGCCGGGTCGGTCGAGTAGGACGTCCCGGGTTTGGCGGCGGCGGCGGCGTCAGACGGCGGTGCTGCGGCCATGGTTTCCGGTGTGTGTTTCAAGAGGGCTGTGATGTCTGTGTGTGTGTGGGGTCCAGGGTCCTGTCCTAGGAGCTGCTCCTCTAACTTCTTCTCGTCTGGTGTAATAGGGATCAACTCTAGGGGTGCTGGGAAGGAAGTGAGGGCACAGAAAAAGAAAAAGAAGAAATGGTCGACGTTGGGAAAGGCGTGGATGTCAGGGCGGGATGATGGCTGTTCTTTGTTTCAGCCTGCCCAATGCAAGGAGGTCGAGAGTGGGATGTCAGGGGAGCTCCAAGGTCGAGAGCACAGGGACGGGACTTGGCCGGCACGATGATGGATGGAGCGCGGGGTCGGGAACGGATGTCATGTGGCCCAGTGCTGGCAGTTTGGAGGCTAAAGGCACCTAGCGTTTGGGGGTCGGGCTGGGTGGGTGGCGGGGCTTTCCATCGCTGGGGTTGCGTGGGAATGGGCGCCCAAGTCAACTGACGCCGACCTGGAAGATAAGGTTTGGGGCGCTAAAGCAACAGCCTGTGGTTGCATCGACCACTGCCACAGCCCGCCAGCCTCACCTGTCTCAGCTTTGCCGATCTCAAGCCCTCATTGCTCGGGCGTGTTGTTGCGAAGACACAGGTGATAAAAGGTCCATGTAGCTCTGCTGATGCCTATCACGTATTCGTAGGTTTACAATCAGGTAAATATGTAGCTATATGGTGTGACAGCTCTGTAGACAGCAAGGCGTGGCATATGCTCCTACCCACAGCTATCATCATGCTAGTCCAGCAGGAACATACAGAGGGCAGCTTGAATCTGCGGCTATTCTAGCATTCCGAACAAACATCTTCTGTTATAATTGAAGGCTCAAAGGCCTGGAAGCTCCTTGTCTTATGATGGCACTTGTGGAACGGCAATTGATGTCCGGTTTGCTTGACAACTTCGTCCAGCATCGCCAGTCATAAAGACCATGAAGAAAGGCTAAGGAAGGTAAACATGTGCAGGTCTCTTTCTTCGACTTCGGCTTGATTGCTCTTCAGAGAACACAGCAGCGAAGACGAAGTACCTCGCTCTTAGCCTGTCATAAGCATCAAGCCAGCTTTTTCAGTCATATCGACATTGCAGTATTTGCTTGCCTTGGAAGTGCTTGCACAAAGAGGTCCATAGAAGGAAGATATAAATCAACGGCACACCACACATGCCATGGTGTTATTATTCCTGCCGTCGGTTGTAGAGCAAGACACAGCACCATCATCAGTCATAGCCATGTGTCTGACGTTCTACTGCGACAAGGCGAAACCAGGCAAGAAGAACAAGCAGGTCCGCACTTGCAGGAAGCACAAGCAGTGCCATCGGCGCCACCATATCAACGGCGGCTGCCTTGACAGCGACGAGCCCGACCCTCCTCCTTCACCACTTCCGCCCTACCGGTACTACAACTACAGTTACGACCTGTCGTTCTACCCCGGGTACGGCAACTACGCCTACAACGACCTCCCCGCCGCCGGCCGCTTGCCGGCAGACTACTACTCGCAACCGCCCAGAGACTACTACTCGCAGCCGCCCAGAGATCCGTACCTGATGCACACGGCCCTGCCGCCACGAGACATGGCAAGCGACGACGGATTCGTGGACCACGTCTACTACCGGAATCCTCCACCACCTCCTCCTCCCGCAGGCCAAGACGCCGGTGCTAGTGCCGGCCCGAACCGGGCGCCCGCCTCGGGGGACCCGGGCGGCGCCGACGCCACCTACAGCAGGCTGCGCGAGGGCCTCGCCGGCGTATCTCGCCGGCAGGAGGAGCTGGAGGAGAAGATGGAGCGGGCGCGGCGCAGGGAGCGGGAGGCGGCGCGGCGCGAGGAGGCCGAGCGGATCCTGCAGTGCGAGGCCGCGCAGAGGGAAGGGTTCCTCTGGGGGCGGAACTATGAGAGGGAGGTCAACGGCGGCGGCGGCGGCGGCGGCGGTAGATATGGGGGATACGGCAGTTATGGAACTACGGGCTGGGCTCAGGGCTGGTAGAGAGGTGATGAAATGTGCTTCACGAGACGACGGGCCAGTCCGGAGACGGGACCTGACGGCTTGGAGGTGCCTGCCTTCCGGCGTCTGGGTCTTGGCAACGGCCGGTCCTTCGGGGTCCAGGGAGGTTACTTCGGCAGGGCAGGGTCTCCCCCGCCATTTCAGAGTGCTCATTTCAAAAAAGGACAAGAGACGTCGTCAGCGTTGGTCACTCCACTCGTACAAGAGTGTGCGTCTTGGTTGTCTGGCCGGTAATTGGCTGTGGGTCCCTGTTGATCACTTCAATCTCCGGCCTGTGGCCTGGGCAGGCCAGGATGTGGCCCCGACCAACGATGGCCCCGGACCAAATCCAAGACGACGGACTGATGAGAGTCATGGCTGGGCGGCCGGGTCCGGTCATTGCAGGACTGGGTGGCGCTGAGCGGCATGATGCATCGCGGAAGAGGAAGAAGAAAAGAAGGACTGCGGATTGATTGAGGAATGAGTACTGGTGAAACGGGGGACGAGAGAGGTTCGTTCAGCATGCGTGGGAAATTCGTGGACGCGGCACGGGCTGCTGCCGTTTGTTAGTGCTGCGACGGGACGGGGACGGGCCCTGCAAAGCACGAGATTCCCGGAAGGAAAGAAAAGATGGTTATTGAATGTCGTGCGACTGTGGTGCGTGTGCGGTGAAACAGAAGGATACGAGCAGATATTGTCGTGTTTCCTTTCGTGTTCTTTGGCTGTCGTTGAACGGTGAAATGTATCGACCCGAGAGAATGATATGAGTCTTGTTGTGCAGCGTCCGAGCTGATGATGCTGTGTGCTGCGAGACAGACGGCCAGCAAGTCATCTTCATTCGATCTAGCGCTTGCCCACCAATGGAGTGGAGAAGCGACCATCTTAATTAATGCGCTCGTGCTTGGATTCGTTGGGCTCTCCAGTCTCTCTCCAGCCTCTCGATCCAATCGCTGTCACCGATCCGGAACCCCAGGATTTACATGTCTGCCAGCTGATCCGATCGATACTCGAGGCCTTTTTGTGGCCCATCCCGGCTTCATCGTGATACTTGGTGCAGGGAAAGAGACAATATCATCTTGTCTTCCCATACCGCACGCACTCACTGAGCGCCTACGGAGTAGAGACACTTGGTAGGTATCGTGGCATGCGTCCAAGGGCCGGCCTCTGGCGCCGGTGCGCACGAACATGCCTCCAAGCATGCCTCGTGAGTGAACCACTCCAGCCAATCCAGCATACTACCTCGTACGCATCGTGACGCCAGTGCCGTCCCAACCGTAAACAGGGCAGCACAAATGGCCGAAAACGGACTTCGCAGACCAAACCACACCAGGTCAGGCTCCAAAGGGATGATGGGCGACAAGTGCCAGCGCACTACTCCCTACTCCGTACATTGTAGGTCTCCTGCCAAGAATCCACACGTGGTGACGCAAGTGAGGGATGCGATGGCAGGTATTCCCGTTTGACCTCCTGGCTCGGGAGCTCCCATTCACAAAACGAGTCGTACATTCGGAGTGGTCCCCTGACCTCCGGATACACAGGCCAGCACTCTGGCCACACATCGTTGTATCACTGAGGGACATACGTACGGACCATGCTCGCGCCATGTCCTTGTCCTCTGATGAGCGGCTGAATCCCTGTCCCCAGGCTTGCTTGCGTGCGTGTGCTCCAGTCCCCCTCGCCCCTCCTTGCGAAATCTCGCCCGTCCTGAGATTGATTAAACGTGATCTCGCCTCCCTGAAGATTTTTGAGCTCAATTTTTCTCGCCTCCGACAGAGATAAAGGACGACCCTTGCTCGCTGGCGGGATGGGCAAGGCTAGCCAACGGCGTTGGAGCAGGCCCTCGAAACCAGAGGCCAGCGTCTCATGGGCCTCTGGCTCAAGCCGAGCCCTCACTCCTTTCGATTTTTAGATGGGTGTGGGCTCTCTCGGCCCCGTGCCTGGCAGGCTCGCCCAATCAGGAGGGTGCGCTTCTGCAAGGAACCCGGCAAAATGGCGCTGGTTTGCTGTGTTCCTGAGGGCCAGGCCGGCGCTCTTGCTGGCCGCCCCACCACCCAAGAAGCTTGGCTTCTCTGCAGAAAATGGGCATCTCAGATTGATGAGAGCGAGAGAGAGAGACCAGGGTTGTCTCGCCCTCCTTTTCCTGTGAGAGTGGTCGTAGGTTGGTGGTGACTAGTCCGAGGGGTGGTGAGATGGATACTCCGTAGATGCGTGCGAGGCTACCTTGGAAATAGATTGGGTGCATGCGATGTGGTGGTCGGGTATTTGGGTCGTGTTTCCGTGTTTAGAGTCCGGATGGCCATCGCGCCTCTCTCGTGCGCTGCCTTACTGGCGATGTTCTCTTCTCCTGGGTGGATGAATTGATTTGAATTGTACTCCGTACCGTATGTGTGTGTGTGTGTCTCTGTTTGCGCAAGGACGTATCACCACATCAGCCATACCCCTGGCGTTTTAGTTGAGATCGGCGCTCGCGCTATGGCAGGTACCCGGCCTGCTAGGCTCTGGTTGGTGCCGTTTTGGGGCCCATCACGCCCATGTCTGGGGGATCCACCGCCCATCCTTTGGCCAAAATAGCCCCCCCGCCGCCGACCAGGTACGCACACACACGCGCCCACTCTCTGCTCTGCTCTCACCTGCTGTCGGTCTCCCGCTCTTGGAGGACCACCCACTGCCACTGCGGGAAAAGGAGAGCAAGCCACCCAAAAAGGCGCTCCTCTCCACCACACCTGCTCCCCTTTCCCTTCTCTTTTCCTTCCTCACGAGTCTCAACTTCGTGATAACGCTCTTTTTGCACCCGCCGGCATCTTTGCTCGGATTACACTCATTTTACAGTCTCAACGACGCACCACGCTCATTATCTTGTCGATTTCCTGCAAACAGCAAACAAAACCAGCTTTCAAAATCCCTTTTCTTGACGATACCTCGATCCGATCTTGTCTCGTTTTCAAACAGAAGCATCAAAACATCGCATCCCGCCGAATACCACCAACCAAGAAGGCTTTGAAAGTCAGGAAATTCGCAACATATCTCGTTGAAGGACAACTCTCCAAGCACACACACCCTACACTCGAAACCAAAGACACCGCAGAAATGCACGCCTCCAGCTTCCTCGCCATCCTGGCCACCGGCGCCTCCATGGTCGCCGCCCAGACCACTGCCGCCGCCGGCGAGGGCACCACCACCTCCACCTCGACCATGACGCAGACCATCACCATCACCTCGTGCAACCCGGCCGTCACCAACTGCCCCGGCCGCAACACGTCGACCAGCATCCCCGCGACGACCAACAGCACCACCTGGTACCCCATGTCCAACACCACCAGCTCCTGCGGCCCCACGGCCTACCCGAGCAACACCACCTTCTGGATCACCCCCTCCTCCACGCCCTCCAAGACGGCCGTCATCGTCCCGCCCCAGCCCACCACCGTCCCCACGGGCAAGACGACCGCGCCCCCGACCTCGGGCGCCGCCAACCTGTTCATGCAGAGCGGCCTGCTCCTCGGCATCGTCGGCGCTGGTGTCGCGCTCCTCGCATAGAGCTCCTGATCTTCCCCTCTCTCTGGGGGAGGAGACAGGACGCTCCATCGCCAACCCCCCTCCCCCGGTTTTCGCCTGCCCTTTGAGTCTTGCAAAGGGCGTGTGAGGACCGGCCATTCTGACTCGTTTCTGGGGAGGAGCCGCGCAATGATGAGAGACTACGTCCGGTTACGCGAATCCTCAAACATGTATCGGCACCCGTCCTCACAGCATCCAGCATCAAGCTTTTTTTTACATCCATCACGACGATTCACCCGCATCTCGCAACCACCTCTGTTCACGCAGCGACTATTCGTATTTCATTCTGTTTTATACCTTTCACTTCGCAACATACCATTTTTGTGCAGTACTGAGCGATATTTGGATACCCACTTCAGACATCGATCGTGCTACATCTATTTTACTACCTTTCTACCGGGGACGAGCAGCTAGTTTGGAGTTTAGGCAAGCATGTCGGAGCCCTACATTGGCTCTTTTTTTTCCAATGTAGGACCGGCAGAGATGGGTTAGGCGAAGGGAACAACAGCAGCGGCTGGACGCCGCAGCCCGGTGTGATATTGCTCTGGGTGAAGCGACGAGCCGCGTGCTGTATTGTTGGGCAAAAGTGGGAGGGAAGGGGAGTTGGGGAAAGGGTCTGATCCTGCTTCAAAAAGAGAACATCTTGTTGCATATACCTCTAATTTTTGAATCAAGGAAACGCTCTGGACATAGATCGAAGAAACTCCTTTTCTTGACCAACTTCAGACATTCGGCCGTGAACTATTTCTGCAATATGTGACTACTTGCCTGCTTGGTTACTCCCAGCTGGATGGATTCTACGAAACCCGAGCAAAAAACGTCATTTGGCGGAAGTGCTTGCATGAAGCGGCCCTATCACGACGCCTGTATTTGTTGCTTCATCTGCCTTACTTCGAAGCTGAGCTCAGCGCCCGCCCACCTCGCCTAAACTATCCAATTCTTTCCTCTGTCTCTGCTTCTGTTCTGTTTCTACGTGTGTGGCGTTCTCGCCGAGCAACGGGGATTTGTTTTGGAGGGGCCCCATCGTGTTTGGGTGTCCGATGCGAAGGCGCTGGAATGCGCCGCTGGAATGGGGGGCTCGACGTGTACTTCTGGCGATACCTGCGCATTCTTTTCCGGGCACAGTGCCCAGAAAACTCAAAAACTCCCAGGCCTGCGTGCGTGTGTGCCCTCTTTTCCTTTTTTCTTTTATACCGTGCGGTCGCGTCCAGGCCTCGGCAGAGAGAGAAAGAATGGCGGTTGTCCGTGAGACATGGCGCCCCGTTTCCGGGACGGGAGCAGAGATGGATGGATGGCGTCAGCGTCTGTACTTATGTTGAGTGCTTGCAGAACTATGTCTATCCCTGGGCGCCACGGCGTTCCTATGTAAGTGGTGATGAATATACATTCGAGGTTAAGTCGTGGCTTGGACGATCGCGTCCGCAGAGAGTGCTTGCACGGCGCGGCGCGTGTAAGTCGTGATGTGGCTTGCGGCTCCTCAACCCGTGGCGCAGGGGAGACTGGAGTCGTACATTTGATCGGAGATCGTTCTATGACAAGCTTTTCTCCCAGGATTCCAGGACTTACCGGACTTGCCTTGGATGCATGTGTCTAGACAAGTCGGCACAGGTGTGAGTTACGAGTGTGACGTAACTGAGGTTCAACGTAGCCAGCATCACCGTGGCTTCCAGATACACGATAGCACGTCTACGCAGCCAGTCATCTGTCTATGTGCCTTTTCAAATGGCCAAACTTATACTTGCATCGGTGTTCTTCTTGAAATCCATGAAATGAGGAGTCGTGTCGCTTCATCAAATGTAGCAAATTCATCTCTGCAACTCTCCCTCGCAGCCCGCTGGCATCCTCTATTTCGCCGGTTACGTCCATCAATGTGCCTTCTTTGTTTCAGGTAGGTTACCTTTTATGTTAATAACATTCTTAGGGACTTTTCCAAAAAAAATAATAAGGTACCTTGAAGCCAAACTCTTCAACAATCTAAAAGGTGAGTCAGGGTCTGTTCCTTATTGCTTCATTCTCGACGTGTTGGTAACTCTCTTCCGCATGACGCCCACTGGGCCCTTGGTTCTTTGCTCATGCAGCATTGAAGGTTGCTCCTCGCGAACACGCACGGAGCCGAGATCCGCTGGTGGCCACATGCACGCCGTGCGCACACAGTCCAGCTGTCAGCCGGATATATCACGCACAGTTGCTCACGGTCACTTCATACAGGTATTGTCAATGGCCCGTGGGTTATCTCCGGGAAAGACAGTGATTATTTGCAGGGAGCCCTGCTTATGGAAAGCTGTAAAGACAGATGCTGATCCCTCTCATCACTCCTAAAAGCCATCCCCCATACCTGCATTCACCCGACACTTGCCTCCCCAACCCATACACTTTGCCATTGACAATAGGCAAGCCGTCCAAATGGTACATTCCTGTCTTGTCTTCGTTCCGGCAAGAGATTTGTATTGATCCTTCCGAGTGCGACTGGACCACAGTTGATACCCTTGTCGCACGACTCTCCAGCGTAGCTCTCAAGAACATTTCTTAGCTTGGCAATCTGGACAGAGACCATCTGGAGCGTCGGACCGTGCTTTTTTGTCACACCCATGTGTCCATTTATGTGCGCAGGGGCCGTCCGCCATTTCAGACAGTGGTGCGTAAACTGTGAGGCCGAGAGTATGGTGCCTGTTGCGTCGACCCCTGTAGGCTCTGGCTCCTAGCCCTGAGGTGGAGGTAAGGCGGCGTGCTCGACGAGACCGTGGCACACAAGGGTGGCGCTGGTGAGAGTGGCTCATGTTGGTTCTGGTCGTCTTGCTTGTTGGGATGGGTGTCTTTTCAATGGATCTTGTAGTATGTATCTGAAGATGATTGCTGTTGTTCTTGCTTCGCAGAGAATCCGCATTTCAAAGGTTCATCGTCGCTCTTTAAATACTTGCAAAATCCAGTCAGCGCCATGGTCTTGCACTCATGGGCTTAATCACATCTCTGATTCCTTGAGCCGCTCTACCAACCAACATCTCCTGTTTACGATGATGAATCACTCGGGCTCCCCAGTCGATCATGGATGTAGCATCAACTACAGCTCGTTGGTTTGTACATAGAGTCAAAGTACTGCTTCCTGCATCGCATGCTGGAGACTTTGATGCCCATCGCCATGGATGGGTGCCCCCTGTCAAGAGGTCAATACGAGTGTAGAGTCGAGATAATGGCTCGACTGATCCAGGACCTCTACTGCAACCGGCACACCCATAACAGCCCAACAGCATGAGATTAAGGGATCAAATGTACACGAATCAGGTCTGATTAGTGATCTCTGTTGTTTTCTTCATTCAGCAATAACCATCGCTCATCCACTCGTTGCTTGGAGTCAAGGCACAGTTCGCTCGTCCGTCCTCCGGAAAAGTATTATTCACAGAGTTTCGTGGTAGCCTTTCGACCGAAAACGAAAACGAATGATTTTATTCCCACTCCTCTCTGCCACAGTGCCACGACTCATATGGTGTCCGCGGCCTTGGGGCTCTGCTCTGGTAGTGTCACAGACTTGACCACTGACAGAGGTGAGGGAGCTGCAATGTGTCGCGCCAACGAGTAGAAGGGCTTCAGTCTCGCTTACTTCTGCCTTTTTTTTGCGCTCTGCCGCGACTGCCCCAGCCCGACCCTACTGTGCGCCACCTTGCATGCATACACCGCAGACCCAGTGACTTGCGTTGACCACTGAGGCGAGCTTGATGTGCTGTCAAGTCCTCTTCCAGCCTAGCGCCCCTCGACCACTCATCGCCGATACCTAGACAGCAACAAGGGCAGAGATGCCCGATGAGCCAGCCTCGAGATCACTGGCTCGGCCAAGTTCTCACACTGGACCGGGACGGTCACCCTGCACCACAGTCATGCACCAGCAGGGGCCCTGCAGAAGGCCATTACCCAGGCTGGGAGCCTTGCGGGTCCGGTTTCGTCGAGTCCGATTATCTTGCGGAAGGTTCGCTGTCTTTGTTGGCAATTTGCTCACCTCAATCATCACAATCTGGCGTTCACTGCTACGCCGATCATGTTCTAGTAGTGGTTGCTCGTGTCTTTATGGCTGTCTCGTGGGGGCGATGCCACGAGTATCTCACATTCCATTCGCGACTCACCTTCGTCATGGAGGTCATGTCTCCCATCTTCTATCGTCGCCTGTTCTAGCTGCTCGGTGAGCCAAGATACATATGGGTTTTCCCGGTTTATACAGTTGAGAATATTGGAGAACCAAGCGTTGACCGAGTCTCAATATTCCCCGGCATTGAGCTTTGGGCCTGGTAGGATCAGGAGATAGACAGCACAAGCTCAGACAGGCAATGCCGTCAGACTTGTTGGACGTCACATTTGGCAGTCCTATACTCAGATCCCAAACGAGGTGGGATATTGCAGTCGACATTCAAGCACCTATCCCGTATAGGAAGTCGGGCCGAACCAGACTGTCGGGTCCTTGTATGGACGGCACAGCACGAGGCGATCACCGCGCAGAGGCGCAAAAGAAGCCAAAAGGGTCAAATCGGGACATATGGGCGATGCCGAGTGATCTGGCACTTTTGTTTCATTGGTTCCACGCGAGAATCAGCGCAAACAGTCTGCAGCCCAGAGGGGATACTTCTATGGCATGTAGTCAAGAGAGAAGCGGCAACCAACATGCACAGCCATGACTGCAACCCCCCTGCACCAACAACCAGTCAACAGCCGAGGCAGCGGGAGGTCAGCAGCCAACAGACACCGGCATGCAATCCGGGCAAAGATATAATCACAGGTGTGTCATTCCTACCAAGGACAAACGTTCATGACCACTGGAAATGTGTACCCGTAGTGCACTAGCGTTGACAGCCGGGCGGGACAATGACCACCCTGGCACTCCCGTGCGTTGGCACTCACACCATCGGCTGCCTTCTTGAATGGATGATTTGGTTAGGGAAAGACAGCTATGGCGTCCCATGATGCTGTTTCGGCACCGAGAATCGAGCAAGCGATCAGCCTCTATGCAAAAAGTGGCATTGCCCGAACGATCGCCAGAGCAGATAACAGGTTTTTCGACTCCTTGGCTGCAGGAGTCGATGTGATGAATCGACTTTTCTCTTCCCCATTGCGTGTTATTCCCTACAGATCTTCGTGTTCCGATGCTTTTCTCAACATTGATAAGGGCTATTTGCGTGTTTTGTGGCGGCAGCTCTCCGGTTTCTCAAATCCTGGCTGGCGGCGGGATCGCTGGGGAGGAAGGCCAACTCTCCGAGGTCGCACGTCGTTCATATCCATTCAGATGCGGGACTTTTCCGGTACGGAAGTAAAGCCTTGACTCGGAGATGATAGGATCCTTGACTTTGAAGTACCGCATCACGGATATCTTACCACGGCCGGGTTGGCCGTCATTGCGAGCCTACCAGGGACCACATACCTTGAGACCCAGGCCTATTACAACACACAGGCAGGTGGTAGAGGCTTTGCTCTTGGTTAGCAAACATGGAGGACCCGACTGAAAAGAGCATTTGGGAGTAGACAGAGTACTTTTTACCACAAGCGCCATCCACAGTGCAGTGAGAACCGCATCAGTGAACATCTGCGATGCACCCAGTTCTTCCAGGCCGTCTCTTTATTGCGTGTTGAATCGAGTTCATGGTGAAGCTGTCTTCGAACTGGTCTTACAGAGATTTCAGTGGTGTTGCGGTGAGGCGGACACTCATACCTCAGTGCTATCAACCATGGTTCGTTCCGTGCCGGATGACGACGGATCAATCATTGTCAATCGTTGCCGCCTTGTTAGCGTCAGGGACGTTGTGGAATGCTGCGGGGAGGAACGAGCGGCCAGCGCAGGTCCTTGCCCGACTCGGAAAAGCGCACATGGGGTCTTTCCAACCTTATTTTCATGCCTGTACTTTCTTTTTTTTACATACTACCTATATCGACTTGTAAACTCAACGACAAGAAAGCTATCGTGCCTGTCTGGCATGATCGGTTTTATCCGGGAAAAGCCATGCTGCCTGGCAATCGTGGGCGTGTGAGCTGAAGGTCTGGGCCCGGATAACTCGGCAATGTCGTCCAGCGGTGTCAGTGCGGCGCAACCGCCAGCCAGTGTCAGAGAGCAAATCCGGTGCTGAGCACCGCACGCGCGCGAGAATGAACGGATGGACGGATTCACTTGACACGAGAGACATGCTTTGCTTGGCTGCTTTGGGAACCCCTGCTGGACCCCCAATTGAGGCATGGCCCCGTCGAGAATCTGTTCTTTTTCTCGAGCATCTATCTGGCACTCCCTCACCACCCTCTCGACCTGATGGACGAGAGGCAGGGCTTGTCGCACTGGCAGAGCTCTCATCCAATGCACATACCTTCTTTCTCTCACACACATACGGAACACAGAGGAGAGCGTTTCCCCCTTTGCAAAAGACCTCCCCGCCTGCCAAGAAGTCTTGGCACTCTGCCTGGACTCTTTTCCAGCGAAGCAATTCAACCCTTTTGCGTACACACATTCTCGTCCCTGCCCTAACCCGTTTCGGCACCTGCGACTTACCCCGTGTTGCACCTGGTGCTGATGGGCTCAGTGCCAATGAGAATGGGAACGGACGGGGGTTACAGTGGCAGTGGGAGCAGGGTTCAGGGTCACGATGCATGGATGCCAGCTCTCCATTTTTCTGTGCCACTCGCTCTCGCCCAAAGTGGCGGTTGACATTCATTCTGTTCGCGATTCACTTGACTTCTGGCTCAGACGGAGACCAAGACTCGATGAGCGAGCAGTGACAAGCTCCTTGTGTGCTGCCTGACGTCCCATTGAGACTCTACCTACAGAGAATTGGCCATGTCCTGCAGCCCGTAGCCTCGGTCTCTTTCTCGCTTCTTTTCTTTCTTGCGACGCTTTCGCGTGAGTGAGTCGTCCTTCTGCCTGCACGTAAAGCTGAGCTTTTGGTCCACGAGCGTGCGCAACGCTCATCGCAACGAGATGGCGATGCTCCTGGGTGGACAGATTCGTCCTCGAATCTTCCTCCTTGCCATACTACTCGCCTTCTCGGTGGTGTTTCTGATCTGGTCCGCACCTGGCGGATCCGACTACGGCCTCCAGCAGCCGTCAAACGACCCGCCTCCGCCGCCGCCTCCGGCTGAACCACCCAACGAAGCGTCCAACGACGAGTCGAATAATGTGCAGGTCGGTAGCAATGGCGGCGAAGAAGACTCGTACAATGTTCCGATCGAGAGCCGACCCGTCGAAGAGCCCGTATCTCCGACCGAGGTCGCCCAAGCGGGAGCGCCTGTCGCGCAAACCTCCTCTGCCGGATCCGTCGTCCAGGCGGCGATCCCTTCGCCTACAAACAAGTGCATGAAGTTTGAGAGCTGGCTACGGACCAAGCCAGGCCCGCCCTCCGAGGGCAAGCGCAAGTTTCCCTACGTGCGACCGCCTCCCGAGTGCCGCAGCTTCAATCTACCGAGCATGGAGGCCCTGATTACGCGCATGAAGGGTGTGATCAAGGACCCGGACCTGTTCCGCCTCTTCGAGAACAGCTACCCCAACACGCTGGATACAATGGTCAAGTGGAAGGGTTACAGAAACAAGACGAGAGACGACGGCGTGATCCTCCAGGAGCGTACGGACGAAGAACTCACCTACGTCATCACGGGAGACATCGACGCCATGTGGCTGCGCGACTCGGCATCGCAGATTTACTCGTACCGCTCGCTGCTCGAGGCGTCTAACAGCTCGGACTCGCTGGCCAGCCTGTGGCGCGGGCTCATCAACTCGCACTCGCGCTACATCGTCATCTCGCCTTACTGCCACAGCTTCCAGCCGCCCGCCGAGTCGGGCATCGAACCCACGCACAACGGCGCCTTCCACCAGAACAACCCGCAGCCGCCCTACAACCCGGCCAAGGTCTTCGACTGCAAGTGGGAGCTCGACTCGCTCGCCTCCTTCCTGCAGATCTCGACAGCCTACTACGAGCGCACGGGCGACGCCGCCTTCTTCGGCAAGTACGCCTGGATCGACGCGGTGCAGGCCGCCGTCGATGCCGCCGGCGCCATGCGGAAGGGCACCTACGGTGAGGACGGCAAGGTGCAGAGCTCGGCGTGGACATTTACGGGGTGGACAAACCGCGGCAGCGAGACCTTGACCAACGACGGCCTGGGCAACCCGAGCCGCGAGAACGGCATGGTGCGCTCGGCGTTCCGGCCCTCGGACGACGCGACCATCTACCAGTTCCTCGTGCCGGCCAACATGATGTGGGCCAAGTACCTCGAGGAGGCGTCGCACATCATGGACCGGCTGACGGACACGGACCCGCGCGCGGCGAGCCTGACGCGCGTCATGCGCAGCCACGCGCTCGGAATCCGGCGCGGCATCGATGCCGAGGCCGTCGTCAGGCACAAGAAGTTTGGCGAGGTGTACGCCTACGAGGTGGACGGGTTCGGCGGGCAGAACCTCATGGACGACGCGAACCTGCCGTCGCTGCTGGCGAGCCCGCTCTTCAACTACAGCCGGTCGTCGGTGGCCGGGGGCCTGCCGGAGGGCGGGCGCGGCGCCGAGGAGCACGACGAGATCTACCGCAACACGCGGCGGTTCGTGACGAGCGAGGACAACCCCTACTGGGCCAAGGGCCCCGTGCTGTCGGCCGTGGGCGGGCCGCACCTGGGTCCCGGGAAGGGGTGGCCCATGGCTGCTATCGTGGCGGGGATGACGGCGTATGATGTTTCTCGCTCGCCAGAGCGTGGTGGTAGTGATGATGGGAACGGGACTGCCTTGGCGCAAAAGGCGGTGGAGGAGGAGGTCGCGGCGGAGCTGGGACAGGTGCTGGACTCTACGGGGGGATGGGGCGTGATCCACGAGACGGTGAATGCGTTTAGCGCTGACGACTGGACGAGGGCGTGGTTCGGGTGGGCGAATGGGCTGTTTGGGGAGCTGATCCTCAGGATCGAGGAAGAGGAAAAGAAGAAGAAGACGACGACGACGAAGGTTGAGGCGGATGGGCAAGGAGGCGGAGAGGGGCTGCTGGAGAGGAGTTGGCAGTGAGTGAGTGAGATGTGGAAAAACTAATGGTGTGTATGACATGGCATTGGCATGGGATTGGTGTTGTCTAGGCTTTGCATGTGTTTCTCTTTTTAGCGATTTGAGGCTAAAGAGTTTGTACGACAGGTAATGAGACTATTTCGAGAATCAAGCACTGTGTTCGTTCTCAGATGCCTGATGCTACTGCAATCAGAAAGCCACGGAGAGCGTTTCCGCGAAGAGACTGGAGCGATAACAGACGAGAGCGGGTTCTTCCGTGTGCTGCGGCTAGCTGAGAAGCAGTGTGACCTGAGATGCGAAGACTGGAGATGGTTCGGTATGGCTATGCTATTTCTGCTCACGCTGATGTATGGCTTGCCGGTGATTGTTTTGAGCCATGAGCCTTCTTGCTGGCGGAGGGGAGAGACATTACCGCCTGGCTCTAGCCATGAGGCTATGGCGCCACTCGATAACGGCTGCGAAAACGAAGCCGGTGACGCTCAACCTGCTGCAGTGGCTTTCTTCCCGTCCCTTAGTTTAGGGGGCCTGCGAGCCGCATTCAATATGACGGAAGCAAGACAGAGACGGAGTAAGCTGACGGCGGGAAGCAAATTGCTGGTCACAAGGACAACCTTCTTTTGGCCATGATTCCGAGATCAGACATCAGACGGTCATGGCAAAGGCATGGCACTGGGCATCGTGATGAGACTACATGCAGGAAGCAAGAAGAAAGCCAGGGAGAGGAATGCTGCGGTCCAGCCACCACCACAAGCCACACCTTTTTTCTTCCCGCCTCGACCATGAAGCGACTTGCATCATTTTCGTCATACACACATAATTCCCTCGCCCCCTTCTCCTCTGATGTACGAAGCTAGAGACTAAATGTCAGATCTTGTGACAGCTGAAGATTTCATCCGATGCGTGTCTCGCAGAGGCCGAGCTGTGCCAATGCGTTACGCTAGTTCCCCGATTCAGATGTGCTGAGACACCACCAGACCCGCGCGTTTGGAAAAGGTCCCATCGGATAACACTGCTGGCTCTCTACCCGCCTGCGGCATGCTGCTATCACGGCAAAGGACGAAGATAGAAGGAGAGAGTGTTAGATCTTGACTCGAATGTTCCTGGCGCCGGCGCTTGGGCGCAGTAGTGCGGGCGGGCGGCAGGCCTGCACTCCGAGGTGCAAGTCAGATCTTCCGGGTGGTAGCACGAGGGGATGAGGAGGCAAGCGAACACCTTTTTCCCCCTCGTTGTTTTCCTTTTATATCAATCGAGGCAGAGCAAACGCGTAATAAGGAAAGGGGGTAACACAGACGGAGGCGCGATGTTTGCTGTCTCGGTAAGAGGGAGGAATCCCCTCCGTTTGTCTCCGATCAGCTTCATGCAAGGGGTAACTACCGAGTAAGAGTCGAGGAGGTCTTCTTCCCTGCAGAACCGAGTCTGCTGAGGTGGCCGTTGTGATAGAAGCCATCTCCTTCCTGCAAGTGTTCTGTTCTCTTCTGGTCTTCAAGGAGAGAAGAAAAAAAAGCAGAATTGTTTCGTTTCAGGCTTGCACAAGTCTTCCATCCATTCATCCATCCTGAGGTGGTGCATGCAGGAACGGCGTCGTTTCAGGGACCACCTATTAGGGGCGCTTCACAGCGTGCTCAGTCAGTCGGCCTCAGCCTATCAGTGGCCGCGAGCACTGTAGACGGGATCACAGAGGGCGCGTTTAGTGGATCTGTTCAGGGGCAGGCGCGTACTCTTCTTGCGATTAGCCCACTAAGAGAGCGGCCATTTTCTGTCGCGCTAGCCAGGACCGGACGAAAATGCCAGTTAGTGGCCGCGCCGGGCAACGGCACATTCCACGCGCGGGCTTGCAATGATTGGCTGTGCGTCATCGAGAGCGGACTGCGCGCCGGCGTGTGGCATCTCGACTCATGCCAGCACCGCACCACTTGGCCGCGCGACTGCAATCCTGAAACGCACAGTTTTTCTTCTTCTTCTTCTCCTCTGTCTGCGCTTGCACCCTCTTCGGGAATGCCTGGGCAGAAGCCTCGCTGTCAGTGGCTGCGGGCCTTGGCATTTCGCCCGCGCGCGTGCGGGCTTCTTGACTCGACCTCGGCATCACTCCTGTGTTCCACCTGGTTTCTCTTCTCCCTGGTTGCGACGCGTACTCTGCTTAATTGAAAATTCTTTCAGGACAGTAAGGCGTGTCAAGTCTACTTCCTTGTCTACGCGAGACACGCGAGTGGCGAGTGGACTGACAAGAGGTGATGAATACGAGTAGTCAGTTGTCGCTTATTACTAGCAAGAGCGCAGTTGTTCGAGATGCAGTCTCTCCAGCCCCTTGCCTAGCGCTAATAGGCATGCAAACCCCTGTCTCTGGGCTCCAGTCTTTGCCGGCTGCCGATCAGAAGATCTCGACAGCAGCGCGGAGCCGCCACCGAGGCCCCTGTGCTTGGCCTTTTGGACTGCACTTGTTTCTTTTTAGCCCATTTTGTTTGCTGGTCTTTGTCTACCCAGCTCTCTCCCCAACCGCCCAATGTCATGCGGGGGCCACGAAAGACGACGACGACAAAGGCTCGTTCGAGCCAGGGGTCTCGCTCGACACCACCTCGCTCGTCACAAGTACAGATCTCGTGGCTCGTCCGGCCTAGGTACTGCCCGTCTCTCCTGAAGCCACCCAAGCCCTTCCGAGAAACACTTGTCTCTCGTTTCAAGAAGCCATGGCTCCACACCTTCAGCTTACACTCCCAAAGGGAGAGGCAGGCAGAGGCATGTAGCTCGACCGCCCCACGGCTTTTCCTCTCCTGCTTTTCGTCGTCGGCCTTTGTCAAGTGAACCAACCCCTGGCCCACCTCGACTAGTCTTGGTCTCCGTCCACGTTGAGGGAGGAGATGTATGTGAGTGGGTTGCATGTGTGCACCTCGAACCTCTCTAGTCCTTTGAACCCATGCCATGTGCCTTGTCCTCCTCGATACCTATTTAGAAGCTCGGCGTTCCCCCTCATGGCTGGGGAACACCAGCTCTGTCTCGTCGGTTACGTCTTCTCTCCTGTGCTTTGCCTACGCATCACAGCCTTCTTTCCTTTAAGCCTCATTCCAGTCCCCTGCGCAGTCGTCCCTCCTTATGCGGCTGTGACGGAGCGGTTCTATTCTCATCTCACTTAAAAAGGAACTCGACGATCCTTTCTTCTGTTTCTTGTACCCCTTCCTGTTCATTACTGTTCAAAGTTACTTGGCTTCCCTGACCACCGGTCTCTCACTCTCTACCCGATACCACTCCTCGTGTGACGATACCAATCTTGTCGTCGTCCAACGAAGCCTGGTCTCTCTTGTGTCTATTGTCAGGAACAATAGACCCAAAGTCATCTCTTTTTTTGGGAGCGAAGCAGTACAGCCACCCATTCTGTCCAACATCAAAGTCAACAAGTTCTGAGAACGGCTTGATCCATTCATTTCACTATTATAAAGAAGACAAAAAGAACCAGTGTATTGACAGTGACAATCAACAAGCATTGTCCTGGCCACTTGGTACCATACAGACACTACATACAGACTGACAAGACTCACTCGATCGAACTTCGAAAGACAGTCTGTCTGCAGCACACCTCGGACCCGACGACACAATTCCTTGTTTTATCTAGACGAAAGATAAAAGAAGAACAAAAAAGAATGATGCTGCCACGATCCCTACTCATCCTCGGCGCCGCGGCCGCGGCCAGCACGGCCAACGCAGCCTACACGCTGGTCGACAACTACGACCGCAGCAACTTCTTCGACTCGTTCACCTTCTTCACCGACAAGGACCCGACCAACGGCTTCGTCCAGTACACGACGCCGCAGGTGGCCAACAACAGGGGGCTGGCCGGCTACGCGGGCAACCAGATCTACCTGGGCGTCGACCACACGACGCAGAACCCGGCCTCGGGCCGCGCCTCGGTCCGCGTGACCTCCAAGAAGGCCTACACCCGGGGGCTCTTCGTCGCCGACATCACGCACATGCCCGAAGGGTGCGGCGTCTGGCCCGCCTTCTGGACCTTCGGCCCCAACTGGCCCTCGAGCGGCGAGATCGACATCATCGAGGGCGTCAACAGCCAGGCCACCAACTCGCTCACGCTGCACACGGGGCCCGGCTGCTCTGTGACCAACACGGGCTCCCTGGGCAGCACCAAGTTCGTGGCGGGCGGGTCGACCGACTGCGGCCACGCCGGCGGCTTCTCGGGCTGCTCGCAGGCGACGGCCGACAGCCGCACGTACGGCGCCGGGTTCAACGCCGCGGGCGGCGCCGTCGTGGCCATGGAGTGGACGGCCGAGGCCATCCAGATGTGGCAGTTCTCGCGGGGCAGCCCGCAGGCCTCGCAGGCGCTGAGCCCGAACCCGGTCCCCTCGAGCTGGGGCCCGCCCCTGGCGCGGTTCGCCGGCTGCGACTTCGACGCCCACTTCCGCGACCACCAGGTCGTCTTCAACACGGACCTGTGCGGCGACTGGGCGGGCCAGGTCTGGGGCCAGGACGCGACGTGCGGCAAGCTGGCGCCCACGTGCCAGCAGTACGTGGCCAACAACCCGGGGGCCTTTGCCGACGCGTACTGGATGATCAACGCGGTCAAGGTGTTTCAGAGCTCTTGAGTGAGTGCGTTGGGGGGATGGATGTTTGCATGAAGCCCATGATTTCTTTTTTTTTTTTCTATATAAATGCATATGATGAATGGCTGGGCTGGTGTTCTGTTGGTCTGTTCTGTTTGCTTTGCGAGGTTCCAAAGCTGGCCTCTTCCTTCTTGGATTGGCACTCATGGGCGTTCTTTTTTTTGGCTTTGCGGTGGACGAGCATGGCTTGGATTCGTTGGCTCTTTGGTTTGCTCTTGATACCAAACTCGTGCGATCTTCCCAACATTCGGATGCTCAACCCCCATCTTGTTGCATTTTTACACCCAGTCTTCTCATCATAGATTCTATCTTCGCTTGGTACATATACAAATCAGAGTTGAGCATACACACAAGTCTTGCTTTGCCTTTTCTTGCAAAAAAAGAGTAGAAAAGAAAGACCAAATACATACAAGTTTGAAGTTACAGCTTTAGATGCATTGATGCTCTCCTGCGGTGTTACTGAGGGCATGTGGTAGACTGTTGGGAAGAGTTGCGGCTCAGCCGTTGACCTCTTGACCTCGAGAACCATCTGGGGAATTTTCAAGGCATTGAACGAATGCATCCCCTTCTGTTTCTCGTGCGGCACGAGGGTAGATGACCATTTCGTATGTACCCAACGCGCAAGCTGGTCGTGAGGACACACGCCCAGCTCATGCACACCATCGAGCCGCAGCACAGCCTGCTAGCAGCCATACCAGCCAGCAGCTCGCTGGAAAAATGGTAAAAAAAAAAAAAAAAAGCTGCGGCAGGCACAGCTGGGTTGGTCGAGAAAATTCCTTGATCCTTTCTTGGCCAGCATTCCAGTCGGACGAAGGAAAAAACCCTGGGACCCAATTTGGCGCCGCACTATTCCTGCGTGCTCAACCGTGGGCGATCAAGACGCGCTCTTCAACGTCGGGGCAGCGCTAGGCTTGGGTCCGGCTGGGGTCCTTTGCGTCGTCTCGTCCATTTTTAGGTGCCGGTGCCTACATAGGTACCTACATTACTTATTAGGTATCAGTCCCGCGTGCGCGGCCGGCAGGCAGGCTTGGTGGTGTGGGCTGTACAAAGGGTCTCAGCTGGAAGAGACAAGAGACAATTGTTTTGAACGGGAAGGGGTGGCGGGTGGGTTCAGAACAAAGCGGGAAAATGATGAGGAGATCGAAAACAAAAGGCAGGCTCTCGCGCTGAAGGTGGTGTACCGATGTGTGTGTGGCCTTACCATGTGATGTGGTTTCTCGTCGTCTTCCGACAAAGCCAAAAGCGCTTCCTTTTTTGTTATTGTTGTCTTTGTTTCCTTAACACCTTGGTCTGCTCTGGTTCTGACGACAGTACGTCTCCAGACCAGCTGTAATTCGTCGCTCCGTAGAGTCGGCGATGTCATCACTGGCCCGGAGGCATGTAGATCACCGCTGGCATGTGAATCCTGCCTCTCGCCCACCCGAAAGAGCCGCACCGGGATATGCAGATCGATCCAACGCCTTTCGCACCCCGATCTCAAACCACTCCCGATCTCCCGGGACTTAGGGGTAAACACGACAACGTCATCGTCGTCACCCAAGAAGACATCATCTGGGAGCCTTGCGATTTCAGGAACGAGTCAAATTCTCAGCTAGCCTGCCCTCTCACTGGATGCTCTCCAGATGGCAGGCAGTAATAGTAGTATATGTAAAACAACGGTACTCCGTAGAAAATGCATACACTCTGTATGGTAGTCTTTGATGATGCATGAAACAAAAAAAGACGGTGCGCGAATGCACACAAGAAAGAACAAGGGTTGGGTGTGGTCTCAACCATCCCCTTTCTCCTCCTTTCTGGAATCCCTGCTTTTCCTGTGTTCCCAACTCCAGAAAGAGAGGAACGGGCAATAAACAAACACACATACACACACTGGAAAGTGCAGTCGAACAATGAAAGAAAAAAAAAACACCAAATCCTCCTCTTCCACACCAACCCCACACAATACATACACACACATCGATTCGTGCAATCGTCGTTCCGGACAGCGAGAAAGGGGTCGGGGGTGGCCAGAGCCTCCGTTGTTTCGTCGTCTCGTTTTCCCATCCCATCCCGTTCGTTCCATCTTCCCTCCTTTCCTTCAGTCGTGGCTTGTAAAATCGTACAGAAAAAGGGTATAGTGAGAACAGTGGGCAGCTGCTAAGCTCTAGCCAGAGCTGCCATGCCAGCGCGCGCGGCGAGAATCGAAGAAAAAAAAGAATGATGCTTTTTTGTATCCCCGTATGATCGATGTTCGGTGTCTTCCCTCAACTCTGTTTTGGTGGTGCTCTCTTCTTGGTCTTGTCGATTCTCTCCTTCAGAACTTGACCTTCTGGCCCGTGATCTTGAACCAGATCAAGGCCAGAAAGTCCTCCTTGAAGCGCTCCCACCAGGTGCGGTTCAGGTAGTAGCTCAGCTCGCGGTAGCTGTACATCTCGCCCCAGCAGTCGCGGCCCCACTCGCAGCCGGCCATGTTGACGAGGAAGTCGCGGTCGTTCTGGTCGTAGTGGTAGCGCCAGTCCATGCCGTTCTCGGCGCAGGCGCCCGGCGGGAAGCTGTTGATCATGCGCTGCGGCAGGAAGCCCGTGTGCTTGCGGATCCACGGCTGCGCCTTATACAGCTGCTCGAGGGCGTCCTGCTCCTTGTGCGCCCAGTCCATGTGCCTCTGCTCGTAGGCGACCGGGTCCCACCAGACGTCGAGCAGGCGGTCCGTCCACTCGGAGCGGCGCACGAAGAAGGAGCCCAGGTTGAAGCCCGAGCAGTCCTGCGACAGGAGCAGGTTGACGCTGTTGATGTTGCCGTCGCCGACGGGCGACAGCGAGTCGGCGTCGAGGTAGGGGTCGGTGGGTGGGTGGGAGATGTTGAGGGGGTTGTAGACGTTGATGTCGCGGTAGGTGTGGTCCTTGAGATGGTTGAAGAGGTGGCTCTGCAGCGAGGTGTGCGGCTCCATGATGAAGGTGTTGAGGTCCAGCCACCAGAACCTAGCATGGTGGGAAGAAAAGGTTAGTCACTCCAGCTCACAAACTTTTGTTGTAGTAATGGGAGGAGATAATACGCACCACTCGGCCTTGGGATACTTCCTCATGGCATTCCTAATAAAGTCGACCTTCTCCCAGCTCTCGCGCCACTCGTGGGCGTAGCGCTTCTTGGTGCTCATGTCGACAACCTCGAGGTCGTAGCCCCATTCAGCCACATACTTCTTCTTGTTACGCATGCTGTCCCGCTCAATGGCCCACTCGCGAGCTCCCTTCCACTCCATGACACCTCCGCCAATGTTGGCCGCGAGGATGATGACAAACTTCTCGCCGCCGCCCAGTTTCGCCGATCTCCTCCAGTGGTAGACGAGCGCTGTTGTTGAGATATGGTGGTCAGTCACTTTCTGTTGCCAAGAGCACCCGGGGCGAGGGAGGGTCAAGGCCACGCAAGCCATTCAAACCCCCAAGAGGTCTTTTCTGGCCAAGATCTCGCCCGCCAATGCACCGAAACCAGGTCGAAGGGAGGGACTCACGAGAATGGTAAAAGATGTAGATGCACAGGAAGACGATAAAGGCAATCAGCAGCCTCAGCTTCAACTTCCTGCCCATGCGGCCAAAGATGGCCTTGAGGCGGCCCAGCAGCGGCACGTTGTCGAGGTTGTTGGACCACCGACCGCGACCAAGCTTTTCCTTATCGGCATAGGGCGCGTGGTGGATGCTGCCGGCGCTGTTGAACCGCGGTAGGCTGCTCGAGAGCTTGCGCATGTGGCGGGTGAAGAAGCCCTGGTTCTGGGTCGAGAAGGACGGGTAGCCGGTGCTCGAAGAGCTGCCCTGTTTTAACCTCGCCGACTCCCAGACGACCGGACTGCTGCTGCTGCCGGCGCCGTTGGCAGAGCGCGCGGGGCTCGATCGGCCGCTCGAGGTGATGTTGAGTCCTGGGCTGGCCCATCCTCCACCCGGGACGGGGGAAGGGCTTCGTGATAGCGACATTGGGGTGCTGGGTGTGCCTGTTGTGAAGGGTTGAAAGTGAGGTTAGTGTGAGTTCATTTTTGAATGTCCGTGAGGAGTATTCGTGATCGGCAAGAGGAGGGTCTCGGGGAGCTGGCATGTAGCAATTGGACCAGAAAGCCAGAGAAGAAAAATAGTGTCCACGTACCTGGAATGGGCGGCAGACCCGCTTCGCGCACAGCGAGGTACTGCGAGGACGACGAGTCGTGGAGTGTCAAGCCGGCGCCGGCGACTGGAGGTCGGGAGGCGGCACCAGCAGCAGAGGACGATCTTCTCCGATGCTGGGAGCGTGACTGCCGGTCGCTGAAGGAGGAAGATGCGGCTGAGAGTCGTGAGGAAGCCAGGGTCGCAGATGTGTCGTGAATCGTGTCACCAGAATGGCCGCCTCGAAACGCCGGGGGCCACGCTGGAATCACGAAACTAATGATACAAAAGAGGAGGAGGGAGGAAAGGGGGATAGGAGGGGATGCAAGAGATCCAAATGGGAAAGAAAAAAAACTAGAGCGACAAGGCCACGCAGAGAGGAGAGCGGTAGTACCGTCGCAGCAGAGACGAGTCGAGAGTGAGAGACAACAGACAACAAGAGTCAAAAAGTGACGGGTGACTTGTGGTCTGAGACAAGGCCAAGGTGTAAAAAAAGCGTGCAAAAAGTCTAGTGCAGCCGTACTGGCAGGTACCCGGGAGTGGGTGGTGCTGAGGTGGCCCTGATGTGGTGCTGAGAGTGGTGCTGAGCAGCGCTGGAGGTCCACTATCTCGACTGGTATGGGGCCTTGGATGTCTCTGGTGCGTCTGCCGGGACGTGCTAGCTGGCGCTAGGTACTCCCGCGAGGGCACTACAGAGATGGCTTTTGGTGGCTTTCCGGGTTTGCAGGTTTGCTGACCACCAAAGTACCAAGAAACCAAGATGCTTGGGGGGGGGTGTGCTGCTTTTCCAGGCAATACGAGAATTGGAGGAGGGGGGCCGCCGCCAAGCTCGAGTTGACAGGCCAGTGAGACGGAGGTGGAGGGCAGAGGTCTCGTCGTATCTCGTTCACACTCGCTTCACTTCGGTCCGGACAGGGTCAGGCGTGAGGAGGCGGGTGGTCGTAAATGCAACGGCGCAAACTGCCGTGTGCTTATTATCGTGCATGCATGCAACCTGCAGTGGCGTAAGTAGAGTAAGGTATGTGCAGGAGGAAAGAGGAGGAGGACTGCTGTGGGTGAAGTCAATTTGTGTGATAGATAGGTAGGATGGATGGAGTCAAGATCGTCCAAATTGACGCCAAAGGGAATCTTTGATTGCGCTTCCTGAAGACAGGATGCAATCCAAATTGGCTGATGCTTCTGCTGATGCGCTAATGATGATAACTGAGGCTCGAATTTTTCTAGGCGACACAAGGGTCGCGGTTGGGCCAGGGTACCCCTAAATGATTTCGTTATTAGGGGAGGGCAACAAAGCAGATTCGGTACATGCACTCGCATCCATCCCGGATGGCGTCAGGGGGTCGTTAATTCCAATGTCCTTGTGTGTCCATTCTAACAAGTACCTACTCCATACATTCATCTCATCTACTTGTATTCAAAAATGTTGTGATGCTTTTCTTCACAAAAAAGGGGACACGCCCGGCTTGGCACAGGTTTTTGGTCATCATGAAATGGCACACATCGCTCAGCTCCGGGGCACTCTAAGAGCTGAACCAATCTTAAAAGATACCTCTGGCTCGCACCCCTTCCTGGTGGTGGGAGCAGGTACCTGTCCCTATCCTGGGCCCGCCAACCCGCGCCAGCCCGCGCCAACTCTTGAATGGCCCCCCTTTTTAGTGGGCAGGGAGCGTGCGTGTCGGCCGAACCCTTGGAGGCTTCGTTAGCGGATTGGCTACTCCGTAGGTAGCTGGGTCGGGTGCGAGTCGATAAGGAGCCACGGATAAGGCCAAGTGAAAAGCACATCTATCAAATCAATTGGATCAATCATGCAGGAGATCCTCCAGGGCTGGGCTCCATTCGATCTTGGGGGCTCCATCCGGGCGCCAGAGAGGCCAGATAATGGAATCGTCGGACAAATGAGAGTGGAGGCTTTATTGCTTCTGCATTTGATCGCGGCCATGGGGGCCCCTGTTCGACGCCTTTCATCCCATCCGTTCAGACGCTGCATCCTATCACACTGGCGCACCAATAAACAGATTTGCAGTGCAGTTGTCGCCCGGGAATACTCGTCTTGTGTCTCGGTGCGGTCGAGCTGAGGCTGCTGATCACCCACGGCTACTACCGACCGACCTTGTCAGACGGGCTAGACTGGATCTACATCCCCTTATCGCAATCGATTAATCAACCGTGCCATATCTTCTTTTGCCAATGTACGTAAATCCCGAGAGGACATCACGTCCGAAAAAGGAAGCCCATGATCCTCCAACCGCCACGCTCCTGTTTCGTGCTGAGTCAACTCATTTTGCTCAAACACTCATCCCAGCAAAGGTCACACGAGATGGAGATAAGTTTCAATGCAAAACTCCCTGTAACTAACTGTCTACGGGTGGGACGGAAGAGAGGTTCATGACAGTTGAATGACATAGTTTCTTGAAGAGCTAAAAGACTGTGGTGTGTGTATGCATGCTATTGCAAAGAGCGAATGTCTGCAGGCTCCGTCACCCCTGCGTTCAAAGTAGCCAAATTCGATCCGATCCGATCCCGTAGTTTTGTAGGCTTCTTGAATCCTGTTTCCAAGGCTCAAGCTGTCCTGTCTCGTGCTTCTACACCTCAGTCTACAAAGATATCCTCCACGGGGAACTCGACCATCCGCTTGGTGGGCATCTTGAGCGTCTTCCACACCCCGTCCTTGTCCTTCTTCTGCACCTTGGTCACCGCCGCCCACGGGATCAGGTGCTCGACCGCGAACTCCTTCTCGTCCGCGTGCCCGTACTTCTTGCCCGCCGCCTTGTACTCGGCCGCCACGTCGTGGATCTTGCTGCCGATCTTGGTCGAGTCGAGGAAGTAGAGGTACCCCTTGCCCGCGTGCTTCTTGGAGACCTCGATGTCGTCCGACGTCGAGATGAACGGGTCGCGCGACGGGTGCTTCAGCGTGCCCTCCACGGGCTCGAACAGCGTGCCCTCCGGCTTGTCGAAGCCCTTGGCCTTGAAGCCCCCGGCCTCCTTGATGGTCTTGGGCCCGCGCGAGTCCCCGCGGTACAGGGTCTCGGCCACGACGCCGCTCACGAGCGAGGCGACGAGGCCGAAGAAGATGAAGAGAGAAGAGACGTGCATCTTGGATCGACAAGGCTAGTAGACTCGAAGGTTTTGAGCTCAAGAATATAAGTTGTGATAGATGTCAGGGCTGGTGCTGTGTTGCTGATATGAGTTGTTCATCTTGGAGAGGGCAAGAACAGCCTTTTATACACACCACTGCTCTCTCGTCTCGCACATCGTCTTCATTTGGCATCAAGGAAAGCTACACACGCCTCAAGGTCTCTCAGTAATCTCGGAAGTGTGCCTCTAAATTAAGAGACAGCCCAAGGACGACTCCGAGGGTTGGCAGCCAGGAGTGACGATGGTGTAGTTGTCCCCGCCCCCAAGGGAGTGCTCGGAACGAGTATGGAGTGATAAATTCATGTGCAGCCAGTACATGAAGCCTTTCCCGTGTATGGAGATATCCACAAGTAAGCTTACGGCCACAGGCTGATCTCATGAACTTGGACATGGGCCCCCTCGAGTCGAGGCCCCCGAGGCTGTGTTGCATTCCGTGTCAAGGAAAACTCCTTGACGACTCAGTATATGCATTTGCGCGTTCGTACAACGACTTGTAATTACATACGAGTGACCTGTCTATGTTGCCAACGTGACTTGCATTATTTGAGTTCCCAGGTAAAGTCGATGTCGCTAAACAGGTAAACAGTGTACTTGTTCTTTTGCAGCCAGGAACATAAGGAGACAAGAAATCACTGTTGAAGTAATACCACAAGAGCAGACCAGAGTCCATTATCGCCAACTTGCCGCGGAGATGCAATTGAGAGAGAATGTCACCATATGTGTCAGATAGAAACGGACCGACCCCTTTGATGCTGATCTCTCTGCAAAAGGCTTACTGTGCGACCATCTGTCTGGCATATAGTACTATCCCCTCTTGTCTTTGAAAACTGGGGTCGCAGTTGTTGATCAACTCCCCTGAAAAGGATCGATGGGTCGACCAAGACGGTTCGACCCGAGTCAGCAGAGGATCGAATCTCAATGTGGCACAGCCGAGGAGACGGCTCAATATAGAATCATCTCTGCAAGTAAGATGGTACCATGGGCCATTACGCGCGGTATATGCCTGTTGAACGCTTGTGGCTGATGACGGCACGTTACGTCATGGTCTAGAATCACGATGCAATCAAACGCAATATAAACATTCGACACCGACATTCGGATTTTGGCAGCCAACTCAAAGCACAGATCATCACTTCTTTTCATACTGGCTAGTCACCTGATCTTAGATTGTCTCTCGCCGAGTCCAAATCCTATCACTAATTCACTCAAGAGTATGTAACCACTTCGTACCCCTCGTGCCTTCGTGCCGATCTCATCACAATCCATCTAGATCACGTCAACATGACTACCATGCAGGAGCCTGCCACAGCACAGTGGGGCCTGAGTGTCAGCGACGCTGACTTTGCGAAGCTCAAGGCTGGCTTTGAACCCCAGGACCAAGATGACAAATGGCGCGTCTCGGCGAACGAACAGAGCGGCGGAAATATCTCCATCCATCTTGCCAGAAGCGGGACTGACAAGGAACTCTATGTACTTGTCATAAACCCACGCGCCGGAAACAGCAGCAACAGCAGCATCAACCGAGGAGGGGCGAAGGTTGAGGCCATCACCTGGGAACAGAACAAGGGTGGCATTCACATCTCGGAGGAGCAGGCCAAGAAGGAAGTGGTGATCCTGGCCCGACGCATTCTGGAGTGCAGTTTTGAAGCGCTGCCAGAGTATGACGTCTCGGAACTGTGGAATCACCCTGCTGCTCAGCTCGACACAGGCGAGACGAATGGAACTAACGGTGTCAATGGAGGGCATTGAGCTGGGGATGACCTTCACTCGGTCTCAAGCGTTATTGAGCATCTCTTTGATGGACTCTTCAGGAGAAAGACACTTGTGAGATTCTAGCATAAACCCCTTCTGTGTGCCCACAGTACCACCGTGATTATCGATGAGGCAGCCCCAACCTTCTCACATTGGTGCCTGCGCACTGGAGCCACTATGCTTGGAGCCACTATGCTGCATGTCTCGTACAATCTGACGAGCCTTCAGCGCGTATAAAGCTCTAGGAACTTGTCCCCACACCTTCTCATCTGGGGATCTGCAAGAAATTATCCGGAGCGGCTCCAGTCTCTGTAATCACACATCCCCGGACCAATCTGCATGCTAAGCTTTTCAAATCTAAAACCCTTGGATCCGAGATTACAATACAGAGAAGCTCCCTCATAATCTGACCCCAACAGGCCGATCCGTAAGACCACGAACACGCGGCTCGCGGTCTGGCTTGGGCCGATGTGAAACATCTGCTTACTGATCCTCAAGACCAGCCCCCAACTAATGTAACACAGTTTGGATCGACGATATGGGTGAGATGCAATATGTAAAGGCACTGAATGGAAGCGGAATACTAATTGGGAACTATTCTTGGATTCAGCATTGAGAGAGACTTTCCGGAAAGGATGGAAAAAAGAGGATGGCATTACGTGTCTAACATCGAACGAGACAGGTTATTCATCGCCAACCTGCCAATAGCGACCTTTGGCGTGACCAGATCATAGAATAACTGGATCTGAGTTGACAAATGTTAGTTATTCTTGCTCACTCATCAAGATTGATTAAAGCTGCTTGGTACTGCTGAGCTTGAATGAATTGGGCTAAGGAGCACCTCCGAGGCAACAGCAGTCTATTACCACCCCAAACCAAGGAGCGTGCCAAATTGGAGTGACTAGTGTGGCATATGGAATAGCAAGAAGGCTAGTGCTAGAAATATGAGTTCCTATCTTTCGTTGGAGGGAAAGGGTCAAGCCGGAGCCGTCATAGAATAACAGCATACAGACACCAGACTCTCGCCCCTTTGTTCCCAAAGCCAGATCGTGTACCCTGATGATTCTCCTCCAGATCTACTCTGCCTTAACCTTGCCTCGATATAACGCTGGGAGGATTCAAGCAGCGGGCCTCTTGAATGGACAATGCGATGATGTAAGACCGGGCTGACAAATGAGAGCTCCATATCACGCCGTCCAAGGTTGCAATATCCCCACCACTCCGTAATGCAGGAAAGAGACTCTGACAGCGGAGTTCGCATGTTCTCCAGAAGGTCAGAAAGTGATGCAACAGCAAAATGGCAATCAATAAGACCACGTTCGTCATCGTACCGGGCTCCTTCGCCCTGCCAGGCTTCTACGACGACAACGTCGTCGCCCTCCTCCGCGAGCGCGGCTACGACGCCCGCACCATCCCCCTACTATCTGCCGATGACGGCACCCGGCAGCCCCCCGCCACCATGGAGCAGGACGCCGAGCACATCCGAGCCGTAGTGCTGGCTATCCTCGAAGACCCCCAGCACCCGAGCGACGTCGTCATCGCGTCGCACTCGTATAGCGGCATCCCCGTCGGCACCGCGCTAGCCGGCCTCAGTAAAGCCGCCCGCGTTGCCGAGGGCAGGCAGACCGCCGTCGTGGGCGTCGCGGCCATGGCCTCTTTCCTCCCGGCCCTCGGCCAGTCCGCCCGCGACCTCATGGGGTCACAAGCTCCGGAGCCGTACCGCTCCGGCCTGCCGGGGGAGTACTTCCCTCCCGCCCCGCGCGAGATCCTGCTCATGAGCTTCACGGGCGCGAGCCCTTCGGCGGAGCAGGTCGGGGACAGGTATCTGTCCTTCTTTACGCGGCACAGCTCCGACAGCTACGGCGGCAAGCTCGGGTACGAGCCGTGGATGGACATTCCTACCGTGCAAATCATCCCTGGGATGGACGTGGTCATCCCCACGGCGCTCCAGGAGCAGATGCATGAGCGGGCAGTGGGTGCGGGCGGCAAGGTGAAGAGGGTATTTGTGGACGGCGCGGGGCACGCAGTCAATGTGATTCGTCCTGAGGCTGTTGTTGACGAGATGGTTGGGCTGGTGGACAAGAGCGCGTGAAAAGAATGTCTGAAGGATTGGTTTAGGTACGAAGTCAAAGTTGACTGAGGAGCATTTTATGACTTGATGCCAAGTTGGCCATGCCGAGGCACGCACACTCGCCCCTATGATGGGAGCCATGGGATTTCTCATCCAAGGAAATGCAGACGCTGGATCTGGAAATTAAGGATATATGCTCATTGAGAGTTTGATTGAGAGATATATGTGTCTATATGAGCCATATGCCAAGAGATTATACCGGCCCCGTGCATGTGGGCACAAGGTCTGGACACAGCACTTTGATTTCTTCCACCAGAGAGGACATGGCACTCTCGTAGTCCTCCCGAAGATGTGCCACGTCTTCAAGGAATCGTCTCTCTGCACTCGCCCGCAGGTGTTTGGGAACGACTGGCAGCTTGCGGACTCGACCATCGCTCGTGAATACACCCTTTGACACGATGTTGCAGTGGAGCTTGACAAGGTCGTGAGGAATCTCCCTCCGAGGTCTTGAGAAGAAGGACGGTACCAGGAGGTAGTGGGCCTCTAGGTCATTCCTAAGCCTCGCGCTGTGCTTCTTGGCAAGGTCTGACATTGCTGCAGAATGTTGCTTGTAGATGGCGTTTTTGCGCCGCAGAAAATCCCAAGCCAGAATTCTGCCGAATGCTGAGTCGCGAGGTATCGTGTTGGCTGCGGGCTCTGAAAGGGCGCAGTCGTGGTGGTTGGAGGTATTGGCTGAAGTGGCCATGTGCTTCGGGCGCAACGGCAGCGTGAACGTGTTGGCCATGTCGGATGATGTTTGTTGCAGAGCGTGTGATGATAGCTGGCTTCAAGAGCAAGGCGGGAAGCGTGGTGGCGATACGCGTGAAGATTGACGAGCTGACGTGGTTCAGATCGTGAGTGAAGGACTTCCGAGAACAGATGTGTTTTCAGAAGAGAATATTGAGGTAGCAGGGTGCTTGACTGAGTAGGTAGAGTTGTTCGGGTGAAGAATTACCGACACTCGATGGAGGAATGGAGAGGAATTATATAGACATCCATAGACTCCCAAATCACTCCCAAATCACTCCTTACCATACATTCGAGAAGAGTGGTTGAAGAGGCGAGATGCTTTCTCTTTTTTGCCTCATCATTTTCTTAATTATGTTCCAAATCAGTAACTGGCATTATCAAAGGGAAAACACAGAAAAAAAACCACGGTACCGACTGATTCGCGTACATACGACCAACCCAAGAAAAGCAATGATGGTACTGATTGCCACTCGCAAAGTGGACGTTGGACTGACATTACTAGACTACTGATTAAAATCTCTCTGTACTGTGCTACTGATCTTTCCCATTCTCCTCCCATCCCACCCATACTCTCAGTCTGGATCAGATATGCGTCGGATCAAGTGAGATAAGAGTAGGTAGTGTAGATGCCAATTGGACAGTCATTAAAGTCCTGAAAGAACCGAAAGTTGGAATCATTCGTGCTCGTCATCCCAGCCACACAAGTGCCTGCACCGACCCAGCAAGGGCCAATGTCGATGACATAGGCATTGCCGGGCTCCATGTGGACCGGCGGGAAGGGTGGGAACGGCCCCGGCGCGGGCAGGTTGTTCCACGTCGTCTGGGGCCCGGGGCAGCTGCCCGGGTTGAAGCCGGTGAAGAAGAAGCTGCCGCCGCCGCTGTACTCGTACGAGCTGGTGACGAGCTGCTCCTGGCGCGGGAAGAGGAACTCGAGGGTGCAGTTGGCGCCAGCGCGCGAGGCCGGGACGTCAAAGCTGAAGATGGAGGCGACGTCGTTGGGCGTGAAGACGCCAAAGTACTGCGGGCCCCAGGAGCGGTCGGGCTCGGACTTGGAGACCTGCGTGATGTAGTGCGGGAACTCGAACTCGCCGGCGGGGAGGTAGCCCGGGCAGCCTGTCCGCGGATTGATGTCCTGTGGGGTGAGGGCGCGCTTCGAGATAAGCTCACCCGGGAGGGCAGTGGCGACGGCCCCGAGGAGGGTCAATGTAGTGCAGAGCGAGAGATGCATGTTTGCAAAACAGGAGGATAGGTTTAACGAGGGTCGATGGTGCGGTGATGACAATTAGTAGTCTTATCACTGGTGGAACGAATGGCTCTCGAGGAGACCAGGGATAATGCTGGGACAGAAGCTTTGCATAGATCGCCCCCGAACAGCAGGCCTTTTATACACATGCCCATCCTCTTCCCCGCGCGACTCAATGTAGGCTTCTCCATCCATGCCCAATGGCATGATCAGCACCTGGGAGCTCCAAGCTTGCTGCAAGGCAGCCTTGGTCCGGGGAAGTGCATGCGTGTATGCGGCCTGCCAGAGTGTTGACTGTGATGCGACAGGGTGCACTGCAGGGTAAGGATGTGTGTGGCACCGCATCACTGGCCCGAGGGACACAAGGCTGTGTGCAAGTCGAGCGCACGCCTCCGCCCGGGGCGCCACTTTGCAGGCATCCGCGCTCCATAACTTATGACCGTTTGCAAGGATCGAATCCTGGCATGTTGAGGTGATATGACCTCACTGCCCTATCAACAAGGAGCTGTTGCAGACACGCCGATGTCATTGGCTGACGAGATATGCACAAATGCGAGCTTGAGCTGCAGGTTTCGGAGCTGAGACGGCACGGGCATCGAGACCGGCGTAGGGCGTTGATCCACGACTAATAGGGCGTGAGATACAGCCAAAGCTCCAATCAAGATAGGCGTGACTGCATCGGTCTACCAAGAACACATCAGACTTTGGGAAAGCTTGTCAGCAATAGTGTCATGCACGCGTGAACCGACCAACATCGGATGATCAGCTTACTCCGGTGTTCATTGACGGTTCGAACAGCCTACCAAATGCCATGCCTCTACCAGCTGTCGGTTCCACAATTCTTTTCTTGGCCAGTAGCAGCCATCTCCCCAACACCCAGCTCAGATAGGCGGCGCCGTTATGCTGACGCTCGCTGTTCACGCCTGGAGCTCAATATTTACCTCCGACACTTAGCATCAGTTCATTATGGTCCGTCAGAACTTGGATGTTTCTTTCTTTCCCTTCATTCGACGCAGAATTTCATTTCTCTTTGATTCTTATCACGAGAAAATCTATTGTCATTTCCACTATACAGTAAATCCAATCGAGGTTTAGATTGAGAGCTCGGTATTTAGTTACAGAGAACATCGAGAAGAAATAGTCGACGTGTACAAGAAGTTTAATATAAAGAGAAAGTAGTGCGTCTGTCTTCGAATAATACCCATGAAGCTTGACGGTGCTGTTGCTGACGTTGTTCAACCCACAATGCAAGTTTCTAACTCTGCTTGGGATTTTTCGGGCAGCTGGTTCCGACGCAGCAAGTGATAGTGTTGCCCTTGCACAAGCCATTGGCATTGGCGCCATCATCATCGGGGTAGGTGTAGGCGGCATGCTGACAGGGCTTGAAGAATGGGGTTGCAGATCCCTTGATATCGCGGTGGGGGTTCTTGCACGAGCCCTTACCATTGTCGTTGGGACACTTGCTCAGCGACCAGAGGTACTTGTTGCAGCCTGTAACGGTCTTACCATCACAGGTACATGTGATGGGCAGACTAAATCCAGTGCTATCGGAGCATTTTAGTCTCATGACCCAAGTTGTCCGTTCTGCCCGGAGAGAAGTAACTTACACATATGACACGTCGATATCAAACTTGGGGCTGCTACCCTGCTTTACGAACGAACCCTCAATCAGAGACTCGTCCCCCAAGAAGGTGCGGCCACCGCCATTCTCCACAACAGCCAAGTTGCCAGCCCAGCCGACGGGGACGACAAACTGAGACTGGGCACCGTTCTGCATGACGCCCTGACCCTTGTCACCGGAGACGATGTCAGCAAAGCCTTTGTTGAGGGCATGCTTTGTCTGGATGGCTCGGCCAAGCTTGTTGGTGACCTTGATCGTGAACCTTTGGGCAGCAGCAGCGGCATCGGCCGAAGGGGCCTCAGTAACCTCAGGCATGGCGGTCTTCCAATAGTCGGCGACACTGATGGCATTGCCCGGAACTGAGACGGTATCTTCGCCCACATCTCGACCAACCACGGGCGTTGGCTGAGGGAAGGCAGCAACGCTCGAGGCAAGGCTCAAGAGAGCCAGGATACTGATGCGGGAAAGCATTGCGGTAGAGTTCAATTTGGTAAATAGCTTCAATATTATGTGGCAGAATCAAGATAAAGAAGAGTTGTTAACTTGTCCAAGCTTCTGTAGAGATGTGCTAATGGAAAAAGAGTCTCGTCAACCCAGTGGGTGA
Source organism: Thyridium curvatum (assembly GCF_004353045.1). Taxonomy (NCBI): domain Eukaryota; kingdom Fungi; phylum Ascomycota; class Sordariomycetes; order Thyridiales; family Thyridiaceae; genus Thyridium; species Thyridium curvatum. The sequence goes on along the minus strand of NW_022156770.1, from coordinate 200,230 downwards.
CTTGCGTACTTATATACTTGCAACTGATCATCAGATGCCCGGTCTCAGTCCTTCGAACTCGCCTTCAGCCCTAGCCCGCTGTCACTCCCAGGCATGCGCGTATCATTCGCTTCGAGCGAATATTGCCACCGGATTAAGCGAGGGATGAACATAGCTTGTGTAGCAAGGTTGCGTTGGAAGTTTCCAACATAATCTGACCCTAGCCGAGATGGCTTGACATTTTGGGTACTTGCAGGTGAGAATCAGAGGTGACCTTCCCATCTCGGCGAAGACTGCAAGGCTGGCAACGCCCAGAACCTCACACAGTTCAAGGGCTTGACGCGAGGGCCTGGCGCAGCTATTGTACGTGGGCAGTTCCCAGGCCCGAAAACGCTCGCAGATGCAACGTGCCCTGTGTATAAGCCTTTGCCACGATCCTTCACTGCAACCCTACCCCTGCAGCAGACGCAGGTACAGAACACGCGTTTGCGTCCAGGCCGAACTCTATCCGCACCTAAAAGGACCAGACATCACGACGCTGACAGTCTCACACGACCCTCGTGGCTTTCTTACAGGTTACTAGTGGCTTGATCTCTGGCGTCGGAGTGATCCGAAGCCACCGGATGATCGGCTACGGCCCGATCGGGATGTTCTGGACCTCTCAAAGTCCTTCACATTACCGTTCGGGAGAAGTGAGCCCGGGATAAGCACTCGCGCTTAGCTCATCTCTCCTGATCCATCGGGACGGCAATGCAACCGTGGCGTACTAATTCGCTGACCAGACTGTGTAGCAGCCTGAGCTTGGAGAGTGACACCTTCCAATACTGGGAGCAATTTGTGAGTGGCAAACACACTTCAACTCAAGCCCAGGCACCTTTGGTGAGATCAGGAGATTACTTGACTGAATCTGGATGACTCCTGCCGGATGAAGCAAGGCCAAGGTTTCTATTTTAATCCACAAGATATGCTCTTCTGACCTCAAGTCCGGCGAGACGGCTCGAATCATAATGACTGTAAACTGTTGCAAAAGGAAAAGGAGAAGAGTATATCATAGTGGGATCATAAGCTACCAGCGAGTGTGCCGAAGCCATGTCCAATTCAAGGGGAGAATAGAATTAATTCCAATAACGCCAGAGTACAATCTGTGCTTCAATGGTTCCGAAGCTATAAGTCTGTGTGACAGATAGAGCAGTTTCAGGCCTCATATATGGTATGCTCACTGGGAGACGTGTGTGACGTGGAAATCTATCACGAAGATCTCAGCCACTGCTCCTACCAAGCGCCCGAGATAGAGCTTGACAACGCCTCAACAATGCGCTCTCGTCCCGCCACACGTGCATTCTGGGACCGATAGTCAACTCGGGAGATCTTCTGGAGGCGTGCAAATGTCCCAGGAGAAACAGACACGCGGGTACTGGTAACATGTTGGGATTTCAATGAATTGCATATCCTCAAAGCGTCGAATTTGTCAACAGATGACACTTCAAAACTATGACATACACCGTTCTCAGCACTCCACAGGCTTCAGCCAAATTTTTGAACCTCTCGTAGCATCCTCACAGCCCCGGCTGCTGCACCAGGCGTTGATATTCGCTAGACTCTTTCTTCATTCTGAGCAGTTGCTGCCCCAGCAGCAATGGCGGCGGCAACAGTAGCAGCATTCTGTGGATCCTCATAGAAGTCGTCATAAGCCCAGGTGCTAATAAGCCGCCAAATATCTCGCTCTGCGCTGAGCTCCTCGGGGTATTTCTCTATGCCCGGCTCGGAATTAACAGCGGCGAAGAAGTCCTCATACGCAGGCCAATAGTTGAAGTGCATTTTGGTATATTCCCAGTACTCGGGGTACCAACCCGCAAGCTCCCAGTCGATGATCCCAACTATCCGGCCGTTATGATACTGGATGTTGCGAGGGTTGAGGTCGGCGTGGGTGAATTTGACACTGTATGATGCGGACCTCCCGTGAACTTCCTTCACCACAGGGTCCTTCGTCCAATTCTCGAGCGGCCCTCCAAGACGCAAATAGAAGTGAAAGTCGGCTATCCGGTGAAAAGGACCGAAGGTAACCTGACCGACTCGATAGTCCAGGAGCGGACCCTGCGACACGGATCCAATGAAACCCTTTTCAGGGGGCTTCAGTCTTCGTAGCTGCTGGAGGTAACCGGCAAGCTCCTGACCAAACGCCTGGATTTGCTCAGGGCCCATGTTGGCATACTCAGTGCCGTCTCCAGGGAGCTCTTCCATCACCAGACCAACCGTACCGTCTGGCCGCTCGTACACCTCATAAAGCCGGGGCAGAGGTATGGACGTATTGGCACGCACAAATTCCATCGCCTCGAGCTCATTCCGCCCAGTAGAGATTTTAAGGACCTTGCCAAAGGGAAGGCGGACGATATTGCCCCAACCCGCTCGATTCTTCCCCGGGTAGAGATATTGGCTGGCCCACACCCGCAGGCGAAGCCAGGCAGGGAGCTTCCTTGATTTAAGCACAACGCGTCGGGGACACGTAGTGCCGGGGGTTGCATGTGTTGCCATTGCTTGCGAATCCAGGCTAGGCATTGCGGTAGTAGATCAAGACAAGGTGTGCCGCACAGAAGACCTTCAGGAGACTTGAGTTTGAAAGAGGGAGAAGGTTGGGATGTGTTGGGATGTTGGTGCTTGGACATCCGTAGATGGTACCCCCACTATTATTACAGGCTCCGCATTTCATTGGTTGGTACTTAGTTTGTTTGTCCCTCGGTGCTCGCTGGTACGGTATTAAGTTCCCGGAGTATCTGCACGACTGTGCTCCCTCTTGAAATAAGTAAGCCACCCGGCCTGAGGATGGTGGCAGAAATCCTTGAGATAAATCTGCTACTTCTAGAAATTCCATTGTAAATTGTGTGTACCTGAATACTTACAAACTAGAGCAAGTTTGTGGTCGTCTCACCTGGAGGACCGGGGTGATGGGTTTAGCGAGAGAAGAAAGCACGAATGTTTGTGGACAACATTAGGCCTTTTGGTATGCATGCATCTGTGCCATGCAGGAGTGAATGGGCCTACCGAGATATGAGTTAATGCGGCTGAGCCAACTATTCACCATTATCCTTCCTCAGTAACGTGAATGGAGCCTTCCTTGACAGTTGGAGTGGAAGCTTCCTCTGCTACACTCACTGTGTGGTGCCCTCAGCTGAGGGAAGGCCTAGACAAAGATCCAAAACACCCCGGGGCTCTACTTTTCCTGCTAGACGAAAGACCTGTTTCTTTTAGTCCACGGAACACGCTTGACTTTTGTCTCCCGTGATCAATCACGCAGTTCATCAGATGCTAATATCCCTGGCCCCTGACTTTAACACATCCTCCTGTCTTTCCCCCAAAAGTCGAATTGTTGCTGTAAGTATAGTCATGTGTTTCGACTATTTGTGAGAGCCAAAACTGATGTGTGTCAAGACAAGATGCAACCATGACCGGTAACAAGTTCCGCGTTTACGTCGCTGCCTTCTTTCGTGATGGCATTTCTCACCGACGTGATCTGGAGCCTGTATACGGGCTGGCCATGTATCACTGGGGCATTTGGGTAGAGCCAAAGAATAGCGATGGGGAGGGACGCTTGCACCATGTGGAGGACCATCCGCCGATGAACAGTTCACGGGGGCCAGTTCCCGGAGGGTGGAAATTTGGGTTGCGCCAGAGCAATTCGCAGACCAGTCAACATCTGATCGGGCGTATTATGATCGGAAAGCTCCCGGCCGGCATGGGCTACGATGAAATCGAACATGTTCTAAGTCGTGTCTCGATGCCAATGCGGAGTGGCGACGAAAATTGCATCACGTGGGTGAGAGCAGCAATCCAAGTCCTCCAGAGAGAAGGCCCGGTACCCTGGGCCGAGAGGTTCGATATCATCAAGTTTATGAACGATGCTCACCGAGTTATAAAGCGGTGGCATTCAACCAGGGGCTGGCAGTATTCTGATAACAAGAAGAGCTATGTCGCTCGGGCCTTCCCTTGAGCAATATGAAGACGAGCTTTCGGAACTTGTTCACTATTTGTGTTTCTCTGGTATCCTTGCTCAGCTGGAATCCAAGACATTAGGAGAAACAATGAACTCGTGTACATACCCGCTTCTCCTGATTCAGGGCTTAGCCTATATGGAGCACAGTCACGTTATGCCACCTGTATCTCAGCCTCTTGAGGCCCGGCCTCTTCCCAAGCCTTCTGATGTATCACCGCCACTGTACACCTATCCCCAATCTTGTCTGGATGTCCCATGTCTTGATCAACAACTAGGACATTGACTATACCACTGCCAGCACCCGTTGCAGGATAGACGTCGTCGTCAAACATCCGTATCTCCCCTTCCACACGATTCGGGCCCTTGCGGCGCCAGTAGATGTTCTCATACTCTGAGATCGCGGCCATGACCATCTGGCCCTCGGCCTCGGCGCTCATACCCATGCCCACATAGCCGTAGCCAGCCTGGTCCCACCACAGACCACAGTGCTTCCCGCTGCGGTCGACGATGCGCCGGACGGCTTGGTCTCCTCGCACGTGGATATGCGTCCTCACGCTGAGATACTCCTTGCGCGGCGTGACCTTGAAAGCCGTGAGGGGCACAGTGCGAGCCTTGAAGCGGAGGATGTTCCTGGGTGGGGTCGTGGAGACTGGCTCCGCTGGCCGTACCGGTGGCATGACGACCCAGGACGAGTTGCGGTCGAGGTCAGGGACGATCTTTGCGAGGACTTGCTTCTTTGCTTCCTCTGTTGCAGACATGGCATTAGATGGGCCACCGGTTGTAGTGCCTATGTCGGTAGAGTCGGGCGCAGAGATGACACCTGGAGCAGGTTTCTCAATGTAACCTTTCACCTCAATGACCTGACGGTCGCCTTCGTCCTCGAGCTCAAACAAGCGCACCAGAGGCTTGGGGAAGATGATGTTCCCGTTGGCTTCGTCAAACAAGCGGTACTCGACTGGCCCGTCCCATCCGACCCATGACCAGCTAGGAAAGTTTCTATCGGGTTTGCCAGGCTGAAAGTTCACCATGGTGGGTAGACTGGCTCCGCGGCGCGGGAGTCTACCATTCGGCGTCCACAGAAGTGCGTGACTGAACACAGCAGTCGGAAGCCCATGTAGCGTCGGGCCCTCGAGCAGTTCGCTAAGCACTGCGGACATGCCGGCGAACCCGTTGAGAATGTCAGACTTGAATGAGAACTCCCGCTTGCTGTACGTCTCGAGCAGCGCCTTGTAAGTCTGGAATGCTGACCTCGTGCGTTGCTCTGGTCTCATGCGGTAGACGGCGTCAATGTCAGACAGCGGATTGTCGTGATTGGATTTCTTCATCACATGGTTGTCGTCAAGGGCTACCCTGCCGAGCATGAACGAAGTATACTCTTCATTGGAGCCCCCTTCACAGAGTGTGTCCTGTCCACATTGGAAGTATACAGCACTTGGCGAGAAGTAGATGCAGCGTCGGGACAGGAGGCGCTCTTGCAGGATCCATCCACGTGAATTCCACTTGGAGAGCTCGACTTCCAAGTAAAAAGCGCGCGGTGCTGCAACTAAGCCTAATACTTCTCGATTTGGGTCTTGAGGGTCGTCATCAAGCTCTGTCGACCGCTTCGACACGAGCAGTTGCTCGACGGTTTGAGGGGGCCGAGTCCCTGGATAGACACCAGGCAGACCAGCATTGGCATCGTCCCCACCCAGGGCGACAATGGTGGCAAACGCCCTTCCATACACAATATCCATGCGCGGGATGTCCCGCTGCATCTGGTCCTGGTCATCTTGGACAAGACAGATGGCGTCGACCCAGAGATAACGCTCGCTCAGTGCGGCAACAAACTCAACCGCGTCTCTAATGGTGGCCGGAAGATGTTTTGTGCCCAAGCCCCCGGGCTGCTGCCTTTGCTCAAAATTGGATTTGACCGTCTTGGACATCTCGACCCGGCCCCATACGTAGCTCAGGGCGAAGTACTTCTCATGGGAGGTCGCGCTGACGAGGCAGTCCCGACTCACGTCAATGAAGTTCATTGGTATTGCTGTGTCGGCTCGCACCTCGGACTTTGCTGTATTGCAGAGCGTCCCATGGCTGTGATCGCAGATATGTAACCACGCCTTGATGATTTCAAGGTTAATGCGTTGGTCGTGAGGGTCATGGATCGGGCTTCCATGACCGTTCAGAGCGGCATCAAATGAGGTATACGGGTCGAGGCACCAGCCCTGGCGGAGTGCTGCTTGATACGTCTTGGGTGTGACCAGCCTCAGCTCACCAACTTGTCTCATGCCGTAGTCGATCCTCATTACCTTCTCCCCATTTCTCAATGTCCCACTGGACAGCCGGGTTCCTTGGATTTCCCGATCAATAGCGGCAAGTCTTGGGTGCAGAACCCCAAGCCTAGCCTCGATGATCGACAAAATGGAGCGACACAAGACGCATATGGACTTCCTTTGGGAGAGCTGGAAGTAGTTGCCAAAGGGATAAAGAGAGTCTTTGGCTGTTAGCTCGAACCCGCCTTGGCCTAGTTGAATCGGTTTGGTATGATCGCGGCACATCCGGCACAGCTTCAGATTGGGATGTCGTCCTTGATCACGAGCTTTCTGAATTGCCTGTTTCTCCATCCGAGCTTCCCTGGCTACGGCTTCCTGCGGTGTGACCTTCTCCGTAGGATCGTAGCCGAGGACACTCTCCAGCATGTTGCTGAGATCCATGACGATGTGTTTGGTCTCTGGGTCAATTGCTAGTTTGCGGAGCCCAAGCTCAGTCTTGTACTCTGGAGGACGATACCTCGATGCCTCTGCTTTCTTGGGCTCTGTCTCCGTCCACGCCTTGCGGTTCGCCACCTCGGCGTCGATGTCCGCCTCTGACAGAGTGCGTCCTGCTTGTACAGCCAGCGAGATGACCTGGAGACGCACATCGCGCTTCTCGCAGAGCACAATCATCGCATCTAGGGCAGCGTGCTGGATTATGTACTGCTTGTCGAAGATCTCATAAACGTCCTTTTCGAGAGCTGCTCGCATCGGATTTCCTGCTGCTGCTCCACAGCATGTCCGCAAGTTGTTGATTAGGTCCTGCAGCCATTTCGTGTCGTACTTGGGTTTGGGAGGATTCATGGTTTCGCTCTTGCTGTTGTGTTCCTCAAGCACGGTCCGAGTAAAATCGGCTAGGAAGCGCAAGTCTTCGAGCTTGTGTGTGAGGATGTATCGCTGGCCAAAGATGTTGACCATGACAGACTGGCACTTGAACTTCTCAACAAAGTCTTGAGGCATCATGCTGACGAAAAGCTGGATTTGGCTGACGTATTTTTCCTCCAGAGGGAGCGTTGGAGCGGTAAAGAGATGGTTCTGGAGATGAAGACAGTGGTCTAGCAGGAACTGCCCGCGTGCCGCGTGGCCTCCCGGAATCGCCTTGAACAACGATCCCGAGTAGTTTGCAAGCTCGGTTAGGTCGGCTGTGTCCTTTGTGATGCGATATCTCTGATCATAAAGCTGGATAATCTGCCGGAACAGATCAACCCTAGTCTCGACGGTCGGAGGCAGGGCCTTGACGGCCTCTGTGCAGTGCGATATTGCATCCTGAAGATCCTGCAGTGACTGCGTACGCTTGAACTTGTCCGCAGTGATCATGCCCAGCTGACCCAGCGCGACGCCGTACGGCACCGTTCCCTTGGCCGATAGCGACAGCGATTTCTGCACCAGTGCGATGGCCTCGTCGATGTCCTTAGAGTGTCCGCTGCGACCGTACCTCATGCGCAGGCGCGATGCAAGGTTGTTGAGCGTGATCTCGTAGGGTTCTGAATCCTTCGGCGCCGAGTCCACGATGGTCCTCGCGCAGGCGATAGCGTCGTTCAGGTCCTCCATCTGCTGCAAGAGCGCGTAGCGATGGGACAGGGCAAATCCGTAGTTGGATAGGATCTCAAAGTACACAGAGACTTGCCGGTCAAGAAGACGGGTCGCCTCGGCGACTTCCTTTGCCTGCCGTCCGTATCGCACGGCCTGGTCGAGCGAGCGCTGGACGCTGGTAATCATGTGCTCGGTCATCTTCGCGTAAGACAGCCTGTTGAGGTATTTCGCACGGTCTGGTGAATCCTGAGGGATCCGCCGAAGGATGATCTCGAGGTGCTCAATGGCATCATGGATGAACTGTGGCTGCTGGAGCTGGTTGTAGTGTTGGATGAGGAACTCCGCTGCTTCTTGGCGCATCCTAACTTCCTGGTCTACGGGTATAGTCCCAGAGGCCAAATGCTGTCGTAACATGTTCTGCGTCCTGGTAATATTCGCGAGCGCGTCAGCGCGGGCTCCTGGTGTTCTGTCTGCCATCTTCTATCACAACGAAATGGCGCACATCAGAAGCCGCTGAGAGCGGCGGTAACGCGGGCGGTGAACTCGAGCCGTCGATTGAAGAATAGTGTCATGTTACCAAAAATACAGAGGCCCAGAGTTGAAGACGTAAATTGGAATTTGCGGGTGAAGAATGATCTGCAGATATTAGGTGCTTATCCTTGGGCGGACCAACAACCTCCCGCGGAAAGCAGCCAAACACCTGCTCTGTGCTGAACCTAGGTACACGAGAGCTTGAGTTCTAGAGATGGTTTAGCGTCCGGAAAACAGTCATTGAGGCCTTTGTTCAGCCTTTAGAAATGCCCACCAGTCTGCCGCCAAGTTGCCAACCTCCCACCTTTCAAACGGCTGCAATGATCCTTGTCTACAGGTCTTGGCAGCTGAAATAAAAAGACCCCGCATTCTGAACCCCAGATCAGGTTGCCAATGTGTCTGTCACGATGATTAATGGCCTCGATGCAATTTATCGGCTGACGAAGCTTCCTATACGGCTCAACTTTCGAATGGAAGGAGACCGCGTTTCGGCCCTAAGACATATACAAATCAAATGGGCGTGGAGTCTTGTATGCCGTTCTCTTTTGTGATTTCTCATTGCAATTACAGGCCCCAGACTTGACTTGACACTTCTTCATTCAATGTTGACCTCATAAACCCAACTGGACCAACAGAGTCAACTCCTAAGACTTCAGGCTCATGACACGAGTACCCAGAAAGACATCAATACAAAAAAAGCTTGTGTGAACCTCTCGTTGTCATGATGTGGAATGGTACGAGGGTTGACTATATCAAGGACTGTCGGCTCATATGGAAAGTTTCACATTATGGCAGACTCAAATCTTGGGATCATGAGCAGAGAACTGAGACATAAGCTCTCTTTTTATATCTCATGGGGTGACGTTAGATTTTGGCTTGAAACTAGATGCCGGATCTGTTACATTGGCACCTTGGACCATGAAAGATGCAGTAGAGCAGAGCGCAAGTAGACAGATAGGTTTTGAATACAATACATCCCCAAAACGTGTCCTTGTTGCTGTCACTCTTGAATCCCCTGCTACCAGGAACCAGAATGTTGGATACTGGCTCTTCCAATCCTTATCTTGATCAATTAAATTCTCCTGGCCTTAAATCCTTATATCTTGCTCGGCCTGGCACACAGGAGTTAATGTGACCTCATAAGAATGCGGAGAATGCACTAACTTAGCAGTTCAGAGCGATGGCTATTTCACAAGAAACGTTGTCAGTCACACAGGTTTTACAGTTAACATTCACGTTTTGAGCATCCAACTCACCGTTAGCGAAGAGAGTGTACGTGTCAGCATGGTTCAGGTTCTGAGAGGCCGAAAGAGCCCGGACCGCAGAGTAGCCATAGGCGTTGTAGTCCTGGGTGCCCTTGACCTGGGTCAGATGGGTCGTCTCGTGAAGCGTGGTAGTTGCCTGGTCCTGGGCGTGGCAGGTGCTGGTCAGAGCCGGCAGGCCAGTGTAGTACAGATTGCAGTTGACCATGACGCCCGTCGACGGCTGGGTGTAGGCCAGGACGCGGCTGCCACAGCTGGAGAGTACGTCGGTGCAGTACTGGCGGGCGTTGCCGGAGGTGGTGCTGTCGCACTCTGCCGCGACGCGGTCAAAGACGCCGGCGACGGTGTTGCGGGTCGACGTGGTGCTCGACTTGAAGTACTCGGTCATCTTGGCGGCAGCTCCAGAGCGAGCAGCAGTAGCGGCTCGACGGGCGAGAGACTCACAAGCCGAGATCGCGCTGGTCGTCGCGCTGCGCCGAGTGCCGGTGCAATCGGACTGCACAATCTGGCGCCCACGAAGGAGGGAGCGCTGGTGGATGGCAGAGGCAGCAGCGCCGTCCACCTTCGCGTTGATGGTGTTGCTGGTGAAGGGAATGGCGCCTGCGATCTCGTTGGACTCGGGCAGAGCATACGAGAAGGAACCCGTAGAGGTCAAGGAGAAATCACCACCGGCGCCGAGGTTGTGGGCCTCACCGACATCGAAAGTGGTCTCTATGGTCTGGCCAGCGGCAAGAGCTTCAAAGGCGGTCTCATCCAGGTCTGCCGTCGAGATGCGGAGACGAATACCATCAAAGGGAACGTTCTGGTCTAGTATGTGTCTGGCTTAGCCATGTATCCAGTCACCCAGAGACAGGTGGACTACTCACCAGCCTGGAAGATCTCAGCCTTTTCGACTGGGGCAGAGTCAATCAGCGAGCCGGTCTTGAACAATTTCAGACCGGATTCGCCAGTGTTGGTGATAGTCGCCTTCACAAGGGTGTTGCCAACCATTTCCAGGTTGACTGCCAAGGGGGATGCATCGCGCTCATTGACTGGCATGGAGCTGACAGCAGACGCCAGGAGCATAATGTAAGCTGCGAACGACTTCATCTTGTCTGATGATAACGAGAGTTACAAGGCCAAGTATCCAGGAAAAGACGGAGGTCAACCAAGACTGTGATCGATGAGGCTTGAAGAGCAAAAGGACAGCAGAGCCAATCTCTAGACTGGTAGAAAGTCAGTCAACGGATATTATATAGACGGACCGAGACTATCGATTCTCACCACGGTTCCGTATTCAGTAGCACCTTGCGATGCCCTCACTAGCAGTATATCACCTTCCTCTCTAGTGATGCTACTTCCATGTGCTTGTGGTGGTATCAGTACTAATCGCTGCGGTCCTTCCTCGCGCCACATGTGCAACGATTCCTTTCACCACACCGGTGAACCAATGTTTGTCGGAGTGTTTTGGCCGTAAATCCCGCCGTTTCGATGCACGACGGCAGTAGCGGAAGGTTGGTCTCGTAATATTCGGCTCCTGTCCATCCATGACCTTCCAAGTTGGAATAGGCGCCCCGAAGCGTGGCATGGACCAGGTAACAACCGCTTCTTGGCAATGTCGCGCCTTGCAGTCCCGAGGCTGCCCCTCGGGGCTCTGAGTGGTGGCATTTATTGCCCAACCGCGAGCCTCAAGGCGTCTGCCAAGCCCCAGCAGGAATCAGCTCGAGATGGTGAAATTGTGATGAGTTGCATACACTTTCCTTTTTGGATTTGGTATCAACGGAGCCGATTTCCCCGCTCCTCCCTCCAAGTGCCGGCGAAGATCTTGGCACCAAAGGACAAGGTTGCATTCTGTTTGCCAAGCATGTACTATGCTCAATCGCGTCCGTCTTGGCTTCCATTGTCATGACCTTCTATACATGAAACCACATGTTTGACACCACCTCGCATTGATTGGCAAGGCTTATCTCCGTATCGTCCTGAGGTGGCTTCAGACTCAACCCATGCATTAGCGTTGGGTCGCTGTGCTTTGAGGACGCTCCATGATCTGCATAGAACTCCTGAGAACACTTCGGTCTCCTGAGATAGTCCGCCGCTCACCGGCGCACCTGTCGTGGGGGCCATGCCGACATAACATTGTTGTGGCCATCCTGTTCCTTGTTGTTCAGCTGCGCCTTCATCTACCAAGCTGCCGATCTGAATACCGAATCAGTTAGGAGCCACAGCGTTTCCCACGCTGTGGAAACGCCACGCCCTTCTGGTGGCATCTACAAGTAGTTGCCAAATCACTTTAAATGAAAATACGGGAGTTGAACACTGCCCTGCCGTATCTCTCGGATTATCTGTCATATTGGTTGGATACCTCAATGCCTAGATTGAAAATGATAGCAGCGTACCAGCCAGGTCTCGCTTAGCAGAACATACGTAATCGATTTCAAAAGAGCCTTCTGCCTACGGAGTAGGAAGTTCCACTGCGAATGCACCCATCATAATTCCGGCGTATCTCCATACTCGAGCAAAGGCCCTGGCAACCCACGCTCGCCCACAATATTACATGCATTGATTGCATCTCGCAACTCTCTGACTTCCGCAGTTGATAAGTCAATGTTGAGAGCGGCAACATTCTCTTCCAAGTTCGAAATCTTCTTGGTGCCTGGAATAGGAATGATATTCTCGCTCTGCGCCAACAGCCAGGCCAGAGCCACCTGACCTGGGGTGCAGCCTTTCCGCCCCGCAATAGCGTGGAAACGGTCAACAAGTGGTAGATTATGTGCCATATTCTCTTCTTGGAAGCGTGGCAGTAGATTCCGAGAATCGCCTGGGCCAAAGTCAGATGTTGTGCGGTATTTTCCTGTCAGGAACCCTCGCCCGAGGGGTGAGTAAGCAAAGACAGTGACGCCCAATTCTTGGCATGCGGACAGCATATTAGTACCGACGTCGTTCTCGATGTCGAGTACCCATGGGCTATACTCCATCTGGACAGCATCAATGGGCGTCACCTTGTATGCACGCCGCAGAGACCTAGAGGTGCAGCCTGAGAGCCCGATGGCCTTGATTCTTCCGTCTCTAGGTGCAGCTCGTCAGCATTACCATGCTCATACTGATTATCCTACGATGAGAAACTCACCTCTTAAACTCGGCCAGAACCTCGATGGTCTTCTCGACAGGAACAGAGGAGTCAAGTCGATGAACATAGTAGAGGTCCAGATAGTCAACTCCAAGGCGTTTGAGACTTCTTTCTATGGCCACCCGAGCATACTCTGGCGAGTTATCGACTCCGATGTCGTAACCCGAGTCATTTGGCTTACGCCGGACTTTCAGTCCAAACTTCGAGGCTAGAAAGATGTCGGCCCGGCGCTCTGGGTGCAACTTGAACCACTTCCCCAGAAGGTCTTCGCTGTCCCCGTATTGATCGCTAGTATCCCAGTTTGTGCAGCCTATCTCCCATGCTCTGTCCAGTAGCTTGAAACGCTCTTCGTCGGACCTATTGATAGAGATCAGTATAGGTACATCCTAGAAGCTTTCAGACATACCCGACTGCGCCGTAGGCAGCGCTGAGGCTCATGAGACCCAGCCCAATGGAAGGGACCGCAGGCCCATCTCTACCCAGCTTGCGAGTTGGAAGGTTGTTCGGGGGTGTCATTGCAGTTTGGGGATGCCTTGGAAAAGTAAGGTGAGCATGTATGATATTGACAGATCTTACGAAGACCCTTACATTTTATACAACTTGGGATTTTCTTACACGATGGCGCTCCGGTGGACTTAAGCTGCTAACCCCGTAGTACGGATAACTCGGACTGATGACAGCCACCCTGCTTGAAATTTAACAGACCGGCGTCAGTCGGGATACCCGAAGCCGAATCAATGTTTTTCTAGTGTGGTGCCAGATAATTTCTCATTATTCTTGGCGTGAGTCCGAGGTGTGATAGTACTTGGGGATCATCCAAGGTAGCCTATATCTTTTCGCCGGCAATGGCCAACACGTTGTTATAGTGACCTTAGACATGAAACCCACTAGAAACTTTTGGGCTTAACAGCAGCACAAGAAATCCGAGTTGTGACACAAAGGCTGGAATAATTGAACACTGCGGCATGTGAGACATGCGAAGGATACCGGAATCTGTGAACGAAAATCTTAAATACGTTCCATATTCAGTTGCTATATTATGTAATGATCATCTCACCACCAGGGGCAAGGTTTGCAGTGCAGACTGCTACTCTAAAGATATTGATGTTCCTGGCCAATAGTCCAACTGAACATGATGTGCAATACAGACAAGGAAAAGACCTGGGTAGGGATCCATGGCTAAGAGGATCCACTGTTGTCGGCACATGAGAAGGCAGAGCTAATCTCGCCGTTGGCATATGCATCAATAACTTGCTGGATGACACCATAGGTGCCTCCTACAGTCATGAAAGCCGCAATGGCAATCAAGACCCAGTGCAGATAGTAAATGACCGTCTTTAGGATAGACCCCTTGCGGTAGTCTTGGTGGTCGTAGAGCCAGAGGTAACCGGGCAGCCCCAGTGCGAGGGGAGCAAAGGTCAGGCTTCCAGCTAGAGCCAGGAGGTAGTTGAAGATGGGGATGCCAGATGCCAGAAGGAACGAGACAACACTCATAGTGAGCGTGCAGCCGAACCAGACCGACCAGTGGACGAACGAGTTCTTCTGCAAGTGCTCCGAGTTTCGGAGAATGCGTACGAACATGTACTTTGCGGCGACGTGGATGTAGAGACAAGCACTGACAAGCAGACCTATGAGCCCGATACCGTAGGCGACCTTCTTGATAGTGCCTCCAGCACTACCAAGAGATGGCGAGGCAACCCACTTGCCGCACCAGCGGTACACAACCAGGCTGAAAGAGAGGTAGGAGGCTGTGACGATGCTCATGCAAAGATATACGGCCTTGTTGTAGTCGCGCGGCTTCCTCATCTCCGAGATGACTGGGAGGAATGCCGAAGTTCCAGCGCCAGAGCAGAAGATTGTTGCGGCGGAGGTGATGCCGGCAACAAAGGTTGGGCTACCGATGACATGGTATCCGAGGTCGAAATCTCCGGTCTGAGGTGCGGCAGCTGGCCTATCGCGGGTGGTGACGCCAACACTGTGACTCTGTCAGAACTCCGGTGGTGCGAGTAGTAGTGGTTTATGTTGGACTTACACAACAATGAAGACAGCAATGAAGACCGACAGGAAGCCAATCCATGTCAACCACGCAATCTTTTCAAACTTGCGCACACTAGCGAGAATGAAGACGGTAATCATGGAAACGAGCATAAAATAGTTGGTGCAAATGGCGTGGTTCGAAAGAGCATTGAGTGCCACAGATGCGCCAAACACTCCCGAAGCACCAACGATGGCGAACGTAACCAGGAAGATGATGCCCACAATCTCGCGAGCCCATATGCCTCCGACCTTTTCGGCCATATCAGCAATCGAGTGGCACCCAGCATGAGAGTTGCGAAAGTTGCCCTGAATGATGGCTGTGTATGTGTTCAGGGCTTGCCAGCCCAGGACGTTGATGGCACCAGGGAAAGCTCCAAGGACGTACATGGCCGAGGGAATCGTCAAAACTCCGGTGGCAAAGATGACTGCAATCGGCAAAGTCAACAACAATATTTGTCTAACAGGAAGTAGGGAGAGGCATACCCTTCAAGAAGATCACAGAAGCATGGATCCAACCAACAGTGCGGAACTCGACGCCTCCCTCTCCCGTCTTGAATACTTCGGTAGCATTCTCGGGGTTCTCTATTTTTCCATACCTCTCAGTACTGCTGGTACTGTTGCGGCTAGCCGCAGGGGCGATTTCGTCGCCTGTCTTGGTTGCAAGAGTCATGGCAGCAGTCTCCAATGTGGTTTGCAGGGCCGCGTCTGTTAACAAGAGGAGAGTTGTGGATGACTAAAGGACGACTGATGCCTCTCTGAGGGACAGCAAGAAGCGGAACCATCCACCAATATAAATAGAGTTGATGAAAAGAGAGGGTTCCTGGCTCTGCAGAGGCTCGAGATAAGCCGTCTGGGGTGAAGAGCCTGGTTGATGGACCCCGTGGGGCCGCAGAGTCACTCCATGAGATGGGACGATCGGTGGATCCTTGATGATAACGTTGGGGTAAAAGGTTGTGAGTTGGAGACTTTTACGCACCTGCCCCATAATTCTTGGAGCACCCAACTCACAAATGATAGATAGCGAATAACAAAGTAGTGGGCATCATATGACGGGTGCATTGCCTTGATGCACTAGAGCTTCGTGTGCCCTGAGCTTGACAGTCTCTTGATATGCGGAGGAACAAGGATAGTATGAGACAGGTTGGGTTACATAGTGCTATTTTGAGCATAATAATAACAGTGTGCTTGCGTTATCATTTGGTCCACATGCAGATCTCATTCAAGGCATGTCTTTTATTTATGAAAACTAGACTACTTCTTCAGAATAGCACCAGGTGCAGCAGGCATGATAGCGCCATCGGCAGGCTTATTCTTCGCCTTGAAGTCATCCGCAATCTCTGCCATCGTGACAAACTCCACTCCCTCGTGCTTCATGAAGTGTTCGATCAATCTGTGTTTTGTGTTAGCAATTGAAACTGATGTATAGCATCAAATGGATCCCGGGCTACCTGCCTTTCGTGCATCAGCAGCACATGTGGGCGTCCTGACACGTCAGGGTGAATCGTCATAGGGAAGATGAACTCGTCGTACTCCCGATAGAAGTAGTCAAAGTGATCTCGCCATATATCCTCCACGTCGCGCGCATTCACGAAGCCGTGACTGTTGGGCGCTGCCTTGATGAACATCATTGGAGGCAGATCATCCAAATACCAGTTTGAGGGAATCTCCACAAGACCTGTGTCGATACCCTTCTTCAGCGGATGCATCCAATCCGCTGCTTTCTTGGTGTAGTCGATCTTGGTCCACGACTCTCCCGTGGGCAGATAGTATGCCTGGCAATCGTGGTGGGACATGCTGTGGTCATACTCGATGCCGTAGTCAAGGAGAAGCTGTGCACCCTCCATGCTGGTCTCCCACCACGGTGCGACACTGCCACGTGGTGGCTTGCCGCAGAAGTCGGTGAGCATTTTGTAAGTCTTGTCGAGGACGTCTCGCTGCTGCTCAAGTGTCATATCGGTAGGGTTCTCGTGAGAGTAGCCGTGCAGTCCAATCTCATGGCCTGCGTCCCGGACCATCGCCATCTCTTCCGGGAAGGTTTCCAAACTGTGTCCGGGAATGAACCACGTGGACCTGATCTTGTACTTCTCAAGCAACTTCAACACCCTCCGCACGCCGACTGTCCCGGCGAAGAGACCTTCGAGGAGAATTTAGCATCGCAATTCATCCATTCTAGGGTATGCCGACCTACCTCTACTGATATCATTGGTGGAGTCTTCGCCGCCGTACGAGCCAAGCCATCCAGCGACAGCGTCGACGTCAACACCGTAGCTGATGAGAACACGCTTCTTGCCCATGATGCTGATATCTTTAGGTAGTAACGAAAGTGCGATTGTACAACTCGTCAAATGCAACTGCCGACCGAGGTTTTACCAATTATCTTCAGCAAGCTTCAGACAAGTTGATCGTTTCCTTATCCCTCCATCTTGAACCGGGTTTCGGACGCGCTAGCCCAGGTCCTTACCACTAGTTGGCGGGGAAAAGATAAGGTGTTGGAGTCAGTTAGATAAGATCATCTTTCACTAATTGGAGTCAATTAACAGAAAGTTGGGGTTGACAGTTGAGACAAATGGGTAGCTAACTTATCAATGGTAGTTCCTTAATACGGGCGAGTGTACCCCAGACTGCATGGTGATACGATACGACATGATGCGTGAAACTTTTGGAGATGACTTTGACAAAGACAATCTCGTCGTACATGAGAGCTGCACAGCTCCGTAGTGTAGGCCACGATACCCCTGGCTCCGCCCACCACACAGCACTAATCTTGTATATCTCTGCAGTACAATAAGGCATATGAGCTAGTCACGGTTCCGGTCCCCGAGATACGAGACGATGAATTACTGGTAAGAATTCATGCTGCCGGATTCTGCCATTCGGATCTCCAGGTCTACCATGGACAGTTCAACTCGCGGCTCCCTATCATCCCAGCACACGAACCCGCTGGCGTGATCGTACAAGTCGGACCAAATTGTGGTAGCAACTGGAAGGTCGGCGATCGCGTTGGAGTTCTGAACTTCAAGAAGGCATGTTCACAGTGCAGAGGCTGCATCAAGTGCCAGTCCCGGCACAACGGAGTACTGGATCCTCGGTTTTGTGAACGGAGAGAGATGGCAGGATTCAAGGATGATGGATGCCTGGCTGAGTACATGGTTGCTGATCCGGCGACTACCATTACTTTGCCAAGTAGCGTATCCTTTGACCAGGCAGCGCCTTTGATGTGTGCAGGCGTAAGTTCCAATCTCGAATTGCATTCAATGCCCCATCTCACTCACACTCCCCAAGGCAACAGTTTGGGGTGCCCTTGAAAAGGCCACTAAGGGCCTAGAGCCCGGCGCACCCGTTGCGATTATTGGTATAGGTGGCCTTGGATATCTAGGTCTTCAATTCGCCAAATCTATGGGCTTCCGCACTATTGCCATCGATAATCACCGGGCTGGACATGACCTGGCTAGATCAGTGCTGTCTCCAGAGCTGATGCCAGATCTAGTCGTAGACTCGAGCAACGCCGAGGATGCACTAAAACAGATATTCGAGTTTACGGACATGGATGGGGTCGCTGCTGCAGTTGTATGCACAGACTCGATCGAGGTCACGGCCTGGACTTTGTCACTCTTGCGAATCGAAGGCGTAATGGTAGCGCTCGGGCTACCCTCTGAGAGCTGGCGATTGGACGCAAGCTTATTGGTATTCCGCCAATTGACGGTCATAGGTAGCTACGTTACCAGCGCGGAGAGCACAGCTAGGATGATGGAGGCTGTGGCGAGAAGTGGCATACAATCTCAAGTTACCTGTGTGCCATTTGACGAGTCCCCAAGGCTTGTAGAAAGGTACGAGACTAGAGATTTCAAGGGTCGCCTAGTCGTCAATATCAGCTAGTTTCCCAGTATACTGATAGTGAATATGACCGTGCATTCGTTATCTCTTGCCCGAGCCTGGGGAATGGAGTCCAGGTTCTTCCCCTGATGGGTCCCGACTGAACTGCCGGAGATGTGGAGTTCGTGCCTGAATCCTTGTGGACATCGTGTTGGAGATGTTTGAGTGGGTCGCTTTTGTGACTCCAACTCCAACAACTCTCGCCAGTCGTACTAGTTGGGTTAGTCACCATGACTTCGTGCATTGTTTTTGTTGCCATACAAGGCCTCGGTACTAATAGTGCATTGACTTTACTGCAGAGAGTTCAAATTCTATCTCTTATCAGAATACCCACCGATTACGACTTACAGACATCCCGTTGCAGGCTCCTTATGTGCGGTCAAGATGTCAGTGTTTTTCAAAGAGATCTCGGAGTATGTTGTCTAAAGTGTTCAAAAGTTCATGGACTCTCACTCACGACCGGACAGAAACAATCCTATTAAAGCAGGCGATGCAGAGAAGCTAGTACGGCATCATCTCGGATTCGGTTTACAGCAAATAGAATCACGAGATTTTGATGACTTGCTTGCGGCAGTTCACGATGTGGCAGACCATGTCATGGGTCTACCGGACTACCAGCCTATTCCGGAACTCAAACGCTATCCTCGTCAGGATATTCACCGGCCTACAGCCGATGAACAAGTCTTCGGTAATGCTTGGGCACACAAGTTTCTGATCCGAGGCGATACATCAGACAATGCGCCCCTCAAAGGCAAATCTGTCTGCCTGAAGGATTGTATCGCCGTGGCAGACGTACCACAATTCTACGGGAGCGATGCATTTCCGGCATGGACGCCCATGACGGATGCCGTTATTGTGACGAGACTTCTCGACGCGGGGGCCGATATAGTTGGCACTTCTGTGTGTGAGAACTTTTGCAACTCTACGTCGTCATTCACGAGTGCACAGGGGACGGTGGAAAACCCGCACCGTACCGGCTACTCTGCCGGCGGAAGTACTTCGGGTGGTGCGGTGTTGGTAGCATCTGGGCTCGTGGACTGCGCAATTGGTTCAGACCAAGGCGGGAGCATTCGGGTGCCAGCTTCTCTTTGTGGTTGTACGTGATGAGTTCGCCCCATTGACACCGAGTTTCTGCCGAATTCATCGCTAATGGCATGATAGGTGTTGGGCTCAAGCCAACACATGGCCTAGTTCCTTGGACTGGACTCACCAGCGGAGATGCCGTTGATGATCATGCAGGTCCACTGACTCAGTCAGTTTACGACGCGGCCGTCTGTCTCGACGCAATGGCCGGGTATGATGGAATCGATGACAGATCACTCGGTGCCGGAGAGCCTGGGTCACATCTCTTTGCGGAGTCCCTGAGAGAATCTTCGACAAACCTCACAGGCATCAAGATTGGAATCCTACAGGAAGGTTTTGACAACCCCATTGTCCAAGCCGAAGTACATGAGGTCGTGCTGTCAGCAGCCACCATGTTCGAAAAGCTTGGAGCTTCAATACGCCAGGTATCAGTCCCGTTACATATGGAAGGACCTGCACTGTGGACGATCCAGCAACGCATAGCAGGAGCAATGAATATTCTCGGTCATGCCCATGGGCGGAGGGGTCTATATCTCACCGAGTTTGAGCATGCAAGGCTCCCATGGACGGCAGGCAACTTCCAAAAGCTCTTCGCATCAACAAAGAACACCGTCATTAACGGGATGTATCTTATGGACCACTTTCCAGGACTCTATGGCAAAACGATGAACCTAGTTCGAAGGGCCAGCGACGACTATGAAAAGACCCTACAAGAGTTCGACGCTTTGATCATGCCGACGACACCGGTGGTTGCTCCGAGGCATGGCAATCCGAAGGGGACACCACGGCAGTGCTTCGAACCAAGTATTGGGCTCACTATTAATACTGCTGTTTTCAATGTCACCGGTCACCCGGCTGTGTCAATCCCAGTAGGGTACGCGCCTGCAAAAGATGACGCTTCAGTCCGACTGCCAGTGGGAATGCAGATAGTGGGTGGCCTGAAGCAAGAGAAGACTATTTTGAGAATAGCACATGCATGGGAAACCAGCTTTGACTGGCGGCTCCTGCACTCTTCATCCACAAAAGAAAGCATCAGCGACGTACCGGACCTTGAATCTTGGAGCAAGTTAAATGAGCAGAGAACAATCCCCAGCCCTCTCACCGTAAAGTCATAGTTTGGTAGTCAACAGCTTGGAAGTTTGCAATTAGAACGTTAGATGCCAAAGCTCGCTGTCCTCGGATACTCATACGACCAAGTAGACAGGCTTTTCTCTATTGTCAGGCAAGCCCCATCTGCACTGCAGAGAACAAGTGATTTCACAGACCCCCAATTATCAGCAGCAGTAATAACGAGCCTTGCATAGTTGGGTATCTAATTGATTGTGTATCCTCCATCAACTACCAGGGCATGTCCTTGAATGAAGGACGCCTGGCTAGAGCATAGAAACAGCACACTATCAGCAACTTCCTCCGGCCTCCCCATTCTCTTCATAGGCGCAATGTTGATCGCCGGGCGTAGCCTTTCAGTGACTTCTGCACTGCCCGTCGTCATCGGTGACTCAATCACGCCGGGGCAGACGCAATTGACCCTGATCTGATGTTTCGAATAGTCGATTGCGTCTGAGCGTGTCATATGAATGATGGCTGCTTTTGAGCCACAATATGCAGCTAGATAGATGTATCAATATTAGCACTCAGACGGCCGTCAGGACTACTAGGGGCTCGCTCACCAGCTTCAGGCCGCGCCACGATGCCCAACTGGCTTGCAATGTTCACGACGGCTCCTCGCTGCTCTGGATGCGCAGAAAGCGGCTGTTGATTCAACATGACTTTCAGGGCTGCTCGAGAATAAAGCCACGATCCGCGGTAATTGACACGCGTGATCGTGTCAAAAGTCTCGATGTTCATATCCGCTGATTTGAGCGATGGACCTAGGATTCCGGCACAGTTCACTGCGTAGTCCAAGCGACCGAACTGCCGGGATGCCTCGGTCACGAAAGATTCTACATCCTTCTCGTCCGAGACATCTCCGGAATGCGCGTAAACTTCTGCATCTGGCTTGATTGCTAGAATTGCGTCTCGTGTCTGAAGCAGCGTCTCCCGATTCACATCGGTGATGGCCAAACGTGAACAGCCTTGTTGGGCAAAGGCCCTGGCCACAGCGGCGCCGATGCCTATATCAGAGATTAGCACAGGGAGGCCACCTCCGCTGGCACCTGAAACATATGAACTGGGCTTACCAGTACCGCCAGCACCAGTGATCAAGCTCACGCCGGGAAATCTAGTTAGGATGGACGCCATCCGGAATTGCCTCCCACTTCCGTATTCTGGCCAGAGTTCGATAGATCCAGTACGGCAAGCTGTTTGATTAGTTAGGCTCCTGTGCTCTCAAGCACATCCTTATCCAGTGTGACCTTTTCATCACATCAACCTGCCGTAATCGGCATCGGGGCATCGGACCATCAGTCACTAGTCACGGCTATCTCCACATGTGATCATAACGACTCCAAATTTAGCGCCTTGCTACTGTCTCCACTTGATAACGTCCTCCAAATATCAATTACCGCCTCCAACTCTCTCTTCCTTGACACAAACATCTCCAACTCACTCCCCAGAATGAACCCCGAAGTAGTCGACGGCTCGCGCCCCCGGAGGCGACGCCGGGGCACTCCCCATATTTGCCCCCATTGTACGAGGGTCTTCAAGCGCTCCGAACATCTTGGACGGCATGTTCGAACTCGTTAGTGTTCCCCGCCCTTGGTCTTGCTTGGCCTATCTCTTACGTACTTGGACTGCATGGCAGATACGAAGGAGAAGCCCTTCGTGTGTGTTTGCGGGGCTGCATTCACACGCCGGGATCTCCTGACGAGGCACCACCGCCTCTCATCACACCATGGCCAGGCCGAGGACCAACAGTCCACACCTGATTCTGCCTTAACGGGCCTCCCGGACTCGGAGCCACTGCCCGGCCTGGGACAGACCCATGTGTGGCCAGAACCACAAAATGCTCCTGGCGAAGGGGCTGCTGTGACTAACGGCGAAGGGATGCTGGACGCCGAGACACAGCCATACGCCCAACAGCAGCTCATTGTCCCACAGCCCATGTTTGAGTACTGTACGTGAAATTGTTGCTCTGGATTGTGAGCCCGCTTGTTAAGTTGACCTTGTAGGCAATGAACTCAACGACAACTTTCATCAATTTTGGGAGTTTGCAGGGTTTCTCGACGGGATTGGACTCCCAGCCGAATGGAGCCCATATCTGCAAGGCCCAGACTTCACAGAGCAAGAGGCAAGCGATACTGCTTCTGCAAATGTCGGCTCCAATGGCACTCGCCCTGGCACTCCATTCAACTCATGGCTACCTTCAGCCCCTGTTGGCGATAAGCCTCCCGGGAACACGTATGATCAAGGTAGATACTAGCTGCATGGCATCTTCTATGTCTACTTGCTGACATTCCCATCTCTCCCAATAGATGGACCGCACGCGACCCGCGAAGCCACGCCTCCCTTGTTCAAAATCACGGACGACCAGCGATCGCGCCTCCATCAGTCCTTAGAGAGCTATCGGAGTCTACTTGATCCCGACTTCCGCCTGCCTTCGCGTCATGCGTTGACGCGCTACATCACCAGCTACTTCGAGGGCTTCCACTCTCACATGGTCTTCATGCATGTGCAAACGTGGCCCGTGTTCGACAGCCCGCTCGAGCTCGTCTTGTCTGTGGCTACCATTGGGGCCCAGTATTGTTTCGAGCACCGCAATGCAGAACGCCTGTTCCATGCAGGCAAGGCCATACTGTTTGAGAGGTTACGGCAAGAAGCTGGCCGTTTTGGACCCAAGACGGCCAGTCATCTAAGCCTCCAGGGCAGGTCACCCAGCCGGCGTGCCTACGATGACACCGTGGAAAGTCGGGCTATTTGCGGAACGTGGGAGCCGATTGATACCGTCCGTGCCCTTCTGAATCTCATGGCTTATGCGACTTGGGAGATGAAGCAATATCTTGTACAGGAAGCGTTTGCCTTACAAAGTCTGCTGATCCAAGTCCTTCGCGATATCGGCTTGGAAGAGTCTAAAGATTGCGAAGTCGACTTTGACTCCGAACAAACGCCCTTACACACTCGATGGATAGCTTGGGTCCATCAAGAGTCTGTTAGGAGGGCGAAGCTCATCGTCTTCTCGTTTACGCACACGCATAGCATTGCTTACAATGTCTATCCACCTCTGAGGAGTAATGAGATCCACCTCCGGCTACCGTGCCACACGAAAGAATGGCGAGCGCCCACTGCACAGGCATGGCAAGCTGCCCGTCGCGAAACGAAGAAACAGCAACTGTTGTTTCAGGAAGCACTATCACGTCTCTTGCGCGATGGAAACTGCTCACTAGATCCTGTGCCTTCACCCATGGGTAATTACATACTGCTTCACGGTCTTCTACAGCGAATATACATCGTGCGGGACTTGTCACTGCCTATCATGGATCAGTGCGCCTCTCTGCCACCGGAGGAGTTGCAGAAGCTTGAGTAAGTCCCCTTTCGTGAGACTCCTTCCTCGTAGCCACCGACCGTGTAACTGAACGTCTTTCTTGCTATAGCCGAGGCCTCCGGTCCTGGACGACGAGTTGGCAACAAGCCCCCGAATCAAGTCTTGACCCAAACAACGACAATGGCCCCATTCCCTTCACTTCCAGCTCGCTTCTTGGACTGGCGTATGTCCGCATATACCTCAATATCGGACCACATCGCCAACTCGAGTCCAGGGATCCGGACACGATATCCAAGGCACTGATCCGCTGCCCCGATGTGGAACGAAGTGATGGTGTAATCTCGGCCCTTCTGTACGCGGCACATGCGCTGAGTATACCGGTGAGACTCGGCGTAGACCGCGTGGCACGTAGTCAGGCGTTCTTCTGGAGCGTACGTCACTCACTCTCTGGCCTTGAATGTGCCGTGCTTCTGAGTAAGTGGTTGGCATCTCTGCATCGTTCTATGGATACCGTCGCTCTTAATGGTTAGTTGCGTCTATGAAAACTCCTGTCGAATCTTTCAAGTGAGACCTGACATCTGTCACAGCAGGTGAAGACCGCATGCTTCATTGGGTCCGCTGCATTGTCGAAGAGGCACTCTCGGTTATGGACTTTGAGGACGAAGAGACCGAGCAGAGCTTGGACCCCAAAGGCCTTAGTCTTGCTGTGCTCAAGATCTGGCCGCACTTCTTCAAAAGCAACACACAGTGGCGATTTATCAACGTCATGGGAGCAAGCTTGGAGCAATACCGTGATCTTCTAATCCAGGAATATGAACGACAGGTATAGTGCTGGCGAGAAAAACAACCTCAACTTCTGAACAGCTCCTTCAATACTTTTACGATTATCATGTGTGCATTGCAAGGAGTTGGAAACTGCTTTGAATCAGGTTGGCGTTGTGTGTCCTTTTCATGGACTCCATTATGGTGGAGTAAATTGGGATTGCCGATTTGAAGACCCGGATATAACAGGATCTCAAGCATTGAAGATTCGGGATGACCAATCAAAATGGAACTTTAACAGGAGGAGGCGGGCTGGCCCCTTCATAAAGACACCTCAGGCGCATATTGGAGTTACTTCGTCGACCTGCCCCGCAATGAGCCCGTTCTCCATCTGTTAGGAGCCCAGATATGTGTGATTATAAGTCCCAATTAAGTGTGCCCACGTATAATTGGGGTACATGTTGATCAAGCGTGGAAATCTGACATCCTAAAGAAGTGGAATGAGACGATGCACTACATAAAGCTCATAATTCTAGCCCAATACGTGTAAAAAGGTCCTTGAGATCAAGCCAAACTTTCCGTCAAGCTGCTTGAAGCATATTTCCGAAATTAATACGTCGACAGGATGAGCAGCACTAAGCTCTTTCAACCAGTCCAGCTCGGGCGGCTAACTCTGCAACATCGAGTAGTCATGGCACCATTGACTCGCTTCAGAGCCGATGAGGATCATGTACAATTGCCGAAATCTCTCGTTTACTACACCCAAAGAGCCAGCACGCCGGGCACGCTCATCATTGCCGAAGCAACCTACCCCTCACCGAAACATACTGGCGGAGAACACTCGCCAGGTCTTTGGTCCCAAGCGCAGATTGAAGCATGGCGAAAAGTTACTGAGGCCATTCACGCCAAAGGTAGTTTCATCTACTGCCAACTGTGTGCTCCTGGGCGGGCTGGCTCCAAGAACGGATACTCTCCATACAGCCCCAGTCCCATCCCCATGACCCCGGGAGGCCCGGTCCCTCAAGAGATGTCGGAGGACGACATTATTGAGTGCATCCAGGCCTTCAAAGTCGCGGCTGAGAATGCAATTGCCGCCGGTTTCGATGGCATTGAGTTGCATGGAGCGAACGGCTATCTGATCGACCAGTTCACCCAAGATATTTGCAATGTCACGACTGACAAGTGGGGTGGCTCCGTTGAGAACCGTGCTCGGTTCCTTCTTGAGATCACCAAAGCATGCGTGGACACTATCGGAAGCGACAGGGTGGCTGTAAGGCTGAGCCCGTGGTCAACCTTTCAGGGCATGAAGATGGATACGGCGCTTGCGACTGAACAGTTCTCGTACGTTATTCAAAAGCTCAAAGATATTCAACTGTCCTATCTCCACCTTATCGAATCTCGAGTGATCAACAGCATCGACACCGAAAAGGTTGAGGGACTAGAGTTTGCATTTGATATCTGGAAGAATCAGTCACCAGTCGTTGTTGCGGGTGGGTTCGACAGAGACTCTGCTATGAAGGCAGTGGATCACGAGTACAAGGAAACGAACACTCTGGTGGCATTTGGGCGGTTCTTTGTGTCGACACCTGATCTCGTCTTCCGAATTCTCCACGGACTCGAGCCCAACCCTTACGATCGGTCAACGTTCTACACGCCAGTCCAAAGCAAAGGTTACATCGACTATCCTTTCAGTGAAGAATATCTGAAAAGTGAGGAGTATCGGGCCACAAGCATGCTTAACTAATTATCGATATAATATTATGCTGTTGCCGTGAGTTTATATTATATGTACATGGGCCTTTCGATTCAATGCGCCAGATGCACTCGCGAGAGTCAAGAACATGAAGCTCACCTTAGCATTGCAAACTTGCTTAGCAAATAGAGGCATTTGGCAATTTTTAGAATTAAGCTTCCTGGACTGTTACATCTGCGGCTCAGTTGTCGATCCTGACCGGTGAACTCCCGAGTTTGGGTCGCACCACCTAAGAACGGTAGCCACGGAAGCTCCCAGTACTGATGTATGCAAGATATATTACCGGGAACATCAGATTATTAACACGGCACTTCGCACGAATGAGAACGTTCGTCATGTGTTCAAGTTGCCAGGGCTGAGATATCCCTGTCGATCATTCCTTCTATTCAGGCTAATATGCAGTTCGGGAATTTCCTCAACAGAGGATGCGGGGATTATTCCAGGTACGTCGACCTCAAATCAAGTGCATCCCACGCGGGTCGAGCTGACGGCAATGTCGTCATACCAAAAGGTGTTGGAGTCCCCGCCGTAGGATTCCCAGCCAAAGTAAATGGCCGTGACCTTGGGCTTGATGCTGCTCCTCTGCCACTGGGCTGCATTGGGGTTGGCGGTACCCGCCTTGCTGGTGAGGCCAGCAATGGCATCCCCATTCAGCCATGTCTCGACCGTGCCGTCTGGGCCCAGATGGTACTCGAAGCATTGCCACGATCCGGTGGGAAGGGCCTTGGAAGAGGCAATACCTTGCGGAGACAGGTCGGGAAGAGTTGCATCATCCGACTCGCGGTTGTACATCAGAATCCTGCTTTGGCCACCGATTCTGAGGTGCTTCTTGCTTCCCTGCGCAGAGTCGGGCATAGTGATGAAAGAGACGTGAGAGTCTGTGAGGGCCCTCGACGCCTTCCTGCTTCATGTTCAATATCCGACCGATGCTGTTCTTCGTAGAGGTGACGGAACTTACACCCAAGCCCTTACATAGACGTCACCGCTGGGCACTTTGGTCGTGCCAAAGAAGACGTGTCCGCAGTAGCCTCCGGCTCCATCAACCCTCATCGAGTTCTTGCCGCTGTGTGCAGTGGAGCTGTCTAGGGTGACCTTGCCGCCCTGGTTGCAGTCGGGAGCGTAGGTGGGCCAGGCCGTCTGGTCCCATCCTTTCTCAAAATCATCGGCGACTTGCGCGACCGAGAACGGCGCGAGAGCGAGAGCAAACAAGGCCAATTGACACAGCATTTTGTCGAAGATGAGTTGATTTGAGTCTCGGCGAACTAAGCGAAGACGAGGAAACGGAGCGAGAGCGTGATCAGAAGCATTTATATCCGGGACACTGTAGCCGCCCGGCGATTCTTCCTCCGCAATTGCTGGGTTAGTAATTGCGTGGTTGTATCCCGTGTTTCGGAAGCGCCGTGGATCGTCCCGTACCAACCACACCTGCTTGCGAGAAACGAAATTTCGGGTGGTATGCACTCAAGGTGCATTGCTTTGAATCGCTTGAGTTAGAAGGGCAACTTCGTCTACTTGAGACAAAATTGAAGTCGTTAGAGGGCCTCTCTGGCCATGAGTGCCCCGCAACTCCGCATCACATTGACTCAACAAAAAGTCAAGATGCATGTGGTGAGAAACTACATGCCAAAATAATGGGAGATTTGATCAGTAAGTCATCTGAGTGTTGAATTTTTAACAAGCTCAATGCCCCCAGGAAGGAGACTGTACACCTACAATTTGAACATTTAGTTGAAGATCTATATGATCCGAAGCCTTATTGCATCACTAGTCGCTCCCTCAGAAGCCGTGCTGAAATACAAGGTCTCTCTACTCTACAGTCGGTAGTAGGAGGCTTTTTTGTCAAGTTGTATAACGTATTCTTGATCCTTGCAACTCTTCAGCAACACCTGACACTTGGAAAATTTGTACTTATCTATCACAAGATATGGCCAATCTGGCTGACGCCTCACACAAGCGACCGAGGTGTAGTCTTCCACACAGCTATACCAACGGCATAATCTACTCGTAATTCACGCAGAGTCCAATGATCCTACGCATTTCCATTCAATGCTACGGCGAATAGTTGTTACCTAGATAGCTGACATATAAAACTTGAAAGCGGGGTCGGGTTTGAGAATTACTAATCAATTGCGTGATCTTTATGAAAGCTTTTGGGCCTTGTTTCCTTGGCCGACTTGACTTCGCTGGACCTGTCTGATGCACCACCACGATATTTCACACTCATCGTCTCCAAGATGACCACAGGAATCTTCAAATATCTTGACCCAGCGACAATTGTCGAGCACGAACAAGTATGGGGCAAAGTCGACACTGACGTCACTTCCTATGCGCGTCTCGAGAAGACCCTCCCTGTCGCCAACATCCGCGATACTCCTGATGCCTTTGGCACCGATGTGTCCGGTTTTGCCGTTTTCAACTCTCCGACGAAGGGAAAGTTATTCCACGACGACCAGGTGGTAAGGCGGGACTATTATGACGAGGTTGAGGCACTCCTCCGTGAAAAGATTCCTGGAGTCAAGAAGGTTGTTATCTTCGACCACACAATCCGGCGGAATGACCCCGGCTCTGCACGACAGCCTGTCCAACAGGTCCATGTGGATCAGACCCCGAAAGCTGCTGAGAGCCGCGTAAGAAGACATGTTCCCGCCTCGGAGGTGGATGATCTTCTACAGCGCCGCTACCAGCTCATTAATGTCTGGAGGCCGATTTCACACCCTGCGACCGACTTTCCTCTGGCTGTGGTGGACTGGCGATCGACGTCTCCACGTGATCTGGTAGAGGTGAAGCTCTTATATCCAATTAGAGACAGAGACCAAGACGACGATGACCGCGGGAAGGAAGTGCTACCAGACCCCGCCAAGGCAAGGACAACTGAAGGCTACGAGGTAAAAGGTCTGTATTCTTTGGTACAATGAAGGCCCTTGACACAAGTCCAGAAGCTGATAGGGACTCATAGGAGAGACGTATGGCATTCTTCACAACGACAGCCATAGGCTCTACTACGTCAAGGACATGACCCCGGATGAAGTCATGTTCATCAAGTGCTTCGACTCGATGAGCGAAGGACAGCCACGGGGCAAACCTGGAATAGCCGCCCTGACACCCCACACCGCTTTTGTTGATCCCCAGACACCAGAGGGAACACCGGCACGACAAAGTATTGAAGTACGATGCCTCGTCTTCCATAATGATCGAGAGAGTTGTTATCTTCGGTTGTTGTCTCCATAGATCGGTTTTGTCTCGCCATGTGGACTGCCGAGATTGCTTATTAGCCAATGATGATTGCTTGACAAGGATTATCTGTTGCCTTGTGCGATTGCATTTGCGAAGAGGGAGTGGGTCGTCTATTGACTTTTGACTTCGATCCTGCTTTATATCCGTTGAATTCTGGCAAGGCGGTACCAATTCCAGTCTGAACCTAAACGGCAGCGAGAGTACCGCATAGAGGCTTGGTGATTGCTGCACAGGTCTGCGTCAAAGTTGTCGAGCTCCTGTTGCAATAAATAGCAGAACTCCGGGACAAGTATCTGCAGTCTGGCTGGGCCGAGTGCATATTGGCAACACTCTCCTGGGAAAACAAGCGAGATGTCAACGGTAGTCCGGGGAACTACCAGACTGTGCATATCTACCATCCTACGCTCAGTGGCGTAACAGCACCCAACGGTGCTGGAGCGGCGCTTAACTAGCGACAACCATCATACGTTACGATTATTTGTAGAGCGAAGCGCCGACGTCTACCTTCAGGAGGAGAATGGCAGGGCAGCTTGGGAAGTAGCTTTTGATCTGAAGATGCTTGATGTTGCCGAGTGCCTTGACAAAGTCGCCACGGGGGAGCTAGACCCAGCGACCCGAGAGACTGTCATTTGTGGCTGCCTGTCTGACCATGGGTGCAACGCATAAGCCAATGGAATGCCTGCCATTACCACGGACATCACACCATCTAGAACTCGATCGTTCGTTGTAGCAGTGTCAAATAAAGCCGGTATCTGCATCCAGGCTAGTGGGATATGTCTGATTGGGGCTGAGAAGAGCAACACCTGATATTGATATTGTTCTCCTCGATCCCCCCCTAGGAAGAACCCGGCATGCCTGAGGTTTGAGGGGTTGCGGACGTGCATGAGCGGGAGCCACGCCACTGCTCTTAACGCATTATGCTCTACCGGGGCTATCTTAAATAGGAAGTAATAAACTCAATTTTTCTCGGCCGTGGCACCCAGCCGCTCCATTCTTGGCTCCGGACAGCGTAACCACGGGCCCAAGGGGACGGGCGGTCCATACTTCTGGCAACCTCTTTCGGACCCGACGCGTTTCTGGGTATCCATAACGGGCGCGTCTTGAATTTCACCGAGTCTCGCCAGTTAAAAGCCCCCGTTTCCTCCGAATCTGCAGGTCCTTGAGCCATGACGAAAGCGAGCTGCACTGCACTATTCACATTATCAAACCGGCCGTTGATAGCCATTACTCATCTATACATGTGCAAAATACAAATAATGTGGCCAATCATTTATCTTGCCCACCACTAAACACTCCAACCTGACCATGGCAGTTGAGCGCGGGCAATTCTGCTATGGTGGTGGGTGGTGCGACTGGAAATCAGTGCCATCAGGGACTTTGCTCTTGGTGCGATAAGCCTCTGATGCTCTTGTACAGGATAAAATGGTGGTGATACAGGTATATGAAAAATATCTTACGAGATACTGTATAGAAATATCGATAAATGATGCCGTCGCCCACATCGGCAAGCGTGGGATCGTCATCGGACCGGCCAGCTCCAGCCCACGGCGAACACCAGACAACAAACACGAGTGATCGACAGGGCGAGACTTGCCCATCCTGTCGCCCGAGTAATATCCCTCACTTTTGGCTAGGTACTCGAGACCCACGTGCTGCCCCATGGGGAGGCAGGTTTTCGCCTGACGAATCCGGGGGTTAATTTGGATAATCGGCGCTTCTATGCAGTTTTGCCGGGACTGTCCACATAACGGCCGCCTCGACGCCCCAGCAGCCCTAAGCTGGCAATATCCATGTGGCCATGCTTATGGGCAGCAAGAGGAATGATAAAACGACCAGTACAACAATATCGATTCGGATCTTGTTCTAACGACCGACTAGGAATGGCTCCATCGGCAGTCGGAAGAGCGCGGCCTGACTCTTGACGGCCGCCCGCGAACAAGTCCGGCACATCTCAGATCGCATGGTCGACATCATCTATCTGGCGATGACCAGTTCATCCGTGTGAGCTCCTTTAAAAAGATGGATGGCCTTCGTCCAAATCCGGACAGGCCTCGCGCTCGAACCTGGGAAGACTTCTGAAACCTGGGAAACCTTAAAGCCAACGGCCTGGGTAGGCGATCCCACCTTGCAAGCCCTTCCTCTTTCCCTCGTTTGGTCACTACGTCTGTATTTGCCTTTCCAAACCTCTCTGCGTCCCTGGGGAACTTGGGTCTCTCTCTCCCTCCCCACCATGCCTCTCGAAAAGTCCCAGGGCGGCGCCGCCAGGCGGCGAGACGGCGGTCAGGACCACGACGACGCAGAGAAGGGTCTGTACGACTACACGCACCGCCTGCCGGTGCTGCCGCCGCTCATTCATGTCGACGAGAAGAAGCCCTTCGAGATCGACACGAGCTTCATGTCTCCCATGTCGCCTGTCCACGAGGGCATCACGCCGTCGTCGAGCGTGCCCGTCCTCTCGCTCACGGCTGCAGTACCCGGCGGAGCCGACTCGGACAAGAAGGCCGCGTTACCGGCCCGACCCAAGCCCAGGATCAGCCGATTGATCCTGATGCAGCTCTGGTTCAACACCTACCGGAAGCTCTTCACGTTCGTGACCCTCTTCAACCTGACAGGGATCCTCCTGACGGCACTGGGCCGGTTCCCGTACGGCGAGACCCATCTTGGCGCGCTAGTGCTGGGCAACCTGCTGTGCGCTATCTTGTTCCGAAACGAGCTGTTCCTGCGGGTGCTCTACATGGTGGCCATCTATGGTCTCCGTGGTGTAAGCTTATTTCTTCCCCACGCAACCTCCTTTCGTTACATCAACGGCCCGCTGATCGAGGAAACCCATCTTGCATTTGCAGTGGGCCCCAGTGTGCGTCAAGCTGGCCGCCACATCGTTCCTGCAACACGTCGGAGGGATCCATAGCGGATGTGCCCTCTCCGGCGCTAGCTGGTTAGTGTTCAAGATCGTCGATATCATCCGGTACCGAGCGGTGCAGCACAGCTCCGTGATTGCCACTGGCATCGTCACGAACGTTTTTGTCATCATCTCTGTACTAAGCGCATTTCCGTGGGTCCGAAAGTGAGTATAATGGCGCAAGCTTGTTCTGCTCCGTCGTCTTGTTCCTGGCATTTGCCAAGTCACCGACTAACACCTGGCAACTAAACCTAGTTATCACCACAATGTCTTTGAGAAGCACCATCGGTTTATCGGCTGGTTGGGCCTGGCGGCGACCTGGGTGTTTGTCATTCTTGGGAACACCTACGACATCAAGACCGGAGAATGGCGGCACAACGCAAACACCCTGCTCAGCGCTCAGGAGCTGTGGTTCGCCGTCTTCATGACCATCTTGTATGACTCCCTCACCCCTGAATGGTTCACCTCTCTTGCTAATATGGTCTCAGTGTTCTGATCCCATGGGTCACCTTGCGTGAGGTCCCTGTGGAGGTTGAGATTGTACGTCATCCCGTCGAGTCTGTCTGATCCCCAAGCTGACAATTCACGCAGCCATCGCCCAAGGTCGCAGTGATCAAGTTCGAACGCGGCATGCAGCAAGGCCTGCTGAGTAGGATCAGCCGCACCTCGATCATGGAATACCATGCCTTTGGCATCATCAGCGAGGGGAGAAAGTCCCCGCACCACTACCTGATCTGCGGCGTCCAGGGCGACTTCACCAAGGAGCTCGTCGCCAACCCGCCCAAGACGCTGTGGACGCGAGAGCTCAAGTTCGCGGGCGTCGGCCACGCTTCGGCCATGTTCAAGAGGGGAATTCGCGTCTGCACGGGCACGGGGATTGGCGCGGCGCTGTCGACGTGCATCCAGAGCCCTAATTGGTTCCTCATCTGGATAGGCTCCGACCAAGAGCGGACTTTCGGCCCGACCATCACGGGCATGATCCACAAATACATCGAGCCCGAGAGGATGATCCTCTGGGACTCGAAGAAGAGGGGCGGCCGCCCGGACACGGTGCAGCTGCTCAAGGAGACGTGGGACAGCTTCGGCGCCGAGGTCATCTTCATCACGTCCAACATGCAGGGCAATGACGAGATGATGCAAGGCTGTACAGCAGGTAGGACTCGCACTTCTCTTCTATCATGGCGATCGTATGCTAATCTTAATCACCAATTAGCCGGCCTGCATGCCTTCGGCACGCTCTGGGACTTTTAAAGACCCAGGGCTTCTGGGGATAATATAACGCCGAGAAGGGCTGGTAGTATCGATGGGAGCCGAGACGATAGTAGCGAACAATCACGGAGGGGCTTTGGTTGGGATGGAGTTTCAGAGGCATTTGGGGCACTTAATTCATCATCATCATCATCATCCTCGTGGTTCCGAGGCAAATAAATTAGAAGCCCGAACAACTTAAAAATAAGTATGTACAATAAGCATAGCCCGGAGGATGAGAGGGGCAGATTCTTGATCTCCTCCCACCGTGATGGTGCTGGAGGGGCTTACAGAGCAGATAGCAACCATTTACTCGAAGAACTTGAAGCTGTAGCCCGAGTTGTCGTGGTCGCCGGGGGTGTTGCCACCACGGTGGTAGTTGGTCTTGCTCCACCAGACCCAGCTGCCGGTGAACCAGTCACGGTTCGACCAGCTGTAGGTCTCGCCCTTCTTGACGGCATGGAAGACGAAAGGAATCCTCGAGGTGCCTCCCTGGCTGTTCCTGATGTCACCGTTGGGCATCACAAAGGTATGGTGGCCGGGGCCATCGACCTGGACGGTGGCGTCCCAGCCGGACATCATCCGGTCCTGGTGAGAGCCGAAGAGGCATCCGTTGGACTTGTACCAATCCCAGACATTGGTGGGGTTACCG
Organism: Thyridium curvatum; assembly: GCF_004353045.1. NCBI lineage: Eukaryota > Fungi > Ascomycota > Sordariomycetes > Thyridiales > Thyridiaceae > Thyridium > Thyridium curvatum. The sequence continues at coordinate 165,579 of NW_022156770.1, read as the reverse complement.
CCCTTCTTCAGACGAAGGTCAGCCAGGCAGTACTTGGAGCCCCAGCTGCCGTTGGCGGAGTAGACGATGTGCAGCTGGCCGTTGGGGTCGATGATGGCCTCTGGGCCCTCGTTGATGAGCGGGCTGTCGCCCTGCTCCCACGTCTCCTTGGGCTGGGAGATGATGAAGCGGCCGCCGGTGCTCTGGGTCGGGCTGCTCATCTTGCAGATGTACAGGTTCTGCATGCCGCCGCTTGTCTCGCCCGACCAGCCGGACCAGACGAACCATCGCTGGCCCTCAAAGATGAAGAGGGTGCCGTCGATGGCCCAGCGGTCATCGGGCAGGTTCACTTTGGTGTGGCTTGAGTAGGTTCCGTCAGGGGTGTCGGAGCTGATGGCGTACATGCGGTGGGCGGGGCCAGTGCCGGCGGCGAAATGGATCCACGTCTTGCCGCTGTCCATGGAGATCTCAGGGGCCCAGACCTCGCCCAGGTTGGTAGAGTCGGACCAGACCTTCTTCCGCTCGACACCATCGGCGCCGAGGCCGAGGAGGGAGGTGGCCTTGCGGACCCAGATGCCACCGCCGGCCGACTCGACCGAGAAGTAGTTGTCACCGACCTTGATGATGGAGGGGTCGGCGCCATCTCGGATCTTGGTGGCGGCAGTGGAGAAGTCGACTAGCAGGCAGAGCACGACCACGAGGGCCAGAAGAAGGCCGGCCGAGTGCCGCTTGAAAGAGGCCACAGGGGACAGCATGGCTATTGTCGTTGTTGTTGTCGTCGCCGGTGCAGTGAATGTCGAATGGGTGAACCCGGTGCTGCTGCTGGACCGATCCAATTCCTTTAGTTTTTGTCGCGAATCTTGTCGACTTAAATACCTGGATCTCGCGTCATCACCATATTACCCCAGTGTGTCTGTGGATCGACCACAGGGCGGATGGGTTTCTAATTTGGGACCCCGGCGGTGCCGCCAAGAGTCGGGAATCCTCCATCTTGGGCTCTTGGGCTCGGTGCAATCCATGCTTGAGTGATCCTGCAACGTTGCCAGCAAAATGAGGCACTGGAACAGAGACTAAAAGACGCCGTTAGAGGCAGTGCTGGAAGCTTCGCTGAGAGCCAGTCACTGCGGGATGTGGGATGAGCAGGAGACCTTCCTGCACGGGCAAGGATCAGCCCCTTGGCCTTCTGTCCTTCAATTCCGATGACATGTTCGAGCGCGAGCTGGTGCTGAAAAGACTGGACCAGAAGCGAGCAGAGTACAAGAAGCGAGTCTGTGCCGCACCCTAAGCAAGACATCCCACCACGAACCATTACCCCTATCTGGCTCTCTTGCCGCTTCACATTCGCCATCCCAGCGTCGACGCAGCATGTCCGAGAAATAAGCATCAACACCTAACCCACAATAGGATTCAAAAACGTTCATCACTGCCACCTGACCATCAAAATCAAACCCACTCTTCCACTTTGCGGGCGGTGGTGAAATGGCACAGTCATCCTTAGCTCCATTTGGACGCCGCATTGCAGATCACGCCATGGCAAGAAATCCCCTGTTTACTCTCTAGCGATAGAAAGAATGAAAGAAAGTCTTCATCCTGGCCTTTGCCCCCGAAGGAAGGCTGGCTGTATTGTAGATCATGCAATCGATGTCTCTGAGAAGGAAGGGCATCAGGATGTCTTCAATTCCCGAGATTGACGGCATTGCCGGACTGACGGGAACAGCCGTGGGTCGGCTTCGATCTAGCCAGTGCTCTCTTCCGGCCTGGAGGCGTTTCAGGACAGCACAAGCACAAGTAATTAATAGACTACAGTGGGCCATTCTCTACAGCAGTTGATGACGCGGGCCAATACGACCCAAAGACCACGACACGCTGTCACTCTGCTTCCACGCGCACGGAAAAGCACGTTGACAATAATTCATTGTCATCATTGAAGGCCGAGCTCATGCACTACTTCTTGACAAACCCCCGATTCCCATGCACTCGAGCGGCGGGTTACTCATGGTCTCTCCTGCCAAGCGTTACATTTCCTGACCGCGCTGATCACGGTCGCTTTACGGCGACTTTGGTCACGTCACCTCGAAGGACAGCTTGGTTTTCTAGCACGTTCACCAAGACGCGACGTCAGTCAAGGACGCCCATGGACATGCCCATTGGCTGATGTTTCGCTGTCAGCACTGAAGCTCGGATCTAATCGGGCGATAGCCGCACCTCCACCACCAGCTTTGTAAGGTCTTGAGCAGGTGCCGGACCCTACCTAGGCTCATCTGAGAGCGGTACCCCGCGTTCAAGATTGCCTTAAAACGAGCAAACACGGAGAAACCGTTCGGTGTTCTTGTTCGGAAAAGCCCACAAATGGGTCGGATTTGTATAAGCCAAGGTCCTTAATTTGAGTCGGGGATGTCACCTCCACGATCTCAACCATCTGGGAAGGATCAGATCGACTTTCCTGTATCGATATCCTTTGTGCAGGCCGGCATGTCAGACTCAAGGATGCGCCATGGGGGAACGAGTGTCGAAGTGAGCAGATGAGCAGATGTGATCAAGGTCAGAATTGGGACGGCATGACCTGCGATCTACTTAAGCTTCAAAAGACCAGAACAACTGCCTCCGCTCAATTTGTGATCTGAATACTTTCTCGCCTTGCCCTGTCGATCTCAGCACGCAGGTGGCGCGAGATGACGCCGTAGAGTTGCAGCGAGTGACAGCCCGGTGATCCGGGTTCAGGACGCGTTCGCGGGGAAGTTTGGGGTCGACTGTTTAAGTGGTTGCAGGAGGCTACACTCAATGGAGAAGTCTCCGCGCCTCCGAGGTCCGAAGTCAGAGCCTGGTCTTGTCCCCAGGTTCGCCACAATGTACCCTCATTCGAAAAAGGACGGTGGAATCATTGTGAGGACATGACGGTGAGTGGACGAAATGCCGCACCGGTGGCGGCGCCCAGGCAAGAGAACTTTGTTTTGGGTCGCTCTTGACAGCTATTCTGTCGCAGCTCCAACTGCTCGAGTCAACTTTGGTTTTGCTACCCACATTGAGCCTTCATCAGTATTTACCCTGAATCTGGTATTCAGTCAAAGCTTTAACACTTACGATGGCGCCAGGCCGAATATCACGACGCTGTGACTCTGAAACAATTGATTGAGGTCGATAAACCAAGGACAGTTGTTTTGACTGAAGAGGACTGAACGTTGTTTGGAACCCTCAAGAGTGTAATTAGACTGCCAGAGGTCCTGTTATGTTTCTTGAGAGGTCTTGTTGCACCCAATAGTCAACCAGCATTTGGAAACACTTTAGGGCCAAGAACAGCTTATCCTACTACTGAGAATACAGGAGTATATTTCCTATTCCTAATTTTCATGGAGCAAGTATATCCTGGAGTAGATTTAACGCGCTCTTTGTTGACCTTGTAGAGTAACTTTCTCCACAGTCAAAGCTGAAATGGCCAGACTGACAGTGGAGCGACTCCCGAACAAGGGAACAACATCGTAATGAAGCTTAAAAGTTATCCTTGCTTGATGGAGTCGACGCCTACAACGCCTACGACGCAAAGTCGATCGATATGGCGCAGAGTGAAATGGGAAACCCCAGTATATCTGATGATAGGACTCAGTGCTCCTCTCCAAAACGAATCCTCTGTCAGAGCTATGAAAACATGGGATGCCCATCTCACGCTCATCCTTCCTCTGGAAGAGGACTGCGTCTAGTGTAGGATGGCTGAGATCATAGCCACACGAGTTCCCGGTTCCGGCCATGATGGCAGATGGTGCCATCTCCGCCAGACTTTTGCGCGGAAAAACCTTGCGCATTCCAGCCTCTACTTGTCTGCCGGGTTCTCGGCGACAAAGTCCTCGATCCAAGTTCTTAGTGAGCATCCATGACTGGCAGCAATGCAAGCGCAAGAAGTATGCCCTCACAAGAAGATATTATAGGAAGCACGTCCAGTCGTAACCTCCTAGAGTATCGCGGCCGTCGCTGCTCTCATTGTCTCTCTGTGTTCCGGCATCCAAATGCGATCTCGGCGCCGCCGAGTACCCGTTTTCTTTGCCAGTGCCGCCACAAAATTCGGACCGCCTCTTTGGGCGCTTTGCCTGGATTGGGGCGGGATGCTGGGGCTGCCCCGCATTGTTGATAAAAGCTGTGTTTGAGTGACGTCCAAATCTCTACGAAGGGTGCGACTTGGCAGATTGTCTCTAGAATATGGAGCTTCATGAAGTGAAAAGGAGATGTATATGGATGGCTACATGAAATTTCAAACTGCATTGGAGTGTAATAAGGGATAGCAGACTGGACTGAAAAGCCTAGTCTTGGTAGAACAACACATTCAACATTGGGTTAATGTCCAGCAAATGCTGCTCGAATCTTCTGCGCGTGGCGAGATGCGCAAACAAATCCTAAGTCTCCGTGCTCTACATCTAGCACGGTGACGAGCACCGTCTACATCGGGTTCCGTCTCGCATGCTGAAACATTGTGTCTCTCTACTCCGAAGTCGATACTAGCACACTTCTTGACGATCGCGTGTCGCTTCGGGGAAGCACTACACCGAGCATTGGCGCGCTGTGCCATATCCGATGAGGAGATTTACTTCACGTGCTTAGAAAATTGGAGAATCCAATGCGGCTTTGTCTGTATTTAGTCGTGAGGATCTAGACTTGGCATAGCAGCAATGTGATTCGTTATCCTCCTATATCTCAACACTTCCCTGCATGTGCTGGAGCTCAACCCAACCTTCCCCCGCACGCATCATCGTCTCTTTCGGAAATCCATCATGACTCCCACGTACCCCCGTCCCGACTATCAACGTACGGCCCTGAATTGGACGACTTTGGACGGGCAGTGGGACATCGTGTTTGATGATAAGGACGCTGGCAGAGCCGAGTTCTGGCAGAGCAAAGGCATCCCGGCCGATTCCAAGCGTCAGATCCAAGTCCCTTTCGCTTTCCAAGCGCCTGCATCTGGTCTTGGCCTGAACGAAGTCCACGAGGTCCTCTGGTATGAGCGAAAGATTGCTGACATCCGGAGCGCCGAGGAGCTCGCCAAGGGCAACCGACTAGTCCTGCGATTCGGCGCCGTTGACTACAAGTGCTCAGCGTGGGTTGATGGCCACCTTGTTGGCTCCCACCGTGGCGGCCACGTATCATTCGATCTAGACGTCACGGATGCGATCGAGGCTGCTAGCGACAAAAACAACGCGACGTTGACGATCCGCGTAGAGGATTCGGCGTACGATCTTGCACAACCCCGTGGCAAGCAGTATTGGCGCGAGACTCCGGAGAGTATCTTTTATCATCCCACCAGCGGTATTTGGCTTTCGGTATGGCTCGAGAGTGTGCCGCAAATGCGCCTCGCGACGAGCAGTGAAGGCACGATCCTGCGATCTGACGATGTCAAGAACGCTCAGCTGCACGCCAGAGTTGCTGTGACCGGACGTCCTGTTGGATTTGGCTGCTCGGTGGAGATAGTATCGAGCATAGGCGGCCAGCAGGTCGGCAAGTCTGAGAAGAAAGAGTTGCCCAAGGACAAGGGTTTCGTCAACGTCGATGTTCCCATGACAGTGACTGATGTTGCTGGCCTCAAGAGCAAGGGGTTGCCTTTCAACGTCGACGGGGCTGTGTCCGAGAACGGCGTTGCCCTGTGGGCACCTGAGCATCCTCTCCTTTACGACCTGACTATCCGGCTATACGATTCCTCAGATACTCTCGTAGATGAGGTTCAGACCACTACGGGCATGCGCAGTATATCTTGGAACAACGGCGATAGTACGTTCCGCCTCAACGGCAAGCCTTACTTCCAGGCACTTGTTCTCGATCAGGGATACTGGCCTCGCACTGGCATGACTCCTCCTTCACCAGATGCCCTGAAAGCAGACATCGAAATGTCAATTGCAATGGGCTTCAATGGCTGCCGGAAGCACCAGAAGGTCGAAGACCCTCTCTTCCTCTACTGGTCTGATCGTCTCGGATATCTGGTTTGGGGTGAGATGGCCAGCGCCTACGAGTTCAATGACGATTACGTCGAGGCTTTCAATCAGGAGTGGCTAGAAGCAATGAAGAGAGATATCAACCACCCTTGTATTATCACTTGGACCATTGCCAACGAAAGCTGGGGATACGACAAGCTCAAGGACAACATCGAGCAGCGCAATCACCTACGCACACTCTACTATACGACCAAGTACGTCCCCAAAAAAATCGATCTAGAATGCCGCTGCTAATCCGTTTGTATCAGGACTCTTGATCCTTCTCGACCGATCAACGACAACTGTGGCTGGGAACACGTCATCACTGACCTGACCACTTTCCACGACTACGACGACCATGATGTGCTGGCAGAATCCTGCAAGAAGATGGAGGGTGGGATTTTGAACCTGAAACACGGTGGCCAGGCATGGCATCCGATTTTCCTTCCCAAGATAATGGACGGCTCCATCGAGGTAGACGCTCCTCCACAGTACAACCCTGGTCTCCCAGTCATATGCACAGAGTTCGGCGGCGTCAACATTGCCCCTGGGAAGTCCGAAGAGGCTGGAGAGAGAGACTGGGGATACACAACCGCCAGTGACCCCGAAGACTTGCTCTCACGCTTTGAGAAGCTGATCATGGCTGTCGTTCAGGGAGGCCTCATCTGCGGGCTTGTCTACACACAGCTGTAAGTGAAACTTGCAGCCTAGACACAACGAGATGGTGACTGACATGATTAATCTAGATGCGACGTCGAGCAAGAGGTCAATGGACTCTACTCTTTTGGCCGACACGCCAAGATTCCGGCTGCACGAGTAAAGGCCATCCTGGATGCCGCGCAAAAGTATTACTACGAGAAGGTGGCGCCGAAATAGAAGGACAAGCTGGGAGATACGTTCATGTTTCAGTACCACACTTGGGGTATTATCATGTGGGATGGAACAAATATCATCGGATATAAATCAATAGATTTCATAGAAGCCTGCTTGCCCATGCGTGTCCACACTGACACCCTCAATTTTCTCATGCATACCAGCCATTCGACATCATAAAGTCAGTGTCCTGCACATCAGCATTGATCCACGCAAACGAATTCTCGTCCAAGCCCCAGAAAGCATTCGAGAACTGTTGCTGCGGCAGCTCCGCCGGCGCGGTCAAGAACGGCGCCGCGATGTTTAGCCCGGGAGACACTGCCTCGTCCCCGTTGAGCGACAGCGTGCTGCCGCGCATCTTCTCCGGCGTGTGCTTCTCGGACAGCTTCGCTCGCAGGACCCGGAACGGCGCGAGCGGGTGTAGGATCACGTCGACCGACACCTGTGGGGCCGTGTGTGGGCGTCCCGACGTGTCGCTGTACGGTTGCGAGCCGTTGAGGTTCACGGCCGGGGAGGGGTTCGAGGTGGGTGCCAGGTCGACGACCACGGCGCTCCCGCCGGCGTCACTGCGCGTACCAGCACTGTGATGGGGGCTTGCCGTGTTGACCGGCGTGTCGACTGTCGACGGCCCTTCTTCAGCAGGGTTGGTACCGCCGCTGCGGGGGTCGAGTGTGCGGACGAGCTCCTCGGAGCAGGCAAGTGTCATACCCGCAGACGGATGCAGCTCGGTCATGAGTCGTAGATACTCCAAGTCTGTCTGGATGCTCTCTTCTACTGCAGCTGACTGCGTCTGGCGCTCTTTGTTCGTCATGATGTAGAGCTGATAGTAGAGCTTGGTGCGGATGGCTGTGTAGGCGTGAATCGAGGAGCCTGGCTCCGTCATTGATTTGGGAGCGTGCTCTATGGCAAGGCGAAAGACTTTGGTCATCTCACACGCGTGACGAAACCACCTCCGCTTGCCCTCGGCCAGAAACTCAGGGGTTGCAGTCATTGTCATGTTGTTGTGCCGTTTGGGGGGCAGCTGAAGTTCGGGAATCATGGCCCGGTAGAGATCACAGCCACATTGGTGGTAGCCTGTATGTATATCAAACAGGGCGGATAACTCTCCTTGTGACTTGCGGATGTAGATGATCTCTGGGGTCAAGCGAAGGTTCTGGGGCAGCGAAGCTCGCCACTGCTCAAGATCAGAAAGAAGTAGATTGTACTGCGACATGGGACCGCTAGGGTCTTCCTCCTGGACTCGCCTCTTGAGGTACCTGATCGTTCGTTCACGAATGACAAGTAGGTGTATGTAGTAAGCACGATACCCTCCAAGGAGCGGCCCGTTGCTAGTGATTACACCGAGGCCCAAGTGGTCCTGGTGTGCCAGCTGGCCGATTGGCTTCAAGAATGAAGTCATCCCTGCAGTCCTGTAGAAGAAGCCCTGTTCATCCGCGGGCATCTGGATCGACACATCCTCCTCCTCGAACATTTTGATAGGATCGAGGCCTCCTGAACAAGCAAAGTCCAGAATGTAGCAAGCCCACATCAAACGTCTTCTCGTTTCCTTTTCAGTCGCCGACAGGGCCGATGATCGACATTCATAGTCCTCGTCATACTCAACATTGAGTTGTAGGGCCTGGGCAAGGCGGCAAGCTAGGCTGCCCAAGATGAAGCATTGGCTGACCTCATCAACACGCGCGAAGTATTCGTGAAGCAAGACCAGGCACATGAGATTGTTGACACTGATCCTGTGTGCCTGGCTTCGCGTCATCACCAGTGCACACTGCGCCCAGGCCGCGCCTTGTGCTCGGATCTCGGGTGGCTGGTTGGTGGCCCTGCTGGCAAGGGCACACACGGTCATCAGGAGAGGATCTTTGTCATCGTTGCTGAGGAGGTAGTCCATGCGGAGCATGAATGATGGCTCATGAATAAAACCAAAGCAGCGCAGCGGAGATATCTCGTGGAAGAACACCTCCACCAAGCTGCGGATGAGGGCCTTATCATGAAAGTTCCTCAAAGTAGATAGGGGGCTCCCTTCAGCCTGGAGAGTCATCACAGCCGACGTGGCCGACGCTGTCACGGCAATGTTTGTGGGTGACATCGACTCGCTCGTCTTGACCTCGGTCTTGCCGCGATCATAGATGCATTCCTGCTTGCTTTGCTGGCACCGAGCGCAGGCCGGCCGGTCTCCACTGCACTTCTGGCGCCGAGACCGGCAGTAACGGCAGCTGGCAGCCGTCCTGAGGCGCGTAAATCCGGCCTGGTTCAGGTCGTGGCGCCGGGCGGCATCTCCTTGGAGCTGCCTCCGCTCCTTTTGGGACAGACTGGCGTTGTTGGACGAGACGCACTTCACGCCGAGGCGGGCACATCTGCCGCATGAGGAGCCTGTGGCATCGGGTCCGTTCCGGTCACAGCGCAGCTTCCGAGCGCGGCAAGTTAAGCACCCTGCCCGGGAGCGTGTCGCTTGTGTCGTTGCCGGTGTGGACCCGCCGGAAGAGTCATTCTTGCTATCAGAGTCGCCCATTGTCTCGACTGGAGGAAGATTGCGCGGATCAGAGCCCACGCGAGATACGAAAGAAGATGTGGATAACAATTAGGGCTCCAGGTTCGTGTATCGTGTATCGAGAACCGACGGTAAAGATGCGCGCGTATGCAAGTTATGTATGATTTTGGGCGTGCATCTCTGGGCTATAATAGACGATTCTCCTGGCTGTTGGGTTCTTGATCCCGCCTGACCGGTCGATTCAGCACGTCGAGAACCGCGAAAATAATGTGTTGCCCCTGAAGTCAGAAATTGACCTGTTCCTGGAAAAGACACTGCGTCTTTGCTGTGTCTGGCTTCATCTTTCGGCTCGTCGAAGCGACATCCGACAACACTGTGCTACTTTTATTACTCATGACGCACTGCTAGGCTGGCCTTTACCTGCTCAATCCGTCTTAGCGGCTGACAATCATACCACGAATGTCGCTTCGTCGGATGTCGCTTGAGCGGTTACCGCTAACTCCGGGCGATGATCCTGGGAATCGTGGTCATCATTCGTCTGGCCTGCCCAACTCCCTGAGCTTATCTTTATCCCATATCGCGTCGCTTAACCACCGCGGGTTATATGTTGTCCACAAATGAGTTGTCAGGTTGATGTCTAATTAGCGCCATGTCCAAGAGCGGTGTCAGGCTTCCACGCTGTGCTCTGCTAAGATCTCAGCAAAAGCCACCAATAACATCTTATTGGACAACTGTGCCTCCCTCAGGTGTTGTGGGATGAACCAAAGGATGACCGCAATACATAACAGCTGCCAAGCAGAAAATGCTTCTCTACATGCGTTTGAGGTATGACCTCATGTCTAGTTGCGAGAGCGGCGGCATTTGCTATGCAGGCCCCCTTTTCCCCATTTGAAGCAACCGTCTCCCTTACATGCTAAGTCGAAGAACTTCATGACAGTATCCTCCTGCACTTGGATATTGTGCGGCACCCCTGCTGCGCTGTATGCCTCGAACCAGCTATCGGGGCCATACACCGACTTTGTCCAGCCCTTGGCTGGAGTGTCCTCCGTGACCGAGCTGGGCGTGGTGCTCAAGCCCAAAACGGCCGTCCATTCCTTGACAGCCTCGTTGTAGTTGTTGTAGCTCAGCACCTCATCTGCTGTCCCATGGAATATTTGCAACTTTGGCCGCCAGCCGCTGTATCCCGGATACGCGGCCTCGACAATGGCTTTCCACTCCTCTGCCGTGTGCGACACCTTGCCGGTGGCACACGCATCGTTCCAATACCCGTACACACCGCTGTTGTTCCCAGGCGCAGCAAAGCAGCCAAACGGCACGCCCGCAAAAGCCGAGCCGGCGGCAAACATGTCGGGATAAGAGCCCATAAGAACATTTGTCATCATCGCGCCCGATGAGACCCCCGTCGCGAAGACACGGCCCTTATCCCCTCCGTACTTGTCCAGAGTCCAGCGCACCATGCTGGCAATGCCGAGGCTGTCGCCACCGCCGTTATGGGTCAGAGTCTCCCGGGACGACACATCCCAGCACTTGTCCGCCGTGTTGGGCGAGTCAGGGTATATGACGATGAAGCCGTATTTGTCGGCGAGCGTCGCAAACTGAGATCCGCGAAACGCGGCGTTGGCGTCGCCGTGGCACCAGTGAGGATCGACTAGGACGGGCGGGTGCGGAACGAGAGCGTCGGGGACGTAGATGTAGAAACCAACCTTTGTGGGATTGTAGCCGAAGGGCTCGGCGATTCTTTGAAGAGATGCACCGGAGATCACCGACACAAGCCACGGAATGTAGGTAACAGCCCTTCGAAGAGTCGCCATTTGAATACCAGGTATTTCACTAGGACTGTGAATCATTGATCAAATATGATCACCAGGAATAGAAGGTAAGGATCTCTCATTACATCTTATACTTCGAGCATTCCTTTATTGAGAAGAAAGGCGAACACATGAGATTAAAGGTTGCATCAATTGTCCGAATCGGCGGAGGTACGGGCTCCGCATGATACTTGTGGTTAACCTAGTTTTAATAGCCGCCTGCTGAGTGCCTCAACACGCGTGGAACTTCTCTCGAAGATCGTGGATAACCACCGTATAACTACCAACATGATTTGATTAAAGACTAGTGATACTAATTCTTGCGATCGAACATGTATTTACTACGATCAGACTTCTTTAGTGCGCGTGGTAGTCAATGATCTTTCCGCCTTCCTTCTCATTCTCAAGCCTCGCTGCAGTAGAGCTGGACCTCGATTTCTCATCCACTCCCTTAGTACTGAAAGCCGCTGCAATGGCAAGAGCGCCGAATGCAATGGCAACAAGGTAGACAAGTTTGTAGCCCTGCGTGTTGGCCTGCCGGACGGCCTCCTGCACAGCGGAAATGGTCGAGTTGGTGATGCCGGGGACCTTGCTGTAAGCTGCAGGGGTATTGGTCTTCGCGGCCGTGACGAGAGCAGGGAGGGACCCATTGAAGCCAGTCGCCTGGGCTGCGCCCTCGACTTCACCAGGGAGCAGGACCGCGAACCGGCTGGTCTGGATGGACGTGTAGATAGCCGTCGCAATGGCTCCACCAATGAGACGGAAGGTGCTGATCAGTCCGACTGCGACACCGATATCCGTCTGGTCATCGAGATGGAGACTGACCATGCCGAAGGAGAGAGGCGATGGCGGTAGGTTCACGGTCGCGACGAGGATGACGGTGGCAATGGCCTGAGCTTTGTCGTTGGTCCCGACTGACGCAAGAGAGCCAATCAAAGCGGTCTGGATCACCATCATGGTGATGAGTTGCCAGCGCTCGTGCTTGATCCAGGGCATCACACCAATGCAGTACCAACCGGCGATGATGGTACCGAACGAGATCATGTTGGCGTAAACACCACGGATAATGGGCTGGTTGGCAGGCACCCAGAGGAGTCCGGACTGGCGAGGCCAGATGCTACGGCGCGACTGAAGTCAGCAAAACAAGAACCCATCAAACTAGTGCCTATCGGTGCAGGAGACTTACACATTCATACTGTAGTAGAGCATACCAGCAACAAAGCATACGACGAGGAAACTCGTGAACCTATCACAACAGTTAGTTGTCACCAACTTGAGTCAAGTGCGTTGGAAAAGACTTACTTTCGCCACTGAACGAACAGATGAGGAGGCAGGATAGGACATGGAAGAGGAGCATATGCCTCCCAGAAGCCCAGAGCTACAAAGCAGACAAATCCAACCACGATGCAAGCAATGACATGCGCGCTCGACCAAGCATAGAGGCCGCCACCCCAGTTGAGACCGAGCAGGATGAGCAGGCAGCCTCCAGTGAAGAGCAACAGACCAACATAGTCGATCTCCTTGATCATCTGCATCTTGGACTTGTGGTCGGCCTGATGCTTGGTCTCAAACGTGGGTGGGTGGTAGAAGAAGTACAGCATAACGGCCGTGACGCACTCCCAGGCGAAGCACCACCAGTAGCATGTGCGCCATCCAGGCTTGGTGTAGGTGATGAAGACATAGCCGAGAATGGGAGAGATCGAGCTGAAGTGGTTGGCGAGGATCATGATACCTGAATCCGCATAAGTAACCAGATAAATATGTGCGATACATGTGCATTGGCTGGCTTACCAAGGGTCTTGAAGCGGTCCTTGTTGGGGACCAACTCTTGGGCGCAAGCAAAGCACATCTCTTGGAAGCCACCACCAACACCGAAAATGATGCCGCTGGCAATCATCTGGTTGATGCTCTGGCCTGTGGCTCCCACCAACGCGCCAACGGCAGCGGCACCAGCCCCGAAGAGGAGGAACCATCGTCGACCGGCGATATCGGAAAGACGACCGCCGATGGTAACGATGACGGCGGCACCCAAGTTCCAGCTGTATATGTTTGAGTCAATATTGTGATATTTCAAGACACAACAGAGCAGAACTCGGGGATGCAAACTCACGTTATAGCAATCCATGGGTATCGCGTGTCAGGCCCGAGGTCGGCGTTGATATAGGTCAAGACTGCTGCCGGCATGATGAGGGTGAAGAGGTAGCTTTCGTACATGAGGATCAGGGACTGCACAAGTCGTGTATTGTCAGAGACACATCATGATACCAAAGCAAGCTGCAAGCCACGGAGTGAGCATACCAGGACGGCCAGCTTTGTCTTGAGGGTGATCTTGCCCTCTTCCTCGGCGGGGATGCCAGTCTCGAGCTGTGAGCCAGAGTCATCGTGCTTCTCAACATGATCATGGTTGAAAGCCTCTGGCTTGTCTGCCACGGCAGCCATGGTTGGAGTCTTTCACCCGGAGGAGCAGATGATGGCCTAGAGAGAACAGAACTGCACGGAGAGCGTCGTGCGTGACAAATGGGAAACTACAGGAAGAACTCGGGCGTCGAGACACAGAATGCGAAGTGATCGACACGGAGACTGCATCGAGGATGTCAAAGCTCTTTAAGACCCCCCTGTCTTTCCTCTTCGTGTATGTATAGCCAGCGGCATTATGCAGGGTGATGGCAAAGACATTCCACCTACGATGCGAGTCTTCGCGGGGTGTGGCCCGGAATCGGTTTCCCAAGGCTGGGGTACGAGCTAGAGACTACTAGACCACGCCACAGTTCTTCCCCCTCCCCCAGTATGATTGCGGGTAAGTCTTAGGGCTGAAGCTTCGCATTTAAGACGTGTGGCTGCGAGGACGCCTAATGATTCACAAGCAAGACTCGCGAATCCACTCTGGGCTTGGATTGGTCACAAATCAGCCATGTTGATTGACAAAACCATCCACTGGCTCGCCGAAATTCGCCTAATGGAGATAAGCCTTTTTATTCCCTGTGGTCTGGTTCGCTTTTTGACTGGGCTGGATACTTTACTCCGCACCCGAGAGCAACTCTTGCGGGGTACATGCGGGAGCCGAGATCCCCTGTCGGGGCAGTTTATGCTTTTACGGACTTAAAGTGACTAAATTGACGCCCATACTAATCAAGACCAAGTCCAAGTCTTTTGACGGACACCGTATGGGTTGTGGGCAGACACATAGCTTTACTAGAACTTGAGTTTGCCCAAACATCACTAAGCTCTTCAAGCGTGCAAATTTGGACCACAGAAGGTCATTAGCACGCTCAATATGATTTACACCTCACCATTTGGGGACCTCAACGTGCCCACGGGCCTGTCGTTATCTCAGTTCATTGCGAGGAATAATCCCGATGATGTTTCGTCCGACCGAGTCATTGCTAGCGACTTTGACAACCCGGGCCGCTCCTTGACCTTTGGCGAGCTTCGCAAGCGCGCTGCCCAAGGCGCCGCCAGTCTGCGATATGCCTTCGGCATGGGCGAGGGAGATGTGGTGTGCATCTACGGCCAGAACTCAGTCAACTGGCTGCTCCTGTGCCACTGCGTGATGTGGGGTGGAGGGTGCTTCTGGTAGGTTTCATTGCAGGCTGCGTGTAATGTCATCCATGCCGAGGACTTGTGCTAATGGACACGCAGCGCTATCAACCCATTGGCGACACCCTATGAGCTGCAACACTACTTTGAGATAGCCCAGCCGACAATTATCGCCATGGACGGGGGCATGGTGCAGCGAGTCGAGCAAGCGCTGAAGACAGTGAAACTCTCGAGAACTCCGCGCATTGTCGTGATCGAAGGTTCGGACCATCAACAACACACAACGCTTCCGAAGGTAAGTGTGTTCAAAGGATATTTGTTTGAATGATCGTGTTCTCATCTGAGCAATTAGTTCCCCAAGGACTTTATCAGGTTTCAGGCCCGCTCTGTCGCTCCGTTTGACCTGTCCAAGCGAGATAATCGCAAAGTGGCCGTTGGAATGTGTTTCAGCTCGGGGACCTCAGGAAGACCCAAGGCTGTCGTGCTATCCCACTACAATCTCATTGCATATCTACTGTCAATGAGGATAACAAACCCTTTCATCCACAGTGCGCACATGCGAGAGGTGTTCTTCCCACCGTTTGCTCACATCTACGGGCTGGTCTCCGCGGTGCTTCTGTCATCCTACTGCGGCAGCTACATCGTCGCCATGAAGAACTTTGACTTCCTGGCGTACCTAAAGAGGTGTGCCGACATCAGGGCAACAGTGCTGAGACTTGTGCCTGCCCTGGCCGTGAGAATGACCAAAGACCCCGAGGTTCTGAAATTGGACCTGAAGAGCGTCCATACTCTGGCCGTCTCCGGAGCGTCGTTGTCTACTGAAACCGTCAAGGATCTGCAGAAGATTCTAGACCCCTCTGCATCGGTGCTTAATGGCTACGGTATGACTGAGGGGAGTATTTCAATGTTGAGGGAAACGCAAAGTCATCGCGCTGGTAGTTTGGGGAAGCCCGTCGCTGGCGTTTCCATCCGTGTTGTTGATGATGACTTCAACGATGTCCCAGAAGGACAAGACGGTGAGTGTCTGTTCAAGGGGCCGACGGTCTTCCTAGAATACAGGGGAAATCCGGAAGAGACTTCAAACACGTTCAAGGACGGCTGGCTACGCACAGGAGATATCGTGCGCGTAGACGAGGATGGGTATTTCTGGATGACGGGACGGAAGAAAGAGCTTATCAAGTACAAGGGCAACCAAGTGCCTCCTGCAGAGTTGGAGTCGGTTCTGCTCTCACATCCTCACGTCGACGAAGCTGGTGTCGTAGGGGTGTACGACGAAAAGCAAGAGACTGAGCTGCCGGTGGGCGCGGTCGTACTGGGCCCAGCTGTCAAGGAGGAGCACATCCACACCACCCTGGCTGACATCATGCGCCATGTTGACGAACGAGTTGCTCCGTACAAGCGTCTACGTGGCGGGCTATTCCATCTTCCAGCGCTCCCAAAGGGATCCACTGGTAAGTTGGTCAGGCGTGAAATTCCGGCCAAGCTGGCCGAGCATGCAAAGAAGCAAACATCACAGCCAAAGTTGTAGATAGAATTTTATAGAAACGGTTCAATACGATTTACTGAGAATGATTCAATGCTGCAGCAAAACGCCATGTACTGTGGTATGCTTTGCCCTAGCATCGGGCCTGCATCGGCTAACCGGTCCCGGAGGTGGAGAACGTCGTCACTAAGGCTATCCTACTCAAGAGCAATCCCCACGACGCCCTTCACATACTGTTCACGCTCACCCGTCCGACATAGTGACACCACTGGCACATCCTTGTCTGACTTCTGGCTGCGGATATCATAATGCAGCACGAGACCAATGATGTCAGGGACAGGGCCGCCGTCGCATATCTCGAGCAGCTCTTGGTAGATACCCAAGGGAGAGATACTGCCGACACATGGTATTGCATAGCGGTAAGTACCCCATATCGATGCCTCGATCCATCTTCATCCACTGCTAACATGGCGAAAGGCATGCACATTTGCTGCTTGCAACCAGGCCAAGTATGTAGCCGATGTATATCGCATTGCAATCAAGCCTCACCCATCGGACATCAAGTACCAACAGCATGTTCTCAAGAGGATCAAAGGTCAGAAGCATCAGCATATACCTTTGATGACGAAGTCTCTAACATACGTCCAGAGGCTCTACTTAAAACCAGCGTCATCTATGGGATTCCCAGAGTGATCAATGCATTCCGGGCACTGATCACGGCTATCCCTACGCCAGAAGCCAATGAGACTTCCTCCATGCGCAGCCACATAAAAGTTCCGGCCGAGTTGGATGAGAGAGGGCTGACTTATATGCGCAATATCTTTCGGGCAGACCTAGACCCTTTCCTCGAGACCATGGACAACTACTGGCCAGACCTTCGCACGCTCGTCGTGACAACCATCTACGGCTACTACCAGTCTGATGTGAGCATCTTGGGCCCCATCATAACAAGCCAGCTCAACATTGCCACCCTGATGACCATGGATGTCACTGCCGAAGTAGCTTGGCATATGCGCGGTCTGATCAGGAATGGGGGAACGCGGGAGCGGATCGACTATGCATTCGACATGGCTACGAGGATATGTGAGATCTGCGACTTGCGACTCAAGAACACCATGCCCAAGCCGGAGGATGTGATCAATCAGGAAAGACTCTTTGTACCAGACAAGCCTTTGCGGGCCAAGATATGATTCAACATGTCTTTCATGATCATTTGTTCTTCTTCTATATAGTTGAATTGTGAAAATGTGCTATGAGACCCTATTTAACAGTTCCAGCCGCCATCGATAGGGATGTTCGTCCCACTGATATACGTAGACTCATCGCTCAGCAGATAGGCGATCAGATGGGCGCACTCCTCCGCGGTGCCGATGCGCTTCAGCGCCGCCTGCTCGTGCTTCTCCTCGCCGGCCGGGGTCTCGCCGATTGCCCGCGCAGCGCGCGACATGGGAGTCTCAATACGGCCGCTATATATGTCTGTGTTAGCACATGCAGTCCCACAGCGGGTATCAGTGAATAAAGAGGAGAACCTACGGCTGGATGGCGTTGACCCGGACGCCCCTGTGGCCAATCTCCTTGGCCGCCGTCCGCGTCAGGCCCGTGACGGCGTGCTTGGACGCCGTGTAGGACCCGTTCTTTGCGCGGCCGGTGGCGCCCGCGATCGACGAGGCGTTGACGATGGACCCGCCGTCGGCGATGGCGTTCATCTGCGCCTTGAGGCAGTGCATCACGCCCGTCGCGTTGACGCCCATGACAAAGTCCCACTCCTCAAAGTCCTGCTCGGCGAGCGTCTTGACGCCGATGGACCGCGGGATCACGCCCGCGAGGTTGGCCGCGCCGTCGAGGCGGCCGAACCGCTCGACCGTCGCGGCCGTCCAGCCCTCGACCTGCTCGTAGTTGCGCACGTCGAGCGGGAAGACCATGACCTCGGCGCCGGGGTGCCTGCGCTCGATCTCGGCCTTGACCCTGTCGAGGCCCTCCTGCTGCAGGTCGGCGAGGGAGAGCTTGGCGCCCCGGGAGGCAAGGAAAAGCGCAGTGGCTTCGCCGATGCCAGAGGCCCCGCCGGTGAGGGCGACGACCTTGTTGGCAAAGTTCTGGTTCGACATGGTAGGTGATGTGTAGCTACTGGGGGCAGAACAGGGGAGACAGATGGATATTAGGTTCAGGTCAGACAATATAGGAAAGGAGCTCAGTCGCTTCAGAAAGCCAAGATGTCTAGCACGCACACTTGGAACTTACCCAAGCAGCGGGGGAAGTCGGGGATATTTGTCCCATGCGGAGATGGCGCGGCGTGGGGTAAGCAAAGCAGCTCAGGTTGCTTGACCATTAGTGTCTGTTGCGGGACAACGGGTTCCCGAGCCAGCCCACGGACGGAACTCGGTAGGACAGGTCTAGTCACGTAGCAAAGGTCTCTCTGGGCTGCGAAATATCTTGGCTGATATGCTTGTCTATTTTAGTGCGGCAATTGTTAACCGCTTTCGGACCTGCAATCCCTAGATCCTAGGCTGCCTATCTAGCTAGTATGATGGAAACCCGTGATATCATATCCTGCCGTTCTCCAGGAATTTGCGCGGGATTGGCACATATTTCGCTCTCAGATACTCGCACAAGTTCTTCGCCAGCGTGTCTAGTTTTGATCCCGAGTTGTACCCGCGGTCTAGGTGGTTCTTGAGCAGGAAGTGGACGGCGCGGATGTTGCCCATCTCAAATCTGTCAATGCGGCCGCCCTCATATTCCTCAGGGCCGAGGAGCTCCTTGATCTTCTCCATTGTCAAGAAGGACCTCAGCCAGTCCCACTGCTCCTGGTTGGGGACGAAGAACCCGACATTTGCATCTGAGGCCTTGTCACCTGAGCGGCCGAGGGCAACGTAGCCGAGAGGTGCATCTACAGTCTCACCGAAGGTCTCTAGAGGCACAGGGTCCTTGGTATTATAGGACTCTTGAAGGCCGTATTCCCTCATCTCCGAGGGAAGGGGGATATCTGTAGAGCTACGGTCCCCAAAGAGAAGATGGACGCGGTGATTGCAGATAGACTGCGGCACCAGCGTCGGGTAGTACTCAAAGTAGCTCTTTGCAGTAGACTGGCGCAAGTCGTTGGGGCGTGAAACACCCTATAAAGCACATCATTAGCTCAGCTTTGACGGAAGCCGTATAGGCAGGGCCTACTTACAGGACATGACTGCAAGACCGTCTCGTAGAGCTTCCTGCTAAATCCATCGGTGAGACTGGGGTCAAAGAGCGCAGCATCGCGCGCTTGAGCAAAGATGCGGAAGTCGACCGTAGCAATCTCTTGGTTTCTTGGGTTCTCCGGTGAGGTGCCATGCACATGAAACTTGATCATGGAGAACTTGCTCATAAGCTCCTCGCCAATGGCGTAGCGGGCTTGCTCCTCCATCCACTGGCACTTCTCCTCGATGTCCAGGCCGACGAGGTAAAAGTGCCATTCGGCCTGGAAGCCGCCCTGGGCAGTAATGCCGCAGCGGGTGGTGGGCGGTGGCGGCAGCCCCTTGATGTTGCTGACGTGGACAAGGTCCTCGCCCAGCTGTTCTGTCTTGATGTGGTGGATATCTGCTACGACATCCGAGTTGAAGTAGAGAGGGCCGGAGATCTCATACACGAGCTGCGAGGCCACCGTCTCCACATTGACGACGCCGTTGGTGTTCTTCTCCTTGAGAATGTCAAACTCGCCATTGGCATGGACTGCAGCGATGGGGAAGCCCAGGTTAAGGTGCTTCTTGGCCTTCATGAGGTCTTTGAAGCGGCTGTAGTAACCGCCCGTCGCAAACGCGGAACACTCGATGATATGTCCAGCGATCAAGGCGCTACCGAGCTCGTCGAGTTGGTTCGCATTCCATCCATGCCACCAGGCGGCCACGCCCATGGTCGGCGCTGCATCAGCGACACTACATGGTGCATTAGCTAGTTTCCAGGGTTGAAAAAGATTAAAGAGTCTAGACATACCGACCACAAATGACAATATCCGCCCCTTGGCGCAGGGCTTCCGCGATACCCATGCTACCCAGGTATGCTTGAGCACAGATGGGGTCGAATCCCCACTCTTGGAGAGTCTTGCCATCAGACATGTTCTTGAAGACATGCCCATGGGCGACCATCTTCTTGAAGGGCACGGTGACATCGTCACCCTCGACCCACGCAACCTTGAGGTCGAGCCCGGCCTTCTTGACCATGTTGTCGCACACCTCAGCCAGCAGCTTGGTATCACTGGCGCCGGCATTGACGGCCAGTTTCACGTCATTCTTGGCCAGGTTCTGG
This sequence comes from Thyridium curvatum, assembly GCF_004353045.1. Classification (NCBI taxonomy): domain Eukaryota; kingdom Fungi; phylum Ascomycota; class Sordariomycetes; order Thyridiales; family Thyridiaceae; genus Thyridium; species Thyridium curvatum. The sequence goes on along the minus strand of NW_022156770.1, from coordinate 145,194 downwards.
ATAGCCGGCTCGAAGCACTGGAGGAAGGTGCTCGCGAACTGCGCCGTCTTCTTGCGCTCCTCCAGGGGCAGGTCGTCGCGGTCGAGGCCGTTCTGGATCTTGCGGGCCTTGCCCGCTCCGTAGCCCGTCATGACATTCTCCGAGAGCCAGTCGCCGACGATGGCATCCATCTCCGGATCGCTGGCGAGACGGTTGATGGCAGCGACGCGATCAGTGAAACCACCAGAGGCGCCGCCGATACGCACCGGGCGTCGGGGTTGGGGGGTAGAGGCCATCGTGATCGCGGGTGATGAGTTGAGTTTGAGTATGTGGGAAATTCAGCAGCTTAGCAAGTCATCACTCGGCGGCCCTTCTCGTTGGAATATGATAGAGAAGGGGGGGCAGATCTTGTCCAGTATCGATGATGATGCTTGGCGTCGTCTGGTGTTCCGTCCGATGAGCGCTTGCTGCTCCAGCGCCGGCCTTGCGGCTAATCGCCGGCTAGTTTGAGCATCTCTCGTACCGATATCGTCTCCTTGGGCAGTAGAGGCGCCGAGATCCGGGCGGTGGTCAATTGGGCATTGGCCAAGGCGCGTCGGCGTTGGAGAAGGCCGCCATTGTCATTGGGGAATTCCTTCAATACCCAGGTCCCCGCATCCACACTTTACCCTGCAGGCTTGGCGCTGCTCCAGCCGACCCCGCACCGGAGATCGATTTCCAGGTACCCACCACGAATGACGGGAGGCTTGTGGATGCAGACACACCCCCAGTGTAAGCAAGCCGGCAACTTGGTCCAGCAAAGTGTTGACCTGTCATGCCTTACCAGAGAGGAGGTTTTCGATAGAGCTGGCATATTGCAGAATAACGTGGGGATTCTTACATCTTCGCTCGATGCACAGACAATCCTATGCAGGCGAAACAGCGCATGCAGGGGACCAAAAGTCGGTTGTTGTCGTGGTGGTATCATAAATGCGATTCGTCTATCAGTTTCGCGATCTCCGGCCACTGCTCTCTGAATGCCTTGCCGACATTCCAGTTCTTCAGTTGTCGTATGTGCTCCTCGTAGACGGGATTGATGGTGGTCTCCTCCTCTCCGAGAGGACTGGACTTGGTGACGAGAAGGACGTGCGAATGCTCATACGGCCAGCTTATCGTGAAACTTGAGCTGTATGTGGCGGCGAAATCGTCGAGTGTTATCTCTGGGTGCTCTAGTATGAGATACTTGCGGACCTCGGGCCTGGGTGTGAGTTAGTACAAGTCTTTGTGCCATTGTGTGCCGGTCTTTGTGTAGAACGAACCAAGGTAACCTGTCTATCCAAGCAGCGTGATGATTCGAGAGCTGCGCTGGGATCGGCCGTAGCCATGGTGGTAGCAGCTCCCAGCTCTTCTTGTCAAGTAGAACCATCCACTTTCCATCACAAGTTAGCAGGACATCCCTTACGCCATCGTTGCGCTACTTGCATCACCTGCTTGGGGTGGAGATTTACCTTGAGGAGCGCTTGCATGACATAGTACACGGCAACCTGCTTTGGAAGCGTGTCGATCTCCAAATAGCTCCGAATAATGTCGCCGACAAGATTGCTGATATCATCACCTCCAGTTTTGTCCTTCTCGAGAAGAGAACCCAGATTGATCTTGGGCGAATACGAGAGAGCCTCGTTGGCGGCTTGTCCAGGCAATATGAAGGACCGACGCTCGAGCTTCGCCCTGATGAATCCCTGCAGGATCTGGTCGGCGAGGCAGGAAGGCGGAGAGTTGAGCGGAGGAAGCTCCCACGGAAGCTTTGGCCTCGCCGGCGGCGATTGGCCGGCCGCCAGCATTGCGCCGCCTGGAGCGACAGCGGCCGAGGGGCCTGGCGCCGCCCCCGGACTCACAGCCTGAGCACCTTGGCCATCGTTGCCCATCAGGCTGAGCTGGAGGGCCGCGTTCTGGGCTCGCAGGTGCGCGTTCTCCGTCTCCAGCATGCGGACGCGGGTGTCGAGCAGGCCGAGGTCGCGCGTGCGCTCGTCGAGGACCTGGCTGAGGAAGGCGACCTGCTCGGACAGGTTGGCGATGGTCCACTTTGTGCGGTCCCGCATGGCCTGCTGGGACTTGCGGTCGCGGGCCCGCTTGCGCTGCAGCTCGAGGGCCTTGGAGCTCATGCCGCCGGCCGAGGCGCTGTAGGAGCCCTCGGAGGACTCGGCGACAGACGCCGGGGAGGTGCCGGAGGTGGTGCTGTTGGCCAGGACGGGGACTGCACCGCCGCCCGAGATCGGCGACGGAGCAGTGTGTGGGCCCGGCGGAGGAGGCATGGGGTTTGGTTTGGGGGGGCCGAGCCGATGGGAGAACCCTCCGGTTTGTCGCTCTCAAGCCCCGTGAATCATTCAATTGCACTATGGCTCGACTGGCCCTTCGGCCGATCCTACTTTGAGAGCAGAAGGGGCATGGGGTTGGGTTTGTATGGATGGGGAATGATTCAGTAGGGGAGGAGGGGAGAAGTCCAAAGTGGAGTCACTTAACCTGGAAGGTTCCAAGGTTAATAAGGTTGTTCTCAGTGTTTCCAAGCACTCCAAGCACTAAAAGAGTGTGCCGACTACCGCCCGCGCCAGTGCTGAACCTCCGGCCCAGTGGTGCCACTGTGGTGCACAGAATCGAAGCTTTGGCTCCAGCGGTGGAGAGAGGATCAGGCATCCCAAAGGCTATTCTTTCGGTTGGAGCGAATCCAGGGCTAACGTTACGCGCTCCCCGAAGCCCTGCTGCCGGACAGGGCACGCCCTGGCAAACACACCCTCTTCTTCATCAACCCTTGCCAGCCAGCTCCAGCTGCTTTTTGATCCGCGCGCGGGAATACCCCGTCGGCGGCCATCCTGGCTGATGCATCCATGCTAACCCGGCCCTGTAAATACATGCAGACGGAGCCTGTACATTGCGACTCTTGTGGATTCTCAAGAGACATCATTCCATGGGTCACCCTGGCCGTGTCGAAACCGTCGCCGAAATCTAGAATACTACAGCATCCCTTCTGGTTCGACCTTTTGAGCTGCGCCGTCTCTAAACCCAACTGATTAATAGGCCTCATTAAAAGTGTACATATAGAACAATGTTTGACCATTGTGTGAGCCATCCATGTCTGGTCGCACCGGACGGTTATGCACAGGGCTCAGGGCTGACTGATCTTGGGGAAGGATTCTCCCACAGTTCCAGGGTCTACAGTGCTAATGTCCAGTAGAGCCACCCCCTAAGAACTTGCACTCAGCCACCAAGATCAAAACAAGGAGTGGTAACTAATGCCAGCCTGTCAGAGAGACAAGCATTTCACTGTTGCATCGGCGGAGATTACATTTGGCTGGATAGGTAGGTACATTATTCATTCTGTTGCATTCCGACAACTGTTTTCCTAGGTATCCCTGCACGGTACTTTCGTTATTGCTTCGTAACAAAACAGTGAGGCGTACAATATCCCAAATGTTCCCTCCCCCTGAGCTGAGCCTGCGGGCGGCGCGCCGCACTTAGTCTACTTACGCGGAAGCACCTCCGCGGTTCCCCGGCCACTCAAGCTCTTTCGTACGTACATGGCAATCTATCCCAGCTTGCGGGACATACCTAGTCCCTGCGCCATCGAAACACGAAAATCGAATCACGCAAAATGCCTCAATGTAACCAGACACCAACACCACTCTCCCTCTACGCACCCGCCTCGGCGGCCTTGCTCTGGGCCGGGTTGTGGCCCGGGTGGCCCTCGGCGCCCGTGTTGTGCATGCGGCGCTGCACCGTGTCGGTGAGGTACTTGCGCGAGTCCTTGGCCAGCAGGGCGCCCGCAAGGGCGAGGCCGCCGAAGCCCAGGGACGCGAGGTAGACGGTCTGGAAGGCCTTGGAGTAGGCCATGGGCATGGCGGCCGTGATGGCGGCCTTGAGCGCGTCGCTGATGCCCGGGAAGGTCGCCAGCTTGCCCGTCTTGGCCGCCGCCACGATGGCCGGGATCTTGTCCGCGGCGACGCCCTCGGCCTGGGCCAGCGGCGCGATGGCGGCGGGCAGGGTCGTGCCGAGCCGGTTGTTGAGGATGGTCGAGTAGACGGTGACGGCGATGGAGCCGCCCGCCGAGCGGATCGAGGCGAGCAGGCCGGCGGCCAGGCCGATGTCGGAAGGCTTGCAGTAGAGCGGCGCCAGGGTCAGGGCGAGCAGCTCGATGACGCCGACGAAGAAGGGGCCCAGGAGGGTCAGGGCGATGCCCAGGCCCTTCTTCTCGGGCGTCAGCGCGGCCAGGGCGCCGACGAAGCCGACCATGCCGCAGGCCGAGAAGATGATCCAGTACCGGTCGTTGCCGGCCCACTTGTACTTGATCAGCGCGCCGGCCAGGATCTGGCCCAGCGCGACGGCGCCGCCGACGGTGCACGACAGCCAGCCGGCGTAGGTGATGTCCTTGGTGAAGAGGGCCTGGATCTGCTGGGGCCACAGGAGCACGGCCGAGTAGTAGAACATCTGTGTGTGCGCGTGCAAGCGTCAGCAAGAAGAACATGAAAAAAAAAAACGAGAAACAACTTGGTCTTCCAACATGAAGAAAGACTTACACTGGCGACAGTGGCGCAAATGACCAAGCTCATGAAGCCGCGGTTGCGGAAGAACTGCACCGGGATGGCAGGGTAGGCGAGGTCCACGTAGGTCTCGTAGACAAAGAGGATGATCAGGAGAACGCAGCCGATGACCAGCGAGGAGATGACGGCGGCCGACTTCCAGGGGTAGATGACTCCGCCCCAGGAGACGCCCATGAGGGCCAGGGTCAGGCCGGCGATCCAGAGGAAGATGCCGACGTAGTCGAGCTGCTTCATGAGCTGCCGCTTGGTCTTGCGCTCGTGGAGCAGCTCAAAGGTGGGCGGGTGGTAGCCGAAGAAGAGCAGGACGATGGCGAGGGCGACGGTGATGATGTTGATGTAGTAGGTCCAGCGCCAGCCCATGCCCGGGTGGGACATCATCTTGCGGGCCATGATGGGGCCAAAGGTGGCGAAGGGGGCGTTGGTCAGGAAGATGAACGAGTTGACCATGCCACGGTACTTGTTGGGGACAAGCTCGCCGAGGGCGACGTTGAAGGACAGCTGGACGGTCTCGCCGAGGCCGTAGATGGCGCTGCCGACGATGAGGGTGTCGATGTTCTGGGCCACAGCACAGACGATGATGCCGATGAGGGCGACGGCATTGCCGCCGATGAAGAACCAGCGACGTCCGAACAGATCGGACAGACGGCCGAGAATGGTGTAGGTGAAGGACAGGGCGAGGGTACGGGCAATGTTCACCCATGACAGGTAATTGCTCGGGCCTAGGTGAGAAGATACCACGTTAGATCATCAGTGCCTCTTATATGAGAGATCGAGACAAGTTCAACTCACCAATATCCGCATTGATATATGTCAGCACATTGGTGGGCATGAGCAGGAAGATGTAGGCAGAAATGGCCGAGAGGCAGAAGCCCTAAATCATAGCAAAGATGCATGAGTATATGGTTTCTTCAACCCCACGAAGAACATTGGCTCATGTACTTACCGCTACGGCACAGATGAAGCGGAAGGAAGTAAAGTATCCAGGCGGCAGGTTGTCTCCCAGGGCTTCCGACCTGATGGACGAGGCATCATCCTCGTGCCCGGGGTGTGCGTGCTCGTACATCTTGACGCTGTTCTTGTCAAAGTTGGCCTGACCGGTGGACTCGTCCTGCCGGATCTCGGCGTTGGTGTTCTCTGGGGCCGCAGCCATGATGCTTCCGGGCGCACAGCGCTCACTCACGATAGGATGAAACTAAGGCTCGGAGAATTTGTGAAGAATCACCAAGGGGCGCTGGTCGACGGGATGGAAATCAACCTGGCGCAAATCGAGAGGGCTTGGGAGAAAAGAGAAGTCGAGGGTGTCGATCCCAAAGCTAGTCTTATACCCTGGAGGAGGGAGGGCAAGTCCAAAAGGCCAGGAGAAAGATGATCTGAGATGAGATGAAGAGAATTGGCTCAAGAGGGTGCGAGACTCGACGTTTATTAAAATACAGGGATAGGAGAATAGAGGCTTTTCTTCCTGTCCTCGACTCCTCGCCCATTTCAGAAAGCTCCGCATCAGCTAACCTGCACAGTCTCGGTAGCCACCACCACCACACATCCCGCACACACGCAGTATTCCCCCATGTCTGCACTGGCCTGACTGGCTTGCTTCTCCTGGGGCACTTTTTCCACCGCGGACTAGGGTATTCTTGGCATTCGGGCTAGTCGGAGAGAATGAACCCCCCGCAATGCTCCTTGGGCAAGTCGCTGAAATGTTCCAATGCGTCCCTGTGGGGTAATTAGAGTTAGCTTTGAAACGGCTGAATACTGCGTGGACTGATTAGCATTACGAGCGTCGGACGGCTTGCCCATTCGCAGGAGCCAGAGGACCCGGTACCTCCAAGAGACTGGGGCGTATTGCTGGGGTGAATTTGCTAAAAGGGGGGGGATCCGGGGTCTCCAAGTTGTGAAGGGATTGGCATGGTCCACAAGCCATTGCGGGTCCAGTCTCACCCCGAGAAGACCTTAGTGATTCAGCATGTCGGGGTCTGGCCCTGTTAGAGCGAGGCTCAGCTCCAGACATCCCGTCCAGCTGGTCCCCACGCCACTTTGTCTGTGCATACCGCATATGGATCGATACCGAAGGCTTCCTAGCTCGATATGTGAGTGTGACAGAAGGAACTCTGACAAGAAATGCTTCATCCCATATCCCGATCCATCATCACGAGCCTAGATGCTACCCATTTTTCTTGCTTCGGAAAAGCGGCTCCGCGGTGCTGGGTCTCAGTCATCTCATGAATGCTTTTCCATAAGGCGTATACCTTTATACCGATTACTTGGCGAACCCATCTGCGGTTCATGCATGGTGATAAAAGAAAACAAGTGTGAGCCATGTCCTGCATAGGAATAGAACAAGGCCTCGTCTCAATAAAGTAGCATACAAAGTTTGCCATCGGCGCCCTAGTTCAGAGACACGTGTGCTTCCCGCAAGCCGGCCAGGGTCAAGCAGCCAGAGGGCTTCTTGAGCACATGGCTGTTCATGCAGACTAGTTGTTGTGACTCGCCGCCATCTCCGTGGTAGAACATTTCCCTGCACGTGGCAAAAAGGGGTCTAAGGCAAGGGCGTGGCACCAAGAACACCAGGGGCCTACCACACTTCCCCCAAGCCCACGGTATCTTTCTCCCCAATTCCTGAGTTGAGCCATTCTAGTCTTGGCGAGTCTTCGGCTTCGCAACCCCGCATTGCACGGTAGTTTCGGATAGCATGGGGGGATCGGATCGGTGGTGTGACTAGTAGCTTTGAACCTTAGTTGTGTATAGTCCAGATGAGATCGCAGGCAAATGGATAGTAGGGAAACTAGGAAGCTGTCAGGTGCGTCGTTCCCGTGGGGAAGGGAGTGCATGTGCTTGTCGAGTCAGGAATCGACGGTTCTGGGCGTCTGTCTGAATCATTAACTAAATAACGGCACTCCTCACGAAGTCTTGGAGACTTTTCCTCTATACGAGCGCGTGCAATATCACTCGACCAAACTAGGCGTGAATAATGATTCATTTCTAGCATAAGCCTTTCCCCGCATTCCCCCATAGTCCCAATGCCAAGAGTCTTACACTTTTCGACTTGGCGAATAGTTCAATAATGTGACAAGCCATAGGCAACGCGAAACGCGAGATAGTTACACGATTCATGAAGACGATCAAGGACCAGGCCGGATCATAACCTGCTTCCCTTCCACCGGGGCTCCCTCTTCTCGGCAAAGGCCTTGAGGCCCTCGAGAATGTTCTCGCCCTTTTGCAACTCGGCAAACTCCTTCTCGAGCGTCCACTCGACCGCCCTCTCGACGCTGGCCGTCTCCCAGCCTTGCCGGAGACCGGCACGCGTGCAGATGATGGCGTCGGGACTGTGTTTCGCGATGGACTCTGCCAGCTTGACAGCCTCCTCCACAACCTTCTCCTTGGGCACGACCCTGTTGACGATCCCCCACTGATACATCTCCTGTGCAGTCACGTTGCGAGCCGACAGAGCAAACTCGGATGCGCGCTGCAGGCCAATCGTCCGGATAAGACGGGGGAGGGCACCGCCAATGGCGGCAATACCGCGCTTCACCTCGGGGAGGCCAAAGTACGCGTCCTCGGCGGCGACGACGAGGTCGCAGTTGACGACAAACTCGCAGCCGCCACCCATGGCCAAGCCGTTGACGGCGGCGATGACGGGCTTCTTTCCCAGCCGCCTGCTCAGAGGCTTGAACGCCGGAGCGTTGCCCATGCGCTTGCTCGGGTCGGCATCGTCCGACATGGAGTTGTTCCACTCCTTGAGGTCGGCGCCGGCCGAGAACGCACGTCCCGTGCCCGTGATGACGGCAACGCTCAGGTTGGGCTCGTCATCGAACCACTTCCATACCGAGTCCATCTCCCACTGTCCCGTCGTAGACATGGCATTGAGATCCCGTGGCCTGTCCATGCGCACGAGCAGGACTCTGGGCGCGGGGAAGGACAGCTTGAGAAAGGTAGGGGTGGGAGGGGGAGGTGTGGCTGTTGGCGCCATTGTGTATGTGTGTGTGTGTGTGTGTGTGTGTGTGTGTGTGTGTGTGTGTGTGTATGAACCCTTTGACTCGGTTGTGGTGATGGTCGATAGTCGTCTTCGGAGGGTATAGCACAAACCGCCAATAATACCCGATAAAGAAACCGCCCAGATATGTATCAAGACAAGCGAGATATCGAGACAATGAATGCAAAAGGCGAATACAGCACGGAATGCCGGAGTAATGTCGTGCGGAGGGCGGGCAGCAAGCCGAGAAAGATTGTCGTCTACACCTTGGAAAGATCGCGAAGAAATTCGACAACGATCCAAGTGATATGCTAAGACGTGAATGGCCACTACCGAAACTACCGCCAAGCTAATCGGTCCAGGCCGAGGCAGATCGTGGGTGTATGGCAATTTGGAGACACAGAGGCGAGAGATGTGCTGCAAGGTTCAGGGCAGCCAACACAAGCAAGCGAAACGTCCGTGGTTGGAGCAGGACTGAATCAGGAGAGGGATCAATTGGGCGGGCTGCACGACTCACTCGTTCCTCGGGCCCCTAAAACGCCGACTGGACCAACGGACGGAAGAGCTTGCGACTGGATGCAACGTGTTGGTTGCGTGCTAACAGGGATGGGCGCTGATCCCGAACCTCCTTGTTGGAGATCCTGGCTTACGGCTGGAGACACTGCTGGCAAGGATGGTGACTGGCTGAGGATCAAGCAATTCCTGGCGGAGAGGACATTGGAGGGTGAACAGGGGGAGTGGAAAGGGAATGCCAACAGCAACAGCCAACAGGGCAAGGGTCGGGGCAGCAAGTTGAGAGATGCCGGGTCGAGCTAATGATTCATCTGTCTCCATCCGCTGCGACATTAGCGATGGCTTCAAATCTCTTGGTTTCCCCGACCTTTTTCCCCGCCTCCCCTGGAGCCCCCGCCTTCTAACCCCGCACGCGAAGAGGAAGAAGAAGAAGATAGGAAGCTAATGCTCCAGAGATAGCCGTGGAATTGCCTTCGGCTTCGGCTGGTTCAACGGTTGTCTGCTACCTGAGCCAGATCCACGGGACACGCACGCACGCTTCTGTGCCCACACCAGACCCACGACTGAGCCAGCAGCAGTGCGTGTTGGGGATTGACAGCCGCGGTACGATTCCCTTACCTGGTAGCTCCAACCAGTGAGTGAACCCCAGACGTCGATGCTCGGCAAGCTCCTGTTGGCGCAAACTACCACAAAGGAAAAGAGGTGCATTGACTGGCCTGTCATTGATCTTTGCTGATTGGCATTCCAGATCGCTTAGAATTCGTGACACTCATTGCTTGCGCCTGAAGGCATTTGACAGATTCTCACACCTGCTGCCACAAGATCGCTGTGTCGCGGCAATCTCGATTGCTCAATTGCTTGCTGTCTTGCTCGACTGAACCTCTCGTCCACCGCATCCCATCCGACAGAACCTCTCCCTCCCCCACCAACAACATGTCTGTCAAGCGGACCAAGAACCCGGTCCCGGACTGGATCCAGGTCCCTCACCCGGAGATGCAGCACTGCCTCGTCTCCTTCCCGCGCAAGCACATCCTGCTCGTCACCATCAACCGCCCGCAGTACCGCAACTGCCTGCCCGTCACCGCCACCATCGAGCTCGGCCACCTGTGGAAGTGGTACGACTCGGAGCCCGAGCTGCGCTGCGCCGTCTTCACCGGCGCCGGCGACAAGGCCTTCTGCGCCGGCATGGACCTCAAGGAGCGCCACGACGTCCTGCTGACCGAGGAGGTCGCCCTCGAGTACCCCTCGGGCCAGTTCGGCGGCATGTCCAACCGCACGGGCAAGAAGCCCATCATCGTCGCCTGCAACGGCCACGCTCACGGTAACTACACCCTCGGCCAGACCCTCGCCGCCATCGCTACGCTCTTGTGCCCTTGTCCCTGACCGTTGCAAACAAAACAATTGAATAAAAAACAGGTGGCGGGATGGAGATGCTGCTCAACGCCGACGTCATCTTTGCCTCGCCCAACGCCGACTTCCGCCTGCCCGAGGTCATCCGCGGCGTCTCGGCCCTCGCCGGCGCCCTGCCCCGCGCCATGATGCTGTTCGGCAACCACCGGTGCATGGACATCATCCTGACCGGCCGCGTGCTGACCCTCAAGGAGGCCGTCGACTGGGGGTTCGTCAAGGAGGTCGTGCCCCTCGACCGGCTCGTCGACCGCGCCATCGAGTACGCCGCCGAGATCGCCGCCCTGGCCCCCGACAGCGTCATCATCTCGCGCCTCGCCGCCCGCGAGGCCTGGGAGGGCGCCGGCATCAGCCGCGCCACCATGCGCGGCCAGGAGCTCTGGGCCGAGAACATGCTCAAGAGCAAGAACGCCGAGGAGGGCCTGAGGGCGTACAAGGAGAAGAGGGACCCCAAGTGGTTCCCGTCGCACATCTAATCCTTTGATGATGTGTGTGTTTCAGGAAGGGGTGCCTCATGAGACAGATGTATTGATATTCTAGCGAAAAAAGATCCATGATACAGCAGTTGATTACATCCCAAATTGCCCAATGCATCGTTCCGACGCTATTGCAATCAACACCGCCACAAGTGAATTAATTTATTTCTCCTTCAAAAAAAGAAGATGCGCGTTTTTTTTTTTTCTCATTGATGCTGGGTAAGAGTACACAAACCCATCTACAGCTTGCTACCCGCGCTGGCCTGCAGGATCTTGCACTGGCCGTTGGACAGCGCCACCCGCCCGTCCTCGCGGACCACCGTCTCGAACATGACGACGTCGCAGCCCTTCTCGATGCCGACCTTCCACATGCGCGTCTCGAGCGTCTCGCCGGGGTACACGACGCTCTTGAACCGCGCCGTGAAGGCCTTGAACCGCGCCGGGTCCGACCCGCCGAGCTCCCGGAGGATGCCGTGCGCCGCGATGTTCCACGTGCCCAGCCCCTGCAGGATGTGGCCCTTGAAGCCCGCGCGCCGGCCGAACTCGTCGTCGGCGTGCATGGGGTTGTAGTCGCCGCAGAGGCGGTACAGCAGCGCCAGCTCGGGCGTCGTCCGGAAGACGTGTACCGCGTCCGGCGCGCGGTCCGGGATCCGGGGGCTCGGGCGCGAGGGGCCCCGCGGCCCGCCGTAGCCGCCCTGGCCCATGCCGAAGGCCGTCGAGGTCATGCGCACGTACACGGTGCCCGTCCTGACGTCGAGCAGCTCCTGCTCGGCCTCGAGGATCATGGAGCCGCCCTTGTCGTAGACGCCGAGCACCTTTTGGTGGATCTCGAGGTCCAGCCCGTCGGAGCTGACGGGCACCGGGTTGACGATCTCGATGCCGCGCTCGCCGTCGACGGAGCGCTGGGCGTCAAACGGCGGCGTGCCCGGCACGTCGGTGGGCGTGCACTTTTTGATGAAGTCGTAGACGTCCTGGTCGGTCGTCTTGAAGAACAGGTTGATGGGGAACGTGGGGAAGGCGGCGAACCGCGGGTGCAGCTCGTAGAGGAAGTGCCGCTCGTCGGCGGACACGCCTATCGCGTTGGCCTGCGGATTCATGGTCAGTGTCTGGGCATGGTGGCAGTGCGTCTGTCTGTGGGACGAGACTCACAAACAAGAGGACATCTCTCCTGTTGTAGCTGCACTTTACGGGAGGATACTTGAAGCCCGCAGCTTTCCTAAAGTCGACATTGTCATACCGCCCAGAGGCATTCTTGACCGGCTTGTCGCTGGCTTTGACAGGCATGTTGCGGATCACGGCCTGCTTCGTGAGTGAGATGGGAATGGGAGCAGTGTCTGTTTCCGCCAAATAGCAGAGAACTGTTGTGCAAGTAAATCTAAGCCGTGCTCTATGAATGCAAAAGTAGGTATGAACGCAAAAGGTATGAAAATGTTAATGCTCACAGGTGGGAATTGGAGAAGGAAGACTGGATAACTAGTCCAAAATCCGCCCGAGGTCCCATGAAGTTCCAGGCGGCATCCCTGCTGTAAAGTAGCGTCTGTGGGGATGACCAGCGCCTCGAGTTGGCGTCCATTACGGAGAAGGGTACCCCAAAACACCCCCCCCAATCACTCCACTGCTAGCATACCTCGGCCAAGTCTTGGAACCTTGAAGAGCCGACAGTTAACTACCTTACTTTTCAAACCCGGCTTGATCACTGCAGTTTTGCAGACGTCAAAGATGCGATTCGACAGCAATAGTGCCTCTTATCAGAGGCCTCGTCTGTAGAAGATTTTCAGGAAGAAATTAAATGAAAACCCTGTAAGGTGATACGTTTTACTTCAATCTAGATATGGTCCGTAATTCATAAATGATGTATGCCCAAACGCCCGGTCCGCACTCATACCAGCCATGTACCTATACGGCGACATCACAGCCTGGCCGCAGACCGGCCGGCCTTGGCCATGTTCTCCTTTCGCCGCTTTTGTTCGCTCTCCAACAGCTCGGCCGGCATGTCGACATGCCTCGCGCGCAGGTACTCGCCAAAGCTCTTGCCAAAGCCGTCGATCAGACTGCTGCTGCTGACGCCCTCCTGGAGGATGCCCTTGATCACAAAGTGCACCGCCCACAGCTCCGGGAACTCGCACCGCACAATCTCGTACTTGTCCCTCCAGTCCTCGCCGAGCAGCTCGGTGAGCTTGCGACTCGTCAGGTACGACTGCAGCCACGGCCAGGCCGACGCCTCGCGCACCCAGAAGCCCACGTTGGCGTTGCCGCCCTTGTCGCCGCTGCGGGCAAAGGCCAGGTCGCCGAGAGCGCGGCGGACGGTCCTGCCGGACTGCGCGAGGGCGCGGGGCTCGAAGCTCCGCTGCTTGGGCGCCGCGGGGGCGCACAGCTGCGCCGGCCGGGGCTCGACGAGGAACTGGATGCCCGTGTCGAGCATGTGGACCGTGAGGGGCACGCGCGTCTGGGGCACCAGCGCCGGGAAGTACTTGACGTACATCTTGGGCTCGAGGGTGCGCCAGTCCATGGCCACGGTGAGCCCGGCGTACCCGGTCATGCCGTTGTAGAAGACGGCCTGCTTGAGCTGCGTCAGGTGCTCCTTCTGCGGCGCCTGCGCAAAGATGCGGATCATGACGGTGCAGTCGGCCTGGTTCTTGGGGTTGGCGGGCGACGTGCCGTACCGCTCGACGCTGACGTGGCTGAACTGCTCAAGCTTGAGCCTCGACAGCACGCCCTCCCTCATCTGCTCAAACTTGAAGTCGGTGTCGAGGCCGGCGCAGAAGGTGCAGATCTCGGCCTGCCAGCCGCCCAAGAGGCAGACGGCGAGCTTGGTGGTGGGTGGAGGGGCGGAGCCGGTGACGCCCGTGAGCTTGACCCTGTCCTTGCCGACCTCCTCTAGCTTCATGTTCTCGATGTGCGCGATGACATCGGGGTTGAGATACCTGTCGCCCTGGATCTCATAGACAAGCTGGCCCTTGCAAGTGTCGATAGTGACGGCGCCATTGGTGCCCTCCGTCTTGGTGACAATGACGGTCCCGTCGGCCGAGATCTCGGCGATCGGGAAGCCCGGACGCAGCACATTCTTAATCTCGGGAGCACCACAGTAGTTTCCACCCGTGACGTAGGGGCCGCATTCGATCAGATGGCCGGCCATGAGACCGCCGGCGAGCTGATCATAGTCCTCCGGACCCCACCCATGCCACCACGAGGCAAGGCCCATGACGGGGCTGGCGTCGCAGCAGCGGCCGCAGATGACGATGTCGGCACCCTCCTTGAGAGCACGCACGACACCGGCCTGGCCCGTGTAGGCGTTGGCCGTCAGCATCGTCTTGACGTGCGCCTCGGTCAAGAACTCGTTCTCGTAGTCCAGGTGCCTGAGCGGGCCAAACTGCTCCTTCCTGACCTGCTCCGTGACGTTGTCGCCGTCCACCCAGGCGACGCGGACGTCCTTGATGCCGAGAGACTTGAAGTACTTGTCCGCGGCGACGGCCAGGCCCTTGGGGTTCAGCGCGCCGCCGTCGTGGACGACCTTGATCTTGTTCTTGGCGAGGAGCCGGGCGGCGTCGCCGTTGTGGTAGGCCAGCTGCTCGAGGAAGTTGCCCTCGTAGCCTGCCTCCGGCTTGGTCTGGAGGTCAATGGCACGCCATGCCAAGTTGAACTCGGCGAGGTAGTCTGCGGTGATGGCATCCACCTGGCCGGACTTTGCATGGGCGTAGAGCTGGTCCAGCCCATCGTTGATGGCACCGGAGCAGTTGCCTATGCGGATGGGACGTCGAGCCATGACTGCTGTGATCTTGTGGTTGATGGTGGTCTTAGGTAGGCGGGCCGGGGCTGGCTTCAAGACGATGGCATCTCTAGGCGCAGCGCTTCAAGTACAGACGTGCTCGATCACCATCCACACTCTCAGCACTTGGTGGTGACAATGCAATGACTGACCCTGCATACGGCACGATCCCAGTCTGGCGATACGGCAGGGCGTGAACGTACGGATGTCATGCCAGATTGGAAGCCCAGATCCAAACAACCCTCGGCTCCGTGCGGCCAACAAGTTGTTCGCATCAAGATACCCATCACTGGGCCTGAATGGATGGAGCCGACAGGAGGGGTTGGCGCTACTGTCTCCATGCTAACCGAGAACGAAGCTGTTCTCGTGCTAGGGGGGCGCCACATCCCCATCCTCGCCCCGTGGGAAAGGTTTCCCTGGCATGGGGAGGCCGCGTAACGCTAGAATGGCACGATGAATCATTGTTGAGCCCCGTAATGAGCCCCGGGGAGGCCAGATTTGGGCGCGGGGGAGTCGGGGTAACCTTACGTCCTGCCCCAGCAATGGTGGAGGCGGCGCATTCCCGCAAGCGCTCGAGAAAGACAGGCATCCCAGGACTGGTGCCAGGGTCGGAGAGAGCCTGACAGGACTTTTGCTGCAGGGTGGGCAAAGGACGGGACGAGGACTGAACCCTGAACGACCAACGACACACAGGGGTAGCTCCAGAGCTGCCTACCTCTTTTCTCTGTGCTAGTTCCTCTCCGCTCGCTGCTCCGGGCTTCACGGCTACAGGGTAACGGCATCCCGCGGTATTTTCTTCCTTCTCTCGGGTGCAGATGCGCACGCCGGCCTTCCGGACTCGAAAGGGCAAGTTCCATTGGGAACTCTAAGGGTTTTTGGGAGTGTCTAGTCTTACTGAGCACGGAGAGCTGTATGCGAATTTTCTTGAATTTTTAATTTGCCCCAGCTTCAGCTCAAGGACAAGACCGTGAAGCTCTACGATCCTATTTACACGCGCGACGACGGTCCGCAGCCAACTCGACCGCAATGAGGATCTACAGGGCAAAGACGATACACATCCCGCGAGATCAGAACCTCACTGAGCTCCTGCACTCGTCCGCGAACCCGGACCTCCCGGAGTCGCATCTCATTTCCAAGGACAGCCTCTCAAATCGCAGCATCACCATTGGCGAGCTGCGCGAACGCGCCGGCCGCATCGCAAAGGGCTTGCACGATGAGTTCCACCCGGTTGACCAGGCGCGCTGGGCCATCGCCCTGCCCAACAGCGTCGAGTACCTCGAGATGTTCCAGGCCATCCTCTGGACCGGCGGCGTCGGCTGCCCCATCAACCACGCCCTCAAAGCCTCAGAAATCGGACACGGCCTGGCTGTCTCTCAGCCGCACTACATCGTGACGTGGGGTCCGGCCGTCCCCGCCATCCTAGAGGCCGTCGACGTCGCGGCGAAAGACCTAGAGGCTGCAGGGGTCAAGTGGGCGCGGCCGCCGATCGTCACGGTGGTCGAGCGGAGGCCCGGCTTCAAGCACATCCCCGACGACATCTACGGCGCAGAACGCCTGCCCATTCCTCACTACCCCGACACCACGAAGCGCCTCGCCTCAATACACCTGTCCTCAGGCACCACGGGCAAGCCCAAGGGCGTCGAGCTGACGCACCACAACTTTGTCGCAAACTGCCACCAGCTGGTCGCGCATGATCCCGTGCAGTTCGGCCCGGCCAGCAGGACGGTCGCCTTCACGCCCTGGGCGCACATCGCCATGACGACGGGGCCCCTGTTCCTGGGCCCCTACACGGGCATGTTCCACCACGCCATGCCCGCCTACAACTTTGACAAGTTCGCCGAGCAGGCCGTCTCCAACCAGCAGACCAACTTCCAGGGCGTGCCCAGCGTGCTGCTGCAGATGCTCAACTCTGACAAGATCCCGTCCAAGTACAACTTTTCGGCCGCCAAGTGGATCATGGTCGGCGGCGCGCCGCTCAAGCAGGACCAGGTCGCCAAGCTGATGAGCAAGGCGCCCTGGAAGATGCGGCAGTGCTACGGCATGACCGAGGCGGCGGGCTACGTGGCCTTCCAGCGGGCGGACGAGGAGCTGCCCGACGGCGTCGCGGGCCAGCTGCTGCCCAACATCGAGGCCGTGCTCAAGAAGGAGGGCGGCACCGAGGACGTGCCCCTCGGCGGCGCCGGCGAGCTGTGGCTGCGCGGGCCCAACATCACGCGGGGCTACGCCTTCAACCCGGAGGCCAACAGGTCGGCCTTCCCCATGGAGGGCTGGTACAACACGGGCGACGTGTGCAAGATCGACGAGCAGGGGCGCGTCAGCATCGTCGGCCGGACCAAGGAGCTCATCAAGTACAAGGGCTTCCAGGTCGCGCCCGCCGAGCTCGAGGGCTACCTCAACTCGCACCCGCACGTGGCCGAGGGCGGCGTGGGCGCCACTTGGGACGAGAGCCAGCTCACCGAGCTGCCCACGGCCTGGGTCGTGCTCAAGGACCACATCCAGGGCGAGGAGGAGACCAGGAAGGCGCTCAAGGACATCCACGAAAACGTCGACGCGCAGGTCAGCGGCTACAAGAAGCTCAGGGGCGGCGTGTGGCACATCCCCGCGCTGCCCAAGAACCCGACGGGCAAGATCCTGAGGAAAAAGATGCAGGAGATGAGGGAC
Source organism: Thyridium curvatum (assembly GCF_004353045.1). Classification (NCBI taxonomy): domain Eukaryota; kingdom Fungi; phylum Ascomycota; class Sordariomycetes; order Thyridiales; family Thyridiaceae; genus Thyridium; species Thyridium curvatum. The sequence goes on along the minus strand of NW_022156770.1, from coordinate 127,854 downwards.
GGCCTCACGTCACTGGAGAACAAGATCCTCTCCAAGCTGTAAATATGTGATTATGCTTCTTCTACTGTTTCTAGACGAGGGCATTCTTATCAATAGCCATCGAAGATCTCAATCTGGTGATACTGCCAAGACATCGACAAAACCTTTGTGTGTAGCTGGAAGTAAACACTTCTTTCCCGGTGCTCATCATTGGCCAGAGGGACGCTCGAGATGCAGAGTCATATTAGTGTAGGTCTCTGGTGTCTCCAGCAGAACCCACACCCACTGTTAGCGAGGGGGATGGTCAGGGAGGTCAACGTGAACGGAGAGGGCCACCCGATGTCTTGCTTACTCGGGTTCTATCCACTTGGCGTCCACCTCCGTGTCATGACAGTTTCCCCAAAGGTGACCTAAATTGGGGACACACCACACAAATTCTTTCAACTATGTGTTCATAGAACGAGCATCTCCTTTGGTTGAGACCTGTTTTCGTCAGCACTGGGTTTGCACACGTATGGGCATCGTATAAACGTCCCAGTTTCAAGTTATCAACTAATCCTTTCTGAAGCATTTTCACACTGGAAGTTGTCCAGAATCCGGGGCTTTCCCTCACTACCCCGCATGGCTTGGAGCTGGCAGAGCACACCCGGGACCCCACCTGGCCGGTTGGTGGTCGGAGGATCGGGATATAGTATAAGTCCTCCGCGCTCCACCTCGAGCTTCACAGCTTGGCCATTCGCTAGTTGTGTAGCTCGCGAACTTTCCCATCCGTCACTGTGGCAGCAAAAGCCGGTCTTGCATTCTATCACTGAGATATCCCCTCTTCTCAAGTCGCACATCACAACATCTCAGTCAACATGGGGTACATGCTTCTAGCTCAAGTGCCGTGCAAGGATGAACCGGCCAAGAAGGAGGTGTGCCATGCTCTGATCCGTACTAGTGTATGATTATACACGAGCCTGACATGTGTATATCTACAGATGATCGAGAAGTACATTGAGGAAGCAGTCTCTCTCCAGAAGAACTCACCCGGCTGTGAAAAGTTCGCCATCTTCACAAACCGGAACGACCCTAGCGACCTGACCGTGTACTCATTTGAGCAGTAGGCAAATCATAGCTTGGATATTGGCCATTCCGTTCTGGTACTGATCCTGGACACAGATTCACCGACAAGGCGGCTGCTGATGCGCACATGCAATCCGATGTGGTCAAACAGATGTTGAACTGGCTGGCGACGCGACAGCCGGTCGCAGGAGACATCAAGGTCTCCAAGCTCGAGGTAGGCGAGGGCTTCAGTGTCCCGACCCGAGCAGAAGCCGACACGCACGAGGATCCTTTCGTCGCCATGGGCGTCCTGGCCTACAAGGATGGCACCGTGCCCCAATCGATGCCCTACTGGAAGGACGTGGTTGCCATCTCGGCTGAGGAGGAGGGCACGCTTAGTTATGGCATCTATACGAATACGGAAGACAAGAACCAGGTTGTTGCATGGGAAGTCTACACCTCCAAGGAGTATCTGTACGACGTACACGCCAAGAGCGACGCTGTTCAGGCGAATGTCAAGAACACGGGACATCTACGTGAGGGTCTGAAGCACACCTTCCTGAAGAAGGTCGGGGGTTTCTTCAAGAAGTAACTAGACTTCATAGAGTTCAATACATGGAAAATGAATGAGACACTGGGCATCTGGGGCGTATCATTGCTATCGTGAATATTGACGTAGAGATCTCACATACAATAGTCCCTCAGCAACCACTCATCCTCCCTTAGGGCTAAAGGTCATTGCAATCCTCCTGGCACGACTCTCTGCTTACACCTGACATGACTTTCCGATCAACCCATGAGCTTTCTGCAGTGGTGTGTCTGCTCCTGGTCTCCGCTTCCACTCCTGGCCCGTCTGGCCAAGCAACAGCACCAGAACACCATCGTGATGTACAGACTAGCATGACACGACAGCGAGCCAAGGAACGACATCGGATCCCGAGGAGGACCCGGAGGGGCAGAGCCGCTATCGATAAGATTGACGATGGGAATTCGTGTGGGGTGCTGCACCCTGAGACACAGACGATGAATCATTAGCGCGTGGCGGCCACCCCCCTTCACTCTGCCATCGCGGCCATCCCATTAGTCTCTCGCGGGGCAGGCGGCTTGATTTGCCCCTCATCGTGGGGAGAATGGACAGCCTGCGGTGGTGTGTGAGGGCTACGCTGACCCGTCGCGCAATGCCGTCGTGCTGGGCAGCAGTCTGGACCAATGGCTATTGGACTGGCGATACGGGATGGTGGGCTGTCAGTAGGTCAGTAGAGGGTCCCAAGTCTGCGTTGGGCTTAGACAGATGGAAGTCCATCTCCGACGCTGACGAGGACACTTGTATATCATGTTTAAATATCCTCCTTTTTCTTTTCCCATCCTTTGAGTTTGTGATCCAGATCTTCTGTCCTCGTCTCATCCCATCCTCTTCCTCCTCTCTGGAAAGGTCTTGTGTTTCGTCTCGAGCCATCCTTTCTTCATCTCCCACACCATACATCACACACACATCTCCATCATGGGTTCCATTGGCGAGACGGTTACCAGCGTGCTTGGTGGCCACAAGCGACCCATCCGTGTCGCCGGGTGCTCCGGTGGTGAGTAGTACTCTTGAAATTGCATGCAGTAATGTTATCACACAGAAAATAAAGGCTAATGTGCATATCCCCACAGGTGTCTACGACCGCAAGCGTGCTATCCACGATGTGGCCAAGAACGAGGATGTCGATGTCATTACCGGCGACTGGATGTCCGAGTGCAACATGACTCTGCGCGGCTCCGACAAGCGGGACCGCCTGGCCAACAAGGCCATGTCCTCCGGCTCTACCGTCGTTGCCAAGGGATACGAGCCTTACTTCCTCGACGAGCTCGACCCTGCCATCCCCTGGCTCGCCAAGAAGGGCACCAAGATTGCCGTCAACGCCGGCGCTTCCGACGTGCACGGCCTGGCTGATGCCGTCAGGGAGCTCATCAAGAAGCACGGCGTCGACCTCAAGGTCGGTGTCGTTGACGGCGACGATGTCACCGACGTCGTTCTCGACCTCTACAAGAAGGGCGAGCCCTTCCTGAACCTGCCCGCCAACAAGGCCATCCAGGACTGGGGCTACGACCCCATCTGCGCCCAGTGCTACCTCGGTGGCACGGGTATCGCTACCTGCTTCGAGAACGGCGCCGACATTGTTCTGTGCGGCCGTGTCGCTGACGCGTCCGTCACCGTCGGCGCCGCCATGTGGTGGCACGGCTGGAGCCGTGACGACCTCAACCCCCTGGCCGGCGCCCTGATGATCGGACACGTCATCGAGTGCTCCAACTATGCCACCGGTGGTTACTACTCCGGCTTCAAGGACCTTGTCCCTAACGACACCGACATGGGCTACCCCATCGCCTCCATCGACCACAAGGGTGAGGGTGTCATCACCATGGAGAAGGGCCGTCACGGCCTGGTCAACACGGCCACCGTTGCCAGCCAGCTTCTGTACGAGATCCAGGGTCCCCTGTACTACAACTCTGATGTCACTGCCTCGATTGAGGACATGGTCATCAAGGAGATTGGCCCCAACCAAGTCTCCATCTCTGGTGCTAAGGGTCTGCCCGCGCCTGCTACGACCAAAGGTACGTCGATTCATCGCAGCGAACAGATATAGAACAAAAGAGATTGCTAACGCTTTGAAATAGTCGGTATCACTGCCAAGGGCGGCTGGCAAGCCGAGTTCCACTTCTACCTGACCGGTCTCGACATCGAGGAGAAGGCGGCCATGGTCGAGCGCCAGACCAAGGCGCTCATGGGCGAGCACCTGACGCGCTTCTCGTGCCTGCGCTTCCAGGTCGCCGGCGCCGTCCCCTCGGACCCCCAGTCCCAGGAGGAGGCCACGGTGGACATGCGCATCTTTGCGCAGTCCCGCGACCCGGAGATCCTGTCGGGCAACAACTTTGTCGACTCGGACCGCGGCTCCTTTGCCCGCTTCTGCATCGAGAACCTGCTGCAGGGCTACCCGGGAAGCACCATGGCCCCGGACATGCGCACCGCCATCGGCCGCCCCTTCTTCGAGTACTGGGTCTCGCTGCTGCCGCAGGAGCACGTCAAGGAGACGGCCCACCTGCCCGACGGCCGCGTGGTCGACATCCCCACGCCTCCCGTGCGCAAGACGTACGAGCGCGAGCAGCCCAGCTACGACACCAGCAGCCCCGTCGACCTGTCGCAGTACGGCCCCACGACGCGCGCGCCCCTGGGCTACGTCGTCATGGGCCGCTCCGGGGACAAGAGCTCCAACGCCAACCTGGGCCTCTTTGTGCGCCACGACGACGAGTGGGACTGGCTGCGCACGCTGCTCAGCACGCAGAAGCTGCGCGAGCTGCTCGGCAAGGACGACAAGGGCAAGCAGATCGACCGCTGCGAGTTCCCCAACATCCGCGCCGTGCACTTCCTGCTCAAGGACCACCTCGACCGCGGCTTCAACTCGACCTCGAGCTTCGACTCGCTCGGCAAGAACCTGTGCGAGTACATCCGCTCCAAGCACGTCGACATCCCCAACAAGTTCCTGGAGCGCGGCCGCATCTAAGCAGGCGGTGGTGGGGTGCGGATGGGGGAGGAAAGATGAAACAGTGGATGAAATGAAATGATCGTGATCCAAGAGGGCAGCTTGCTCGTCGGACACGAATGAAGCACTTGCATGGCATTTAATGGAGTTTGTATCGGTTTCTTCTCTTTAGGTAGTCTCCAAACAGATTGGATTGTTGTTCAATAAAACACGTACAACTGTCAAAACAAAGGAATCTCGGTGGGAGGACGCGATCGCATCTGCTCCGCCAGTCAATCACCCCCCGGTGTGGGTTGTCGTTCGGTGCGCCCGGCCGGATGCGCCGCCGTTGCCGCCCGTTCATTTCCGTTGACTGGTACTGGTACTGGTACTAGGAGGCGGTGAACCGATGGCGACCCCAGATGCGGTCTAAATCGTCTCATCACCACTGGCGAACATCATCAATCAAGGCTGGAGAAAGCGTGGTATGAGAGAGAGCGTGTGTGCGCCACGTCGGCGATTACCGCTGTGACCATTCCGAAACCCCCGCCCCTAGCCATCCGATTCGAAGCGTCAATGCCCATTCATTTTCAGGGTGTCACGCGACGCCACGAAAATCCCCCTTTCTTTCTCTCTTTCCCTTTCATCATCCAGCGTTTGTCAGCCAGGTGTCTCGATGTATCGTGCGGGAAAAGGCATTGCTCATCCTGATCTCTGACGCATATGCCAAACCATTGCCCGAAAAGGAATCTCCGCCTGCAACCTAGAGTGGTCCCGCTGTGCCGCCGCCGCCGCCCGCGTCAATCGCCCGACGAGTCAGGCACCTAGGAAAGCCCGGAAGCTCTTGGCATCTTATCACCGCACATTGAACTTGGCGGGTCTGCAACCTCCCTCCTCAACTCTATAAAGGGACGGCCGCCCGGCTGTCAATGGCAACAGCATAAAGCGGCGTCTTGCAAGCTCATCCCGCTCTTCATCACGTATTCTGGGACAAAAGAAACCGACCATGGCGGCGTCGATCGGCCACGGCGGCGCGTGGGCCAGTCACTTTGAAGGACGCGACCGGCGCGCCACCTCGCTGCCCGATATCGACTCCAAGCTCGGCCGCAAGCTCTCCGACACGCCCGCGCAGCTCTCCCGCGGCGTCGTCTTGTATATCCCGAGCCACCCGCCCGCCCTGCACCTACCGCTATACGATGTGGGCGCCGAGTACGCGCGTGCCATCCGCGGCGAGCCGGTCGGTGGAAGCAGGTACAAGATCAACCTGGCGTCCATGCAGAAGCCCTCCGGGGACGGCACCGGCATCGGCGAGGTCCGGTACCTCGTCGACTTTGAGCCCGGGTTAACCCTGGGCAGGGCGGCGGTGGAGCGCAGGCACATCGGAGTCGAGAGCGTTAGAGTGAACCTGTGAGTAGCATGACAGATCAGCAGCCAGCTTTGCAAACATTCGAAAATACGTGTGTGTACTAATGCAAGCAAAAAGGGCACTGCCGTCTGAGCCGGAGGATCCATTTACTGTCGAGAGGGAAACCACCGGGGTCAAGTGGACCATCGATAGCAGTTTTCCATTGCCTGACACTATCGCCGCTGGGATGGTCCATCGCGCACCATACTTCACTATATCGGCGCCGGCGGCCGAGCCACTGATCCCAATATCAGATAATGTGGTCCGTCGGCCAGCTCTGCAGTGGCAGATTCACCCGAGAGAGCACGGCAATCTGCGATACACCCTCGTCGACACTCGTCTGGCCCCGTCTCTTTCGGCGGTCGACGACGCGAATGACGCCGTGTACGCGATATACCACCACATAGGCCTCGGTGCCTCCTTGGCCCTCAATCACAGCGAAGGCGTCCTGCTGCTTCGGGAAGGCCTGAGCATGGAGGATGAGGCTGTCATCGTGGCGTCGCTTCTCGGTCTGCTGTGGCAGGTGCGAGGAATGCGTTTTCAGTACAAGAAGCTGAGGGCATTCATGGAAGAGGCTCGCAAAAAGGAAGACAAGAAGAAGGATGTGAAGAAGGACAAGAAGCAGCCGTTCCTGGGGAAGCTGTTTGGTAAAAGGGGGTCTGTTTGAGTGATCAGCCTGTCGGATTTTCTTACATATGATACCCTTTGCAATATGTTTCCAGTTTATTTCACTACTAAAGTTCCACTTTAATATATGTGCGATGGCAGAATGATATGTCTTCGGATGTTGAGGGTGCTTGGGACTTGCTAGATCTAAGACAGAAGTAGCATGACTCCTCTCCGGCTTTACAGAACTGAGCCCCTCTCCAGCATTCTCCTATCCAAACCGGCAAATCAGGGTACATCTTGTCAATGTCCATAATGAATGCTCCCGCCCAGCCATAGAATACAAACAAGTAAGCGTCTGCAGCGGTGAAAGATTGTCCCACTGCGAAGGGTGTCCAAGCGAAGGCAAATCTATTCTCTATCACCCGAAGTTCTGTTTAAGAGTCTTGAGCACCTTGAATCGGACGGCAGTGCGGAGATCCTGGTATTCATCAACCCTTTCCGGCCTGTCGAGCTCGCCAAATGCCTGATTATGCACCACTCCTCCGAGGTAGTTGAGCCACTCGTACACGCGGACATAACTCCAAGTCGTCTTGTCGAGGAATTTTCCATCAGGTGCGAGGCATGAACGTTCCGTCACGTTCGCTGGAGCCTCGGTGATGGTGTCTTCGCTTAGCTTTAGGATTGGGATTCGGCTTTTTGGGTAGAGGGCCTTGAACTCATCTGAGAAGCGCTCGCCTTTAGCTATACCGACGGCGGTAAGAGCGAGCCGGAATTCGAATCCTGCCTCGATAAGCAAAATATGCGGCACGATTGAACATGCCTAGAACGAGTACTAAAGCATCAATATAGGAGGTCTTGGAGCCATTTTGCCGAAATAGGGAGCTTAACTGCCCATATATGAAGAAGAGGCGATGAATGCAATATGCACGTTTTGAGTGAGGCTGAGATACTTTCGTCACATACAGTCGAACCTCAAGCAGGCCGTGGAAATGAGTCAAGAGCAGAGCGCATGCCGGCGGATGCCTCAGCTAGGCAGATCTCATGCCAATTTCGATACCACTATGTCTGCATACAGCTAGTTTGTTCAACTTGCTTGTGATCGAATGTCGACATTCCACACCACATATGTAATACAATATCTTCATTATCGTGGGTTGTCTGCCTACACCTCCCGTTCCTTAAGGAAGTGGAGGCGAAGCTCTAGGGTCTCTGAATTATCAACGGATTGAAGTAGTCTTTTGGCAAAGCTATTTCGAACTCGTGGAACAACAGAATAAGTGTCCGTTGCTCGCGACTCTTAGCCAATGAAAGCACCGTGGTGTCGACAGAGTTACGGCATATACCTGTCTATGCTGCTGTGTTGACTGTATTACCAATGAGGCAGGATTGAATCCTGGACCCAGCGTCGATACAATATCATTGGTGATCGTTGGGTATTTAGAGCGAATCGAGAGGTTTATATTGGGATATTTCGACCTCGTGCTCGAGCAGCTGCCGAATGAACATCGCCTACCCTCTAGCTGCCCAACTCAGCCAACCGACCTCCCACAACCAAAGCATCATGGCGGCTCTTGAACAATCTCCAAATTATATCCTACCCGCTCAAGACCCGAATAAAGCTTAGTTGACAACCAAGACTTCAACAGCCAACGAGAACACCAGTACCAGCTACCGAGTTCCGTATGATGATGAAATTCCCGGAAACGTCCACAAGGGATCGCAAGGAAAGCATGGCGCACTGTCCTTCATCCGTTTTGACTCCCTAGATATCTTGTCCCCTTGTGAAACGAAGGCTGGGAGTAGATGTGATGTGTGACTTGAATGTTGGCGCGACAAAGACATTCTCTCTCGCGACCTCAACAACTCTTATCAACCTCTCTGGAGAGCGATCGTCCTAACCTCTATAGTAACAGTATCGCTCCATGATGAGCTCGAATGAAATTCAGACGTGGATCAATCGGAATTCAGAGGCATGAGGGAAATTCAGCATTAAGATGTAATCTACCTAGAGCGTATACGATATCGAGTGTAAAGCCGTCGTGTTGCCAGTCCTTATTGTCAAATATCCAGCAGATTTGCTGGATGGTCCAGACTAGACGGAAAAAGTGCCTTACGCCGGAAGCCTTTGTCCGCGATGGCATGTCGCTGTTGGTGAACCGAATTCTGTGTGTTCTGTCAACGTGTGGAGCTGTCAAACTTGATCCAGCTTGCTATCCGCGCTCTCCGTTCAATCATATTTAATCCGGGTCCGTCGCCAGCGGAAGATCCTTATAAGCTTTCCATGCCATGCCTCGGCAGCGCAGTTGCAGGGAGCGGAGCACGGTGTCTTGCAAAGCTCCGTTCGCCGCCGGATGCCTCGGCGCTCTTTTATTCCCACTTGTCTGATGACGGCGCGCGCTAACGAGTCTAACAACAATCAGATCCAGGAATACCTTTGCCTGAGACCAGAGGTGACGGGCCCACAATCCGCGGACTTCAAGTGGCTCTAAAATATGGGCTGCTGTCAATGTTTTGAGACAGCTCTTCATGACATATGATCGTTTCTTGGACCGAGTCCTACGTCACTGCCATGTCATTACTGGCATGCATGCCATTGGGTAGGTACTTAGCTCAAGAGATTGATATCACATGCATGATACAAACACATGACCGGACTCCAGAAAGAGGTCAATGAGATGCGAGACCACGGGAGCAGAAGCAGAACGGACATGCTGGAAAGATTTGATTTGGGATCCGCCCAATTTGCATTTCCGTAGGTGAAATCTGTCTTGGTGCTCCGTTCGAGACACTCGCAAGACAAATTCAAGGGGATTCAACAGACGGACTGTGGCATATCCCGGCCGCTGACGGGTGGGTGCCCTGCAGCTTTCTGATCTGATTCAAGGTTGAATCGATAACCTTTTTGGGGGGTTCTGTGGCGGCCGCACGCTACGGCCGGCTAGCTCCAGTGGCTTGCCGGCCGCCACATGTGCCGAAGCGGTCGTTCCACACGCCTCCAGCTGGGAGGATGGTGGGTGATGCTCCATTTGCCTTCGATCTGCCACGCTCGAAAAAGATCTTTCCGGTACTGTCTGGACAAGTAGAGACTGATTCACAGCCGACAGAAACGCTGCTGGACAGATCAGCGAGTGCCCGACTGAGACAGCAATGCCGGGGTGTTGACCTCCAAGATATGCCCTGAACAGGGCATTTGAGGCGCCCTACATGATTGGGCCTCTTTTTGCGGGTTGGCGTTCAGACAGAAAGAAAGGGTCGCGTGCTTGCTGCCGACATTTCCGGGAGTGGGAACCTCAAGCTTTGACCGGCCTGCCAAGATTCACAGGATATAACTACTTGTACTTGTATGCGTGCCCAGATGCCCGACTGGGCAAATGGTCGACTTGTCGCATATGCAGCTGGGGCGGTCATCCATGGATGAAAGGCCTGTTTTTGATGGCTGTCCCCACCGCAAGCCACCCGTCGTCCACTCCCGCCCAACCTTAGACATCAGACACTTGGTCTCGTGCTCCGGTGCAACTGATCTTGTCGTTGGTGCGCGCTCGCGTGCCAATTGCAGAGGCCAGCCTCATCGGCCATTCATCAGAGGGCTTGGCTTGGGAAACGGGGGTGCATAACGGTACATGTCGGGTACGCTCGAGACCCGTCCATGGATTTGTGCATGTTCGTCCCTGTCGTTTCTTGGCCTTGCTGGCCCCTACTCTGTGCCGCAATCATTTTGCCGTTTGGCAAAGCTGCCGTTATCCTTTTCTAGACATATGGTGCGTCGTCATCCTTTTGTCGGTAGTGCTGCTGCTAAGTACGGTAGGGCAGGGGCCGTTCGGGCCAACCTCCTCGGCTTCCTTGGCCTTGCAACGTCCAAGCAATATGGCAGCCGACCTACCCGTCCGCCGCTGCTTGGCCTGACGGGGGCCCGCGTCGCCCTTGATGCATTGGTCTGAGCATGCCTGGCTTGTAGTACTCTCTCAGAGCTCCGTACGTGCTCTCGGTGTCGGGCTGGTCATCTTCTGCGCTGTATTTCATCTTGGTGCCTCTCGAGTAATCGGCCGCATGTGCCATCCTTCGTTTAGTCGGGGTCGCTGGTCCAGAAGAGCCCGTCGCCGACTGTCCGTCCCCACCACCGGCTCCAGTTGGGATGGTCCACGTCGGTCGGGGTGGTGGGCAGGCTGGCGAAGAGTACATTACCAGTAATTCATATTTCACACCATGCCCATCTTTCTGCGTTCCCGTACGACTCCTTAAGGGCTTGGCATCACCACCCTTACCCACTCATTTTGTGTCGGCCAAGTGCGTCGCTGCCAGTCCTCGCATTGACGGATGCATGCTGATGGGAGGGCCTTGTGCCCCGGGTGCTCAAGATGAAGCTGCCCAGAGAACATGGATTCGCCTTTGCTTGCTGATTCCCTATTTCCGATCGATCCGCATCTCTGGGTGGCCAGGTCCGTTTGCTCCGCAGGTAGTCCTGCCTCTCCATATCTAGTCGCCTTTCAGCAGACAACGTCCGAACTGTTTCCGGGCCTCCCATCTCGTGATTCTGCCTTTGTTAAATGTACTTCGCAAGCCGTCTTGTTCCTAGCTGGTGGCGAATCTGGCCAGGAACAATAAGCTTCTCTCCCAAGCAGCGGCCTCCTTCTGGGTTTTGTTCTTTGCTGTCTTTGCTGAATCGCTGAGATTGAGACACGCTCCCTCCGATTGACTGAATTCCACCTCCTCCCTCGAAGTAGTAGTGAGAACGATTTCGATAGGGAAGTGACGAAGCAGGTCGACTTGCCACCCGTCATCTGTGCCTGCCTAGCAGCTCATTTATATGCCACTTTGAGCTTAATCCAACGTCGCCAATATCGCACACCGTCACCCACGGTAGTCGCTACCAACACCCCCAAAAGCAAATCTGAAAGCTTGGACGAACCGTGCCCTCCTCTTGTGGATATCTGACCAGAATGGGCATCGGCGCCGTCGCAGAACCGCTGGTGGTTGTCACCTTGCTGTTCGGCGGCACCTGGTTCAACCGCAATTCATTCCAAGAGAGCGTCAAGACCGGCGACACCAGCCTGCTCGGTCGCTGGCGCAGTCCCAGTCCGAGCCATAATATCGATGCATCGCACAAGCGCTCAGATAGCCAGAGCCCCTCGGACTCGGGCGCGTCGACTCCTTCCGGGGATCTGCTCATGTCCATGGGCGCGTGGAGCAGCTCAGGGTCGGCGCTGCTATCTGGGGCCGATGGCGAGCCCAACCGCCGGTTGCGCATGCTCAGGTTCCTCGGTTTCAGGCGGCTCATGTCAACACCCAACACGCGGGTGTTTAGGGACCGAATGCTGAGTAGACTTCTGAGGAGGTTCCCCTTTCTGGTGGAGGCGTGGTACTGGGCGTTGCTGTACTGGGTAAGCAAGCCATCAACGGTCCGGGGCATCTGGGTGCCAGAGTTAACGCGTGTTCGATCATGCAGGTTTACCAGCTCGGTCGCGCTTTCACCGCTCTCACCCTCGTCGAGAGCACCGTCGATGTCGCTCGCAAACATGCGCTTCAGCTCATCCATGTCGAGCAGAGACTGAATATTTTTATCGAACTCCCCGTCCAGCAGTGGTTTCTCGGACACCCCACTGCCCTCCGCTGGATCAACCGGACGTATTCATACATCCACATCCCCGGCAGTATCCTGTTCCTCGTCGTCCTCTATTACTTGACCACAACTCGTCGACGCAAAGCCCTCGCCGCCAAGGTGAATGACGCCGGCGATTTAGAAGGCAGCATTGGTGCGAAATGGGAGTCGGCAGCTGGTCCGGCGTTGTACGAGGCCCGCAGGCGGACGATGGCCTTGTGCAATCTCATTGCTTTCGTCATCTTCACGTTTTGGCCATGTATGCCACCTCGTCTGCTGAGTGATCCCGAGTACCAAGGCGAGAATGCCGAAGAGGCCAAGAGCTACGGCTTCGTAGACACTGTGCACAGCGGTGCCGGTGAGAGCAGCGTGTGGACCACGAACCGGTTCTGTAACCAGTATGGTGAGTTGACTGCCCTCCTCTCCTTCATATCGGGCGCTGTGCACCTTGACACTGACTCAACTTTGATAGCTGCTATGCCCTCTCTGCACTTCGGCTATTCCCTCCTCATCGGCCTGACCATTGCCACCTTGCCTCTGCGTCCCGGCTCCGCCGCTTGGCGCCGCTTTGCTCTCGCTGTTGGCGGCATGTCATATCCTGCCCTGATCCTGACGGCCATCGTGGCGACAGCGAACCACTTCGTGCTCGATGCCGTTGCTGGTGCGATCGTCTGCGGTATCGCCTGGAATCTGAACGGCGTGCTGCTGAACCTGCTCGTGCTGGAAGACTACTTCCTCTGGGTAGTGCGGATCCACAAGCCCGTCCACTGGACGGATCCCGAAACGGCAGTCTATATCGACCGTGAGAATAACAGGGATTACGTCTGAGATCATAGCTTTGGAGTTATGCGCGGGGTAAAGAAGCGAAGTGACCTGATATGAATGGTGCTTCAAAGAGAGCGATAACAATAAACAGAACCCTTTGCAGAGAACAATGCTCTCGTACTGAAAGGAAGAACCAAGGAAAGGTCAAAGAACCGCAAGATTGAAGGAAACAGGGAATTCTTTCAATATACCCAAGGAGCGAACGAAACCAGGCTTACCATTCTTGTTCTACTTGCTCTCTCACTTCCAGAGGAAATCAGTTGAGCAGATATGCATGTATTTAATAGTAGAACTCCAAGATATTCTATCTTCATTTCAGGGCTTGCTCCTCGTTCCTCGGCCATAAGTAAACGACGGACGTTGTGCTGACTGACGCCGCATTAACCTGTTTCAAGCAAGGCGCCACGATTTGCGGCCCACACAACCCAGGCTGACATGGGTTCGGACCCGGTTGCTGTTGCCGCGGATCTCCGTATACGCTTCGGCGAATGAGCATCTCCAGGTCGTACATAATCCGAGTTCACCTCGTCGTATTGCACAAGAAAGAACAAAGTCACCAGCCTAGACAGTCTCATTGGAAACAAGACTGCCTGCCGCTTTTTGACCGTTTGTTTGTCACCTTTTCAATTCATACTGACCAGCCACGCGTCACCGTGTGTGGAGTCGGCTTTCTCTAGGTGCTGACAGGCAGCAGGATTACCAGGATCAGCTCCACGCACGCGCCGCCTACCGGCGTCGTGCCGGTCTCTTGAAAAGGCCGATTATGTCTGTTTTTAGGACTTTTGTCACCGGTACATTCGAGATGCATGAAAAAGGCCGTGTCCGCTTCTTCACACCATGATGAGGCGGTTTTGGTGAGGTGTGAGGGGGGAAAAGGTAATTGCTTGCTTCTTTCGCCTTAACTCTCTCGTTGTGAGCACGTAGAGATGACGGGATATCGAGTCTACCCAGGCAGCAAAATTCGACTATATACGTCTAAAGAAGTGCACCCTCCTCGAAGAGATACGATGAACTCTTCTTGCTAAGCTCGTGGTCCTCTGTCACGAAAGACGGCGTGTCATTGCGACCGCTTCGATTTTCACTTGAGGTCTTGACCAATACTACCTCAGAATGAGTCGTCGGTAACTTTCTGATTGGGGAGTTATTGACGTTTGATGAATGTGAATGACTGGAGAACATAGCAGATAGAGGTAGTATATTCAATATCATTGAGAGGTCAGATATTCACTCAGCTGCTTGTTCCATTGTCGCTAGGTCTATCGAGCAGTGTTTCGGGTCACTCTACTTATTCACTCGACTTGAGTCAAGTCTATCCTCGTCTCGGATGTCCTATCAGCTACATATTTCAGACTCGCAGCCTCCTTTTCAGTTTACCTCCAACGCCTCAACCAGGTTTGCTTCTCCCCGTCCACCTTGTCATCAATCTCCCCAACGCATTTCCTCAGCCCGCACAAGCCCAATTTCCGCCTCCTGCAGACGATAGTCCAGGACTCATTTTCATCTGAGAATCAGCTCGCCAAGTGCACCTCTGCTCCATCACGATCAACTACCTTCCGAGAACGAGGTTCGCAAGACAAATCTCATCCACCACGGACATCATCACGTTGCCAGCATGCCTGTAGAGCAGCAGTAAGTTGCCCTATACCCATACAACATCCGACTTCGACTTCTTGCACTTGCACAGCTCTAACCACTCTTGCTTTCGCCTATAGACTCACCGAAATCGAGCTCATCATGGACATTGTCCGTGGTATCGAGACACAGAAAGAAACTCTTGACCAGCTCAAGCAAGCCATCCCGGCGTCCATGTTCGTCGGAGAGGTCGCTCTGCTCGAGGACGCCGCAACCAAGGTTCTTTATAATGTCATCGACCGTCACCTCTCTGGCGTACGCCTCCTCACCGTCATCCAACTGACCGAGGTTCTCGACGCTATGAACTACGCGACGGCCAGGGTTTCACAGATCACGGCCATGCATCTCCAATTCGCGCGCAACAGCCAGCGGTCCATTGAGAAGAAGGAAGAGGCCCTGGAGCGCCAGAAGCAGGCTGACTTTCCCGAGGACCCTGATAATGAGAAGGGAGAGGTCATAGGCAAGGGTGAACTGGGACCATAAATTTAGGTCATGGCCGCCGACACGGCCGTGATCGAGAGAGTGCAAGAGACTCGAGCGATCTGACTTGTGGCTGCGGAGGAGTCCTAAGAGATCCAATGCCCTGCGAAGATTCTTTGAGCACTCAATGTGGTCTGGACACTATACTGCCTTTTGCTACACAGGCGATTATTTTGAGACACTGGAAATCTCAATACTCACGACATTCTCAATGTCAAGACTACTAGATTAGAAAGACAGTTCTCTCTTCCAGTTCTATGCTAAATTCTAAGTTTCTATGCTATATGGTACTACCGTAACATCACCCTACTCGTCGTCACCAAGGAACACCTTGATCGGCATCCAGCCATCTTGGACCACTTTGAAGCGCAGTTTTATGGCATCTATCTCCTTCATTTCTGCCTCCGTTAAACTCCAACCATCCAGATCGAAGTTCGAGTCGATTCGCTTTGGCGTTACGCTCTTGGGAATGATGCTCGTGCCGCGTTGTAGCCCCCACATTAGCCTGGTGAGAGCAATTTCGTTAGTCTTGTTTTGCTGCTCTGGGAAGATTCCATAGATACAACATACGCAACTTGTTGAGGAGACTTTTTGTGCGCCTTGGCAATTTTGATGAGTGTAGCCTCCTCCATTAGTGGGCCTGAATTGTTGATCGCTGAGCCGATAGTGCCACCGAGACATGAGTAAGCGGTGCAGTGGATGCCCTTAGATTTGCAGAAGTCGAGCAGCTTGGGTCTATATCTTCTAGTTAGTAGGTGCGGATCCGTGGAGAGCTGCGTTGCAGGAGATCAATACTCACGATGGGTTGGCAGGATGCAGCTATTTTCATGTTAACAATTGACTGATGCAACAACTATCAATGAAAATCACCTCAATCTGATTGACCGCTGGCACAACCTTGCATGATGGGTCGTTCAGAAGCTTCTCGAGATGGCTGATCTGGAAGTTGGATACGCCGATATTCTTGACCTTGCCAGTGTCGAGGAGTTTCTGCATCTCTTGCCTATGTACCGATATTAACTCTCCAACTTTCTAACGGGGAGAACGGCTGTTCCTACTCACCAAGTCTTGATATAGTCCCAATCTGGCAAGTGCTTGCTGGCATCGTTGGGGTCGGTTGAGCAGGGGAAATGGACGAGATACAAGTCTAGATAGTCGATATCCAAGTCGCTCAAGGACTTCTCGAAGCCCTCCATGACACGGCGGTGCCACGTGTTGTCGAGCTTCGTCGTCACCCAAATCTGGTCGCGAGGCACGCCCGACTCTCGAATACCTTGACCAACCTCCTTTTCGGTGCCGTAGTTGAGCGCGGTATCAATGTGCCTGTAACCATGCTGCAGTGCGTACTTGACTGCATCCTTGACCTCGTTGGGCTTGCCCTGCCATGTGCCCAGGCCAACGGCTGGTATGGAAGCACCGCTGTTCAGCTTGAAAGTGAGTTTGGTGTTTTGGGTCATTGTCGATAAGGTTGATAGATATCTGCGGGTGGGAAGACGTCCTAGCAGGCTGGACATTGGTGGTATTACACAAAAGGGAAGATAAGACTCTTGGGACAAGTCACAGCATCTAAGCCTTGGTTCGAGATGCTACTTATCACATACTCAGCTACCCCACAGACGGGGACAAGTTTGTTTGATTTCGGGCAAAATATTCCCCAATCGGTCAACTAGATGTACACGCACGCGTCTCAGCGTGTCTGTGATCTTGTCACCTGCAATGGGGGCCGAGATCCCGATCTCCAAATGCAAGATGCAGTCCTTCTAGGGCCCAGAGCTGGCACCTCCGTGAGAGGGTTGGGGCAAGACTGTCATATTCACTGGTGCCAATGAGATCGGCCAACTATCTGCTTTGCCTTGTGCAGTTGTTTTGTGAGGCGCTTCATCGCTTGATCTGGTACAATGCACTACGTATAATATCTGAAACATTGTCGTTGGACTCCTCGCTTTCAAACGGGCTAACACCACAGTGCTGGGCCGCAGGCTAGTAGGCCGATCCTTGGCCGTTTGCGTCAGGGCGGAGTCGGCGAACTCTCCTTTTGCTGAACCGAAAGCACGACAGGGTATCACAAGCGAAGCAAGATCGGCTAAAAGTCGAAGGCGAGTCAACTGTGTTCAAGGGTGGTTTATCTGTGGAGTTTCGTGATCCACCTTGACAGAGAAGTTAGCTGTTTATCCCCACCAGTTATCTGCGGAGTCGATCGGTCAAGAGCCTTCGAGTGATCGGTTAACCGCCCATTGCATGAACATCTCACTCCAAATGGGGTATGGCACCTCTTGGTAGCGCCCGGGGGCGGCGGCTAGTGTGCCCGGTTCCTTGGATAAGGCCTTCCCCAGATTACGGTACTTTCCACGCCCGAGTCTGAGGGGAGGCAACTCATGTCTCGAACAATTAACCTCCTCAAGAGTACACGGGATTCACATAAGACATGCAGAGCGGCCAGTCCTCCTTCGTCGCTGATTGTCTATGCTGAGCTCTTGAATCCATCATTGCTTCCAACCCCTTCTCGTTGACTCGGGACGCTGCGTGTTTGCAGAAATAGTAGAGATCATGGGTGTCAATTGGGCCCATTGGAAGAAGAAGCTTGAGTGGTGAGTCAACTGTTCCGTATGGATCCGCCGGACTCCACGTATGCTAACAGTTGGAGAACAGTCCTAAAGACGAGGATGCCTATTACGAGAACACGACCTGGTGCAACCGTGACCTGATTCCCATTCCGCCAGAGCGTCGAACATTTGGAGTCTGGTCGTACTTCGGTACGCAGTTCTCGATTTGATCGGTCGGACAAGCTTGGATTGGCTAATAACCCTTCGATAGGTTACTGGACGGTGTCCGGATCTTGTATCTCAGCATGGTCCACCGGTAGTACCTTACTTGCCTTCGGGCTCAGCCCTCAACAGGCTATTGGTGTTGTGGTAGGTCTAGAATTGAGCCATGCATCGGATGCCCACATGGGCGAACACGACAACTGACAGATTACCATCTAGATTCTGGGCGGTTTCCTGACTGGCCTTCTAGCCGTTGCTTGCGGTTGGATGGGCGAGGTTCACCATATTGGCTTCACTGTTGCCAGTCGCTTTTCTTGGGGCATGCGAGGATCCTATTGTGTGTTCCATCACCGGCTCTACGCATGCATTGACTCGAGCTAATTTTGTCCCCAAACAGTCCCTGTCATCCTTCGCATCTTTGTCTCCTGCATGTGGTTCGGTATGCAGGCATTCTGGGGTGGTCAGGCCACTCGCGTCATGTTCGGCGCCATCATCCCGGGCCTCGCGCACATGCCCAACTACTTCTCCGAAAGCTCACACCTGATGACCAACGACTTTATTGGTCTTGTCATCTGGATGTGTCTTTTCGTCCCGGGCGTTCTCATCCGGCCTGAAAAGTTGCAGATCCCCTTCGTCATCTGCTTCTTCTTCTTCGCCGGTACTTGCATTGGCTGTCTCGCCTGGTGAGGAGTCCAAGATGACAGTGCATGCTTAGCAAGCCACTAATAGCTAACGTGTGAACAGGAGTGTTTCTCAAGCTGGCGGGGCTGGTAAGATGTTCACAGAGCCTGGCTCGACTCCCAACGTCGGTTGGAGCTTTATGTTTGGCATCACGGCCATCCTCGGCGCTTGGGGCGCCGGTACTCTCGGACAGTCCGACTGGACTAGGTATGCCTCTCGCAGATTCGCCCCGACACTATCGCAGCTCGTTGCGGCTCCAATCACAATCGCCATTACGGCTATCATCGGCATCATTGTGACCAGCGCCGCCCGCGACGTCCTGGGTGGTGACGTTATTTGGAACCCTATCTATCTGCTTGCCGCCATCCAAGAGCACTACAGTTCGAGCTCGCGTGCGAGAGCCGGTGTGTTTTTTGCCAGCCTGGGATGTGTATCCTCTCAGTTCTCTGTAAGCCTCAACATCTTGCTTGAATAATGACGCATGCATGACTAACTACCCCGTCTCATAGATCTCTGTTGTCCTCAACTCAGTGTCCTGCGGTATGGACATGGCTGGTATCTGCCCAAAGTACATCAACATCCGGCGCGGTGGATATATCATGGCTGCTATTGGTATTGCTACACAGTAGGTTGAAACATGCAAAACTGCTTAGCAGTAGATAAAGATCGCTAATTACTTCCGCAGGCCCTGGCAACTCTTGAGCACGGCAACCAAGTTCTTGTCTGTGCTTAGTGGCTTCGGTGTCTTTATGGCTCCTGCGACGTAAGCACTCCCTTGGATCACTTTACCTGAACACGATTGCTGATGAAAAGCTCTAGTGGAGTGATGTTGGCAGACTACCATATCGTTCGCAAGGCTAAGCTCAAGGTCAACGAGCTGTACATCGGTGACAGCAGCTCCATCTACTGGTTCAGACAAGGCTTCAACTGGAGGGCCTTTGCCGCCTTCACAATCGGCATGTGGCCACTTCTACGTAAGTCAGGCTTGGTTTAACTCACTCGATAGGAATACTGCTAACAACAGACCACAGCTGGACTTGTCGGTACCGTCAATGCCTACGAAGGTCCTAGCTGGACTGGCTGGGTTCGACTCTACAACCTCACATTCCTCGTGGGTGTGGCCATGTCCTTCGTCTCGTTCTGGGCCCTGAGTTACTTCTTCCCTGTCTCTGGCCTAGGCCTCGAGGCACCGTTCGTGGAAGACGGTGTGATCCACGGCGCCACGGAGACGACGGAGAATGACTCACAGGCCGGAGAGAAGCAACCGCCTATGGAGGTCAGTGACAAGGTTTAATCTCTGGCCATCCGGCTTAGTTGGCTAAGACACGACACAGCCAGCTAGGAGACAGGCGCACGGTGTTTGAAAGGTACATTTTGAGGTGGCTTCAGATAGGAGGACTTTCAAGTTACTTGGGCTTTCAGTAGATAGAATACTAGACGCGCGAGTATCAAAATTGGGTCTTCAGACTGTGCTCGTCATCTCGTGTTCATTCTACATGAACTCTATTCCAGGTGACTACAAAGGGGCTACCACAATCGGAACGATTCTGCCGCAATATGACGACCTCAAGGCGAGTGCAATCAGGTCAGCGGCGTCGAGACTTGGGAAACATATCAGAAAGGGGCTCAGGAGGTGGCCAAATCCTAGACACCTCCATCCACCAACGCACAAGGAACATATAGCCAATTACACTTCCAGTACAAATGCGAAGACGAGCATCAATGAGAATAGATTTCCCTTTTCGCTGAATATCTAAATGTACAAAGAACTACCTAATAGGTAGCGTTGAGCCGCATAGAGATATACTCATGACTGTTGATTGGCTCGTACTTCTTGGGCCGGTCTGGGCCCCAGCAGCCGGGCAGGCAATCGATAGTCTTTTCCCTGTCCGCAGTCACAAAGTACGGGATCGAATAACGAGCACGGGTGATCTTTCCCTTACCCACACCACCCTGGTCATCGGTCAGGGGCGGCGCCCGCACCCTGTGCAGAGTGGACTTGAGCTCGTCATTGCTCCAGCGCTGCAGGAAATCACCAATGTTGACGACGATGGCTCCGGGTACGTACGGGGCCGGGTTGAACTTGCCCTTCTCATGGATGTCCTCGACCTCGAGGCCGCCGACCTGGTCCTGGAAGAGCATCGTCATGGTGCCAAAGTCGGTGTGGGCAGCGATGCGCTCCATCTTGCCACCGCGCAGCAGCTCCTCCTCCACGGGCGGGTAGTGCAGCAGGCGGACCTGGTTGTCGCCCTTTGTGTGGTACTCCCAGAAGAACTTCTCGTCGAGGCCCATGCCGATGGCGATGGCGCGCAGCAGCTGCAGCTCGAGCTGGTAGCCCGTCTCGTAGAACTTGTTGAAGAAGGCGCGAAAGCCGGGCAGGTCCTCCTCGGGCAGCCAGATGTTCTTCGTCTTCTCGTCCGTCTCGCGCCCGAGCTCAAAGGACTCCTTGAAGTCGGGCACCTTGCGCAGCTCGCCGATGCTCTGCTCGTCAAAGACCATCTGCACCACCTTTTCACGGCCGACGCCCGAGTATCCGCGGTGCCACCATCCGTACGGGGGGTGTGGTGCCTTGTCCTTTACGGCTTGGGGGAGGGCGAAGAATTTGGCGCTCTGGAGAAGGACGACGTCGTCAGTATTTATGTTCACGGTATGTTGAGATTGAAAAGGTAGAGATCCAGAGAGACATGCGACTCACCCATTGAAATGCCTCGTCGACTGTCTCTTGAGGAATGCCGTGGTTCTTGATGTAAGCAAACCCAACGTCCCTGAACGCCTCATAAACCTTCCTCCCCACCGCTGCGGCGTCCTCGGGATTCCCACTCCGCATCGGCGCAAAGTCGATAACGGGGATGGCAAGATCTTGCTCAGCAATACTGTCGGAGCCCATCTTTGCGGACCGTGTGATCTTTTGTATGCCTAAACTAGATCGCGTGTTGGACTCCCAATACTGCAGCTCGGGTGCGTAACTGAGGGGCTTGTATTTCAGGCCTGTCTTCGTTGTAAGTCAAAACGCGAGTCAACAATTCACTTCGACGCAACGGACGGCGAAGCCGGAATAGAAATATCACAGGCAGCGCCTCGACTAGCCGTCATTTCCTCTTCATCACAATCATCGTACCACACTGGGAGAGTTCATGGGATCGATCGCATCATCACCAAACGCGGGGAAGAAGATATTGGAGGGGACGCACTGGCTTTGGTTGACCGATCGGCCGATGGGGTGAAACTCGTAATGAGGGGACGGAATAGGTGAGATTGGTGCGGCCGCACTGCGTTGGGGTACCAATGGTTACGAACTGGGGCGGACAGCTGAAAGTAGCTACTTGCTTGCGATGCAAGTTCACCGACAAGTGGAGTACATGTTTCTCCTATCTTGATCGGCCAACTTGGTCCACATGCCCCCCTGTGAGGCCTGTGAGGGGATGACAGAAAAGACGGTCTCGCCTCGACGGGTTCAGGGCCAAACAGCTGTTATTCGAAACCCATTGCACCAGTCTCCAACTGTCCTGAACTCAAAAGGACTTCCACATGCGGGGAAGGGAACACTGCCGGCAGAACCCTTGCAGGGTTTGCGGGGGATGACCCATACGATGCAGGTGCTTATTCATGGATTCGACACTTCTGAGCAAATTATTACACGATGATATCCGCTGAGACCTGTAATCCTTGCATGGGGAATTACCCCAGCTTCCGTCCCTGGCCGAGCCGAGCATAACCTAGCCTCTGTCTGAGAACAAGACATATCACGCCCCGGCCCAAGCTGATTCTCCACTCTTTACTCGGCTGTCTGCGGGGAGACCGAGGCAGTCGAAGACCCTGTTCGCATGATCTGTGCCGCTTGTGAGAAGAAAGAGTCGATGCGCAGGGCGACGGGTCTCAGGAGGTGTATGGACACCTCGTCCGCCGCGGCACTAAGCCGCTGCAGTGAGTCGTGAAATCGTTCGAGCAGCTGAAAGGTGGCTTGGACTTGTTCCGGGTCTGGAGCCAGGAGGAAGAGATAGATCAAGAAGTTGCCGCACAGAATCAACTGTGACCGAGCCTCTGCACATGGTTAGAAATGTGATTAGCCTACTTGACCATGCAGCTTTGTCACATGGGTGTGGTGGGCCGAGTGTAAGCAACCCAGAGATGAGGAGACTTACGGTTCCCCCAAAAGGCATGTAGGCATTCCGGTGTGATATCTCCCATGAACATGGTAAATGGCGCAAAGGCCCTGATGGCCTCGTTGAAATGGCGTCGAAGACTCGAGTTTGGATCCCGCTTGGCCGCTTTTGTTACAGGACTCATGAGGGCCCGATAAAGCAGAGCCACGCCGGTGTAAAACGATAGATGGAGAGGTGCTTTGGCCTGTCAGCTTTAAGGGGAATATAGAAGGGTGGGTGTTTTTACATACCGTTGTTCAAGTGCGGCGAATTCAGAGTCGTCATCTCTAGAGTAACGCATCGTGGGAGTAGTGACTCCCAGTTATGTAGCTTTGTCTTGAAGCCAAGCAACGCCCCTTCCCTTGCCACCGGATCCTGCATCGTGTCTTGATACTTGACATCCGAACTATCTGATGTTAGATGATCACTCAATACTTTCTGGTTTATGCCGATGCTGGTATACATACTAGAAGTCTATGAGGAGTCTGTGCAGCATGAGGCTGAGAGTGGTGTATTCGTAAAAGCGAGCGCTCGTAGATATGTCTGGCCGCGTGCCCTCTTCATGAACCAGGTAGCTGAGCTCCGGCGGCACCTCCTCATCAAAGGCTATATCCTCCATTGTCAGGAGGGACGTCGTGAAGGAGTCAGTGTGTATGTGTGGTGGATTGCCGTGGCAAATAGAGGACCATACGTCAACGGCGAAAGCTGCCCACCAGAGCTTCCTGCGCATGGACTTCTCGTAGGGTGCAATGTTCCACACCATGGGGTCTCTATGCAGCCCAATCATCTGGGCGCAGGCCACCGCCTGCGCTGCCAGTGTCCAGACTCGTGGTGACTCGATCGTTGCATTTGCAGCCGGATTCTCGTGCATAAGCAGGAGACAGGCCTGCATCGTCCACAGGTCTGGCCCGTGCAACTCTCTTTGCAAACAGGCCAAGGCATCCTCGAAGAGCTCATGCTGATTGAACCCAAGAGTGTTCGTCATGCTCGGGTCGTGTTTCCAAAAGTTTGCGGCCAATCCATATACTGCACCACGCAGGGAAGCAGGGATCTTGGTCTTGTCCTCGGCATAGGCTCGAAGGAAGCGAGTTTTGGACAGTACGGGGTATACTGGATGCACGTGTTTGAAGTATAACCGCACCAGGTTATCACCGTGGCCGTCGACGGTGGCCTCCATGCGGTCAGAGGCTGCATCCTTGGCAATGATGTCAAGCGGAGCGAACTCGTCATGCAGGATGGTGAAGTGGACTGGAGGCTGGTTGGTGACAATGTCCCCGGCGCAGAGCTGTATGATGTCGGCGTCGACGCGGTTCACCTCGTTCATAACCACGGATCTGAAGGATGACAGGAGCTCGGGATCTTGCTCGCCTGATAGCCCCATCGAGTGAGCGGTGAGATTCGGTCCATCCTCGAGCGTGTGGACTGTAGTACGGCGCCTATGATTTCGGCCGCTGTTGGCAGGTAGTGCCGCAATGGCATTGTCCGGGCTGGCAATGGCAGGCGGAGTCTCTAGTGACTCGTCATTGTTGATAGTCCATGGCGGCGACAAGGTTGCGGCTGTCAGCTCGACAACGGGCCGGACGGGACTGAGGTTGGACAACACGGGAAGTTCGGCAGTCAGAGGAGGCGGGGCATGGATGGCAACCTCAATACCAATGTCTACATCCGGCTCAGCTTCCAGAGGGCTGGACTCCGTGGGCGACGAGTCGTCTTCTTGAGCTGCTTTCTTAGGTGGTCCTGGATCAGACGTTGCTTTGCACTCGAGACCTTTCCCACGACAGAAGCGACCTGGACGTTGGCATCCTGATGTCAGTACTTGTGGTCGGCCTCGAGGGCGGGAGTATTCTCACAAGGTGGCTTGGTATCAATAATACATGCCGTCTTACGCCTTCGGCAAGTGTCGCAAGGACGGCTCTTGCGGCTTCTCCACTGCCGCGCCCGACCAAACTCGGACTGGATCCGGAATCGCCGCCGCTTCGACGGGGGCTGCTCGATCGGGCTGGTATCCATTTCTTTTCTCGAGTCCGCGTTCAGCCTCGGTGGGTGTTTCAATTGCCGCCACGGGAACAGGAAGTTGATCGATCTGGGCTCAAGAACCAACCAGAGTGTGCCTATCTACACGCTTACCTACTGGGAATGGGAGGGGGTGAGATTGGCCGATAGGTTAAAAATCACCGCCCGGGCAGGTGAGACTGTCTGGGGAATTAAACAGGACCAAGACTTTGCCCGACCACCACCTTGCCTCACCCCAGTGGATATTTGCGGGGATCACACCCCAAAGCTCCCTGCTCTTAATCCGGGACTACTCCGTAAAAGGGAGCGGTTAGATGGGGCAGAGATAATGACTCCCCAAAACGAGGAATACTCCGCAGATAAGGGCCCCTACAAGTACATTGTTGGAGAAAAGGAGAGGGTCCCGTCGGCTTTATTGTCCTTGAACCGAGTACTACGTGCTTAGGGCCTGGCAAAATGATTATCCCTGGTCTCCTTGTATGCACCAGTGGCCGAGTCGCCTGTCTCATTCACACTCGACATCTCCTGTCCGGTCACTTCCTTTCCCAAGCCAATCGCTGCTTCGCGATCTCAAGTGCTTGAATAACTCGTCTGCAGAGTCGAAAGAGTGGCTGGTCTTCAAGGAGACATAGCCATCCAGGCGCAGGTAGTAGGCAGGGAACATTAAGCCATGACGCTCGTGCTGGTGCTCATGTCCTTTTCCTACGTCCTCCACCCTACAGCATAATTACCTAGTCTACATCAGGAATCGCACCAAGTTTTGGCTTTAACTCCAAGCAACCAAGTAAAGGCTGCTCAGAACTCCACAAGGCTGAGGCAGTCAGCTTGGTCTTGTCAGGTAAGATGCATGTAAGTCAAGTGACCAATCGCAGACACCTTCCCCAAGCTTAGCTTTGAGGCTCGTTGTTTTTAAAAACCCCTGGCACACCTCCCTGTCATGCCCGTTTTACTCCGTAGTCCTTACAAGAGCTAAGGAGCCCGTGTTCCTGAGCGTGAGCTTTCACACATCTTTGTGATGGGAGAACCACGTCGGCAGCAGCGGTATCCTCCTGATTGAAGCTTTGACAAGCGGAGGCCGGATGTTCGGCTCTGGCCTCGATCTGCTCACCGAGTCCATTATCAAATTGCGTGGCACAGCGAAGCATCCTCGCCAGCCGGGCACCCGAGGCAGGACTCGCAATCTACTCGACAGCTTCCCTCTGCGTCGTCACTCTTACGGTGCTGTGTGCTCGTCGCTGCGGGGTCAGACGGTGCGACCAGGGGTGCTGGAGCTGCAGTGCTACGCAAGATGGCCATTTTCCCATCCGCTCGGGCTTGGCATCCGCGAGACAGGGCCTGTCCCACTCGTCTGCAATATACTTTTGTTTACCGTGCCGCGCCTAGGAAACAAGTGAGCTGACTGCAGGTGTCCATCTACATACACGACTGTGCTGGCTGGCCAAGCCGAATCCCCGCCCCGTCCGTCAGCGAATGACGTTGACGGTGCTTGGACTCCCCAAAGGCATGAGAGCGATCCCATCCGCTCTATCGACCTGCCGAATCCGGTGCTCATTGCCAAGCTCAGGCAAACGCCGGAAGCAGGCTTGGCTTTGTTGATGCAATTGCTTTTGCAGTCCTCCTGCCGGCCGTCCGTCTGTGTCGCCGCAGGAGAGACTTGGTTTTTCGTGGACCCGGGGCCCCTGCTATCCCGTCAATCTGGCCTGCAATCAACGGACGCAATTGTGTGCCACTCGCACGCGTCCCGCATCCCATCACGACAGCATGCAAATCTCACCTGCTTATTTCAGCCATTGTATGCGTCTGCTACCATCCAAGCGGGGCGCAATGACGATCGCAGGCCCAGATAAATAAGCTCCTCCGCCCAGGTCGATATCGACACAGCTTCAGCACTGGCCTGCCTAATTCCTTCCGTCCAGCGTCAAACGCAGGTACAGCATTTCCGCTCAGTGTCAATCAATTGGGAATTCCAAACGTTGTACGCGTCATGAAGAGCCTCAACTTGCTGGCTGCAGCGGCAGCGTCGGCTCTACTGCCAGCTGTTGATGCCATCACCCCGAGGGAGATGCTCGCTGCGAATCGCTACTCGGTAGCGCTACCGGATCCGTCGGGAGTGAGTGGCGCTCTGATATCCATTTATCGTTGACATGTGGTCCTCTAGATGTTAACATTCGAGTAGGAATTCGCATTCTTCACGGCCACCAACTACTCGTGGGCCACGCACAAGACCTCTACTAGCTGGAAGCGCATCGAGCTCAAGACCAAGAAGGCCATCACCACTTGGCACACAGGTGGCGGCATCTCCGAGCTGGTCTTCATCCAGAATGACCCTCACAACATCCTGTACCTCAATAGCTCCAACGCCGAGGACAATGGCGGTGTGAGCTTGTACTACGGCCCGTCAAGCTCGCCCAAGAGCGCCAAGCTTGTTGCTTCTCTGCCCGCCCCGTACTCGGGCCTCAAGGCCTCGCGCACTGCTTCGGGTGACATTCATTTCCTCGTCTATACCAAGGCGTGGCCCAATGGCACGGCATACAACGAGCAGCTGTCCGCCACCCCTCTCTCCACTGCCCGGATTTACTCGTCCATTTACGTGCGCCACTGGGTATGTCTCTTATGCGACCCTGTCGCGCTACTCTTTTGCTCATGGGTTGTAGGACTACTACCTCGACGAGAAGAAAAATGCGGTGTTTGGCGGTGTACTCAAAGTCAGCAACGGCACCGCCGTTCTAAAGGGCAACCTGACCAACTACGTGACGGGGATTGGCAATATTACCAAGGCCGAGAGTCCTCTGGACCTTAATGATCAGGGCGACTATGACCTCTCTCCGGACGGGACCAAGGTTGTTTTCATCAGCAAGGATATCGACCTCCCGCTCGCCAATTACACAAGCAGCCAGCTCTGGTATGTGCCATTCGATGGCACGGCCAAGGATGCTGTTCGCATCAACCCCCGTGGTGGAACTAAGTACCCAGAGCAGCAGGGTGCTTCCTCCGCCCCCAAGTTCTCTCCGGACAGCAAGTCCGTGGGCTGGGTCCAGCAGAATGGTATCTCCTACGAGTCGGATCGCAACATCATCTACGTAGCCAAGGCTGAGAAGGGAAGCTTCGATGTCACTGCTCTCGCTACTAAATGGGACCGCGGTCCGGACCACCTCGAGTGGTCGCGTGACTCCAAGACCCTTTTCGCTTCGGCCACTGACTTGGGCCGTGGGCGCATCTTCCCTGTGCCGCTGGACTCAGAGGAGACTTTCCAGCCCAAGAACATCACTAACGAAGGCGTGGTCTCGAGTTATTTCGTGCTTCCAGGTGATAGAATTCTCATCTCCGACTCGAAGATCTGGTCTAGCCGAGACATCTACTCGGTAATCCCTGACGGCAAGGAGGTGATTTCGCATTTTCAAGCCAACACGGCCGATGAGGAGCTCGCCGGTCTCGGCCCTCAGGATGTGTCCGAATTCTATTACTCGACCAACACATCCGAGATCAAGCAGCAATCCTGGATTGTCTACCCTAAAGGGTTCGACAAGTCGAAGAAGTATCCACTCGCTTTTATCTCCCATGGCGGGCCCCAGGGTAATCACGCAAACAGCTGGAGTACTCGGTGGAACTTCAAGGTCTGGGCCGATCAAGGCTATGTTGTCATCGCTCCGAACCCGACTGCTTCCACGGGCTGGGGCCAGAACCTCACCGATTCCGTCCAGGGCCGCTGGGGTAGCTACCCTTACTGGGATCTCGTCCATGCCTGGCAATATGTGCGTGACAACCTTGACTATGTCGATACAGATAACGGCATTGAGGCTGGCGCCTCCTTTGGTGGTTACATGACAAACTGGTAAGTTACACAGGGCCGCTGTAAGTCGATGTGAAATCGTGCTGATAGGTTTTGCGATGCAGGATGCAAGGTCATGAGATGGGCCGCTGGTTCAAGGCCCTCGTCACCCACGATGGCAGCACCTCGACCCTCAACCAATTCGCCAGTGAGGAGCTGTGGTTCATGGACCACGACTTCAACGGCACCTTCACGCCCAAGGCTTTCCAGCCGGGCTCTCCCTACTACGACTGGAACCCGATGCTGTACATTGACAACTTTGCCACGCCGCACTTTGTCATTCACAACGACAAGGACTACCGCCTACCCGTCGCCGAGGGCATCCTGCTCTTCAACGTGCTGCAGACCAAGGGCGTACCCAGCAAGTTCCTGAACTTTCCCGACGAGAACCACTTGGTGCTGAACCGCGAGAACAGCCTCGTGTGGCACACGGAGATCTTCAAGTGGATCAATTACTACAGCGGCATCAGCAATGCCACGAGCCCTTACTAAGGACTTCTTGGCTTTTGTTGACAGCCGACAAATAATGAACCGTTCATAATCTAAATAGTAATTGTCAATGACTCCACAATACTACCATGCATCCCAGTTGCTTCTCTAGATAGGCTACTTGATGGGGTGGCCTCACCCATGTCTATCAACCTACCCTCACTGCTCATCCTTGCAATTAAAGTATACAGAATCAATGTCGAATGACTACCCAATACTAAAGACCTACAAGCCAAAGAACAACGCCTTTGATGTTAGGTATTGAGGAATTCGTGAGTCTGGGGAGCTGCACTGCCATGGAGGTTCGGAAACACGATACTTGTAGTGAACGACCCAGCCTCTCACGATGGAACAAACTTTTTGTCATCCAGATCACTACGCGTTCGTTCGACAAGGAGGGACTGATCGAGGCTAAACAGATCGTAGAACAATTCGTCAATTTGCATTGATCACAGCAGCTCGGATAGTTTTCTTGCAGTCTAGCTGTCTTCAATAACACCCCGCATCTCGGCTGGTTCGATGGCGTCCAAAAGAACTCTTGGCGAGTGTCCTGTTTGCCTAGAATTATTCAAGGTCACCAGACGAGAGACGAGAGCTGAATAAGGGCTGCATCAGATTGAGGCTTGGCTTCGAGCTGATCGTATGCAAGCTGAAACACCCCGACTCAAGCAGTTCGGGCGGTTTTGCTTCGGCCCCTTTTGACGTGCAACACTGTATCTTGCTAGCTCAGCTTTTGACCATTCACAAATATTTCACTGGACGTACACTCTGAATGCTCAACTATATATAGAGCCTAGATATAGATAGAGATGCTGCATTCTTTTCGATAACTCTAACCATCCTCAAGTTCATCATATTGCCCAATATGCAGCTCAAACTGACCCTCTTTTCTGCCCTTGCAGCTCTCGCTGCTGCCCAGGACGTCAGCAAGATTCCCGACTGCTCGGTAAGATGAACTTTAGATGAAATGACATGCACATTCGCTAACCCTGAATTATCCTATAGCTCAATTGCTTCGTCGATAACTTTCCTCTAAGCGGATGCAAAGACTTGGTGGATTTCAAGTGCAGTTGCGCCGCGTATGTCCATATGCACGTCACAAAATGTATCCTCTCCACTAATACAACCTTTCCAGCCCTAAGGCGTACCAGGACGCCATGGCTAATTGCATCGTCGGCCATTGTGATAACGATGGCATGTAAGTAGTTATCCACGAAACCGCTCTGACTATGTCCAATGGATGTTGACTTTACAATCGTAGCGTCGCTACGGTCAATTGGGTTTCGGCCACCTGCGCCAGCGTCGGCGTTCCATGGCCATAAAAGTATTCACAGGGTGCGAAGTCCTGCAGGATAGGTAGTTTGGCCAGTTCAGAAACGTTTGTATCTCGCAAGAAACCGGTGGTGTACACGAGACCGGCAGGCAAAATCAAGGGAGACCGCTCTTGAAGACAGTTAGAGGACTAGCCATCTTACATCAGCAATGCAAGTCTTTTTACCATTAAACTATATCCAAATTGTTCGTGCGCTTTGTGTCATTGTTGTCAAGCCGACCAAACAGCTAGACCAGACCTAGCGTGCCCGGAATAGCCGTACAAAACCAGTAGTGCTGGAGATTGTCTGATCAGTCTTGAGGAGAAGCAGAGTTGGTCGGAACTCTCCGGGATCGCCCTGCTTGAGGAGAGTCTGAATGCTTAACTTGATGAAAGCTAATCAACACACCACTCAAGGAGTCGCGTTCATCTATGATAGTACCTGCATGACCTCTCCCGCAGCCCTCTCTCCTGCCAGCACTGCGCCCTCAAGATACCCATAAAAGTGCGTGGCCGTGTCCGTACCGGCCCAGTGCACTCTGTTCACGGGCTTCCGCATCCATTCCCCATGTAATGTCCACATACCAGGCGCGGGATTTGCCATGGGACAGCCCATGGCCCATTCCTCCTCAATCATAGAATGAAAGAAGGTCTCCTCTGGCTCAAGTGCCTCCTTACCGAATGCAAGTGCGAATTCTCCCAGAGCAATGCGACGCCGCTCTTCTTCTGAAAGCGTGAGGAAGTGACGCGCCGTGTTCGCCGCAACGAAGCCCATCAACTTGGCCGGTGATCCCGACGGGGGAGTCGCGTCGAACATTACGGCCATGGTTCCTCCGGGATTCGTACATTCGCCACGCAGACCCTTAGCACGCCAAAATGCAGTCTTGTAGCTCGCGAAGAACTTGGCGTACGCGCCCATGGGCATATGCTGCAGCAGGGTCTGCTTCTCGGTGGGAAGGCTGGGCTCGAAGCGTATCTTGAAAATCAGTGGTGGGGGAACCGCCATGATGGCTCGTTTGGCTCGGTAGGCCCCTTTGGTCGTACCGATTTGCACACCACTATCGTCTTGAACAACCCTCTCCACGGGCTCTGAGAGGTGAACAATATCATCTCCGAGATGATGCTTGATCTTATCCGCAATTGCCTGCCCGCCGCCTTGCATCATCTCATGCTGGGCGCCGTTTCGCGTGTTCAAAGCCCAAGTCATACAGATAGATGATTTGAAGAAGAACATGGCGTGGAGCATCGAATAGCAGCTCGGGTCCTGGCCGATCGTCGACTCTAGCGCCACTTCCATCATCTGTCGGCCTCCCTTGGTCCACAGCTTCTTGTTGTACCACTCCCGCATCGTTACCCTGTCCAGCTCGGCCGCGCGCGGTGTGCGCCACGGCTGGTCGAGGTCCACCGTCGCGGAGAGCGACTCAAAGGCGCTTATCGCACGACCCAGCTCGAGCACCTCCCAGGGCCGCGTCGGCGGGATCAGCCCCTTGTAGGTCTTGGACGCGCCGCGGTAGCACAGCACCAGCTTGCCATCGGTGGGCATCGCGGATCGGCTGACGTCGTATTCCTCGGCCAGCGCTCGCATGCGCGCGTGCTTGTCGCCGAGGAAGGACGCACCGCAGTCCCAATAGGAGCCATCGTCGCGCCGTAGCGTCTTGGCCCGGCCGCCGACGCGGTCGCGCGCCTCGAGCAGGAGAACGGATTTCCCGGCAGCCTGGAGGGTCTTGGCGGCTGCCAGGCCCGAGTAGCCAGCACCGACGATGATGCAGTCGTACACTTGCGGCCGTTTGTCGTTCATAGTCTGGTTCTACTCTTGCTTTTTGAAAAGGGGTTTTAACAAGAGCTTTGCTCAAAGAGATTGGGCGATTCTGACAGGATTGGGAAAAGCTGTTGTCGAGCTGCTGACTCTTTAATGAATCCCAGCCAATCCGATCCGCGGACTCCGGCTTCCTTGGCGCAGCCCTTCGTTTCCTCATTCGTTTTCTCCCGCATCGGATAGTGAACATATTTATCTTTGTTTATGGTGGGAGAGTAGACTTGGTAGTGTTTGGCAAGCTCTCCCGGCACAAATGAAGGTAGACCGGCCAGGTAGACTTCCGAGGTAGAGAGGCCGACAGTTCCACAGCACGCCTCGGCCCGCGACAGGACGTTCGTATTGAATGTCACCCTACGCACCCGCTTTCACTGTGCGCCTCTTATGCAGCCAATCAATGTGATCTTGATTCATTGGACGAGACATTAAAAAGAACCAAAACCGGGTCAATGGAGATATGTTTATTCTTTTCCTCCCCGTCCTTTTCGGCGGTATTGCCTCACTCGAATCTCCTCACATACACTTCGCAGCCACCGTCTTTCCCAAATGACGGTATTCAAGCCACTTTTCAAGCTACCATTGGAGATTAGACAGCTTATTTGGCACTTTACTTTGCCAGAAGACATACAGAAAATATGTATCGTTAAGAAGGAGATGCTCAACGAATTTGGACGAGATCCCGATACGCTCGAGCCCATGATTGTTCATACAGCCTTCCCCTTAGCAATGCACGTCTCACGCGAATCCCGTCATTATGTTCGGAATCACAGCGATGTCCAGTTTCGATACGAGCCGGCAGCAGGCTTCAGTGTGCCCTTTCGCCCTTTCCGACCAGAGCTGGACATTCACTACTGGGGAAAGGATGTAAACATATGGATCATATGTGGACCGTTATACAGAGGATATTACGATTACTGGATTCGCCAGGTTCGCCATGTCGCCATGTCGCCATACCATCCACGTGTGCCTTTCAGGGGAACTTCATGTCACAATGTCTGGTCTTACACTGTGACCAAATCGAGACCTTGACTCTGGTATTCGCCGATTCGACGAACAATAACATCACGAATGACTAATTTGAAGAACCCAAAAGGCGATCCAAGCTTCATAGCATCCCCGTATCCAGCGACATGCAAGTTGAGATCACTGGGGCAGTGGCGATCCCGAAAATCTTGTAAGCTTGGAAATTTCTATCGATGTCTTTCGGAGCGAGCTTGACGAAGGCGCTGATTCGGTTTCGAGAATGTCACGACTTGAAGAGTTTCGATGCAAGGTCTGAGATGCTGAGAGTGCTCCTTCGAGCGACCGGAGTGCCGGGCTGCGACTTTTGTTGAGTGGACTGGCAAAGGTTGGAAAGAGCTGTGCGGTGAACGAAAGCCGCCGAGAAGCCCAAGGCTTCCAGGAGAATGGGATCTCTAATAAATATATCACTTAGGTATGTTGTAGATGTACACATGGATGTATATTTACTAATACACGTGCATGTTATGCATTTTCAATGTCATGTAGGTATGAATCATCAGAAACCTGTTCGGTACAATCACTACCAGGCTGACCTTCCAAAGTTTCCTTGGTACTTTACCCATGCATAGCCGGATTGTAGATGGACAACCAGCTGCTTTGCCGTAGGAATCATAGCTGGCTATATATAGTCTTAGCACCAAGTATACGACCAAGTACAATCCCGATGCTGGCCAGGTGATACAGGTAGGCATGATAGGATAGCCAGCCTTCGTTCGACGTTCGCCGTTCTGTTTCACAAACAGGAAGCAATGAATCCAAAGCAATGTCGTGTTCATCTAGCACAATCCTGCCTCTCCCACCTATTCTCCAACCTCCCTACACCAAAGGCGTTCTCAAACAACCCGATCTGAGAACTTCAGTGTGGCTCAATAGACCCTAAACAGCCCACCTTTTGTCTAATTCAGGTGAGAGATTCTCGATCACCACCTCGTCCCTACTTCGACCATGATGACAACATCGATATTTGAGGACCCTGCGTTGCACGAGAAGATAAGTATCCCAGGCCAGCACGACGGGCCAAGCGACGGAGGCCAGTATGCAGGCCAAAAGACAGACAGTGGCCGTCACGCGCGAATCTCGTATCTGCGGCCGGTGCGAGCGAATCTTTTTATTGAGCCGGTATGCGTACACGATCCATGCGCCGACGTAGGTGGCGGCGAGAAAGGCAAGGACTGTTGTGACGGCAAGGAAGGCCTCGTGATTCATCCTCGAACCAATATGCTCGAGGGGGTTGGCGGACGAGTCCGGAACTGAGCTTTGAGAGTGGGCTTGCATGGCGACAGGGCTAGTGGTCATCTTTTAGCGGAGAAGTGGCAGAGAAGTCGAGACAGAAGGAAGAGACAACACACTTACAGTTCAGCATGGAGTACTGAAGTTGTGTCCTGAGTGAACCATATTTCCATGGAAGGAGGAGAAATATAGGTAGGTACTATGTTGACTGTTTGAAAATTGGATAATATGTTCCTCCTTTGTGAACCACAATTTGAGGGCTCGATAGTGTGGCTTAGACGACCGACTGACCTCGGTGAACCAAACTCCGAACCCACTGTCCGGAGCTACCTGCCTCTGTGGCGCAGAACCAAACTTTGCCATCAGGGCCACATGGAGTCGTACATAAATAACCAGTCCTCCCAGTAGCTGTCATATCTGCCGACAAGACAGCTTCTGCCATCGCCATCGCGACCGACCCTCCAAGGTCGGGTGTATAGACCTCCCGTCTTCAGATGTCTCTTCAGTGCTACACTCATGCTGAAAGAGCTTGGGCTTACGCCCACAAAGTAACTGCTTCCCAAAAGGACTATATAATCGACAAGCGCCTGTTGGTCCCAGCTTAACGATCGTAGAAGCTGCAGATCATCCTTCTGGAACTCGAAGAGCTCGTTCTTGGTGACTACGCGCATGCGATACTGAGAGCGGGCTTTTGCCTTGAACTTCGAGGCCTCGGTAGAATTCCCAGTCGCAAGATAGACAGTCTTGTGCCCTCGCTTGTCTCCTTCTCTCAAGTATGCCATACTTTGATTCTTAAAGTCAGGCCATCCCTTCAGAGCATCATGCTCTGTCCTGAGGTGAGCCCCAAGGTACTCGCCTTGTCCACCGGTGGCAAGGCGGCGCGTGGCAAGCACTGCCCTGGTACCCATGTCCAGTAGATCTTGGCGGAACCTTAAAATGGTGCCAAAAGAGTTGGCAAATTCGGGACCGTCTTTCCACACTGGCCACTCCCACTGTACGCCCCAGTTGAGTCGGACAAGGCGCGGGTGGGCAGTGCTCAGGGGATGAATTTTGAACCGTGAAGCCGTCTCCTCGAGCCAATCCCGGAAACGTGGCCCAAACATATCCGTGTGTCGGTTCAGATCCCTTCGGTCACAGCCACCTCGAAGTCCGTAGTGCTTAGGGGTGACCATCTCAGGTCTGGTATTCTTGAGATTTGGCACATCGTCGACAGTGTTATAAATGGTGATCTGGGGGCAGCTGGTAGTGAGAACGTCTCGGAAATGAGTCTCATTGAAGAAATAACTGAAGGGCCTATATCCCTTGAAGAGCTCTGCGAGGTCAGAATCGGACCTTGTCTCGATCTGTGGCATCACGAGCCCTGTGGCCCCAGCCTCGATTGCGTAGCGCAAGCATGTCAGAATGAAGTTGCGGATATTCCCTATGCCGCCCGAGTTGTTGTCACACATGAAAACAAGACCTGGCATCGATGTCGCCTCACTACATACTCTTGTCAGCGGCCATGGTCTGAAGGCCGGGTCTGGAGCAGAGAGGTCGATGCTGTGCTTGGCTGGTCGCCCGATGATGTTAGGGTACCATTGTTGAAAATCATCTTGATGCCGATGATGATGGGCCCATAGAGTGGTGAGACAGATGCAACATATCAGAAGGAGAAGTTTTCCCCAACGAGACGAGACGATGGGTAGAGAAGATAAACGCGATGCTAGAATCCTCGGTATGCCTTTCATCATGCTTCAGGTTCTAAGATTCTTGGAATGAGTGCCAAAGCCGACAGCTTAAAGAGGCTGTAAATCGAGAAATGAAGCACTCACAGAAGATCAATTCGCCGACATGAGAGTGCATTAGGCCACTTCATTGATGTTTCAACAGCGGCAGATAGAGTAATTACGGAAGGTTGACCTCCGTGTCTGGTCTTGTCAGACGAGGAGCCTGAAGGGAGCACTCATGACTGGATGATTGAGTGCATTTGGCTTCGAAGTGAGGTAAAAAAAAATTAATGCAAGCATCATTATGGCGAAGTCAATCTTCAGCTGCGTTTCCTGTTGACCATGCAGGGTTGCTTGAGTATAATGCCTACTTACTTTACCTGGTGTTGACACAAGTAATAAAAGAATGGTGACGTGAATAAATTTATGTGAATTGTTTATGCGCTGCACTAAAGTTATCCGATATTTCATAATATAGTACCTGATGCATGTGATTGATGCTGGTGCTTATCAGTCTTATCGATAACCCCGCCCACCAAAAATTCTTTGGAGCAAAATTTTGGGCGCATTGGCATCGCCAACCCCGCTAACAGTGGCCTCACTTACCGCAGTCACTATCAAACTTCTCTCGCTCTCTTTCTCTCCTGATTCAACCGCAAACAGGCGCATATTGTGTATTCCAAACATGTCAAAGCGTGCAGCCGCCCCAGAGAATGGGGGAGCTCCCCTCAAGGGAGGTGACCGCCCCGACGCCATGGACGTCGACGACAACAAGATGGCCGAGATGGGCGAGTTTGAGGATGAGTTCGAAGATGAGTTCGAGAGCGAAGACGAGATCTTCGAGGCTGGTGTTGACGGGCGGCCCGATGCAGAGCGCGAGGCTGAGGAGAAGAGTAAGATCCCTCCAATGCGCTCGCCAAGCTTGACAACCACACAGTACTAACGTGCGACAATCGAAGGTGCGATGGATGTTGACAGCGGCCCTGGCACATTCATTGTCGGCCGAACGAAGCTCGAGCCTGGCCAAGTACTCGCCCCCGACCCGAGCACGTACGAGATGCTACACAACCTGAGTACCCCCTGGCCCTGCCTTTCCTTCGACATTGTCCGCGACAGCCTAGGAGACAACCGCAAAGTCTACCCTGCCACCATGTACACCGTCTCCGGCACTCAGGCGGAGAACGCCAAAGCTTCCGAGAATCAATTAATGGTCATGAAGTTCAGCGGCCTGAGCAGGATGGACAGAGACGATGCATCTGAGTCTGGAGATGACGATGACGACGAAGATGCCGACCCCATCCTCGAGTCCAAGAGCATACCCCTCAATTCGACCACCAACAGGATACGATCGCACCAAACTCCCGCACAAGAGGCTGGAAAGCCGGGGACTACGCTGACCGCGACTATGACCGAGTCGACCAATGTCTTCATCCACGACATCACCCCCCATCTCTCGTCTTTCGACAACCCTGGCACCATGATCACACCTCAACAAAACAAGCCGCTGTGCACTATCCGCGCGCACAAATCGGAAGGATACGGTGTAGACTGGTCGCCTCTTCACCCAGCGGGCAAGCTGCTGACTGGTGACAACGATGGCCTCATCTACGTTACGACTCGCACCGACGGGGGCGGCTTTGTTACAGACACTCGGCCCTTCCAAGGACACACAAGCAGCGTGGAGGAGATCCAGTGGAGCCCCTCCGAGGCATCGGTGTTTGCATCTGCCTCAAGCGACGGTACCATCCGCGTGTGGGACGTCAGGAGCAAGAGCCGAAAGCCCGCTATTACGATGCAGGTCAGCAACACAGATGTCAACGTCATGAGCTGGTCGAAGCAGACGACCCACCTGCTGGCATCGGGTGCCGATGATGGAGAATGGGGCGTCTGGGACCTGCGACAGTGGAAGCCTAGCACCACGGGTGGTGCCTCCAAGTCGAGCCCAATCGCCAGCTTCAACTACCACAAGGAGCAAATCACCAGCGTCGAGTGGCACCCGACCGATGACAGCATCGTTGCCGTTGCAGCAGGCGACAACACCGTCACACTGTGGGATCTGGCTGTCGAGCTGGATGACGAGGAGAGCAAGGATACGGCCGGCGTCAAGGATGTGCCACCCCAGCTGCTGTTCGTGCACTACCATTCCAACGCCAAGGAGTTGCACTGGCACCCCCAGATTCCTGGTGTGCTGGTTGCTACTGGTGACGAGTTCAGTGTCTTCCGCACCATCAGCGTTTAATCTTCATCTTTCTCTTTCTGAGCTCATTGTTCATAGACATTTTTTGCAAGCTAGGCAAGGTTGGGCAAAAGCGATACCATTCTTCAATATGCTACAAGAGTCAAAGTCCCTTAGCTAGGCGGTGACCAAGGCCTCGTGAGAGCCTTTTGTGTTAGGTTGTTTGCATCCTGTGACCCATCCTTAGCGAGTGTGGCACAAGAAGTCGCCTCTTGGATTCTATCCTCTTGGTTTTGCCCAACATCACACAGCACTCGAGTCCTATGCTTGGGTTTGTCAGACTTCTAGACGAATTGCAGGCGGGAGGATATACCGCCGGATCCTGATGTGGCCTTGACTTCCATGGCGACATATAGATGCTTTAGGTGCGAGGCTTCCCACTCCTTCTAGTTTTACTCGACTCAACCTGAGACAAGCTCGATACACTAAACTCTCTGCACCCCTCGCAGCAGCTGCAGAACACAACATGTCTCGCAAACGGTGGTGCCTACTACTCTCCTCCCTCTTGCCAATTCCTCACGCATCTACTTCTGGACTTCACGTCGAAGGGTTCTTTGCAGGGGTGAATCCGATCCAGGTCAACGGGGTCTACAAATCATTGTGAGGGGATACACTCGGCGTATGAGGGAAACGAAAAGGCTGACAAGCGATACACAGCGTCGAGTTCAGTATCCGTCCCATCGGCTCGCCTGCCAACGCATCTGTCTCATGCTTCAACTGGGCTGACACACCCGATAAAAGGATCGGATCTCTGGCAGATGCGTCTTGCGCCGAAAACACGTGGGTCAGTTTCGCTTTCCAGCTCGTGACTGATGAGGGCGATCCTGTGCCACCGCAGTCTACGGATGCCGTCGGCGCTGGCTACAACCTAGATGTGTTGTGGAGAGATTCACCTGGAGATATGTCTGGAACACAATTTATATCCTTGGATGAAATAGTGTGGGCCCAGGCAGAGGGACAGAGTGTACAAGTATATGCCGGGCTTCATGAGTTTATGATTTGACGACCCAAGGATGATCAGAAAAGACAATAGCAAGAGACAATGGAGTGATCTCGGTGAAGAGATGCTCAAGTACCTGCAAGCGTTCTTCCATCTTGTCTACCTTCAGTACCTTTCAGTGTCGTTGCCACCCTCCTAGACATTGGCCTCCGACCCTCCATAGGAATGAATCTGCTCAACATGTCAGCCCTTGACGTTCAACCAGCTGTAGTAGCTTGTGTATTACTCACTGTCTGATCAGCACACCCATCCGGGGTCTGGTACAAGTACGCGCCGGTGTTGACAAACAGCTGTTGGTCCCCACACACATACCAAGCCGCTAGGTTCGGCCGCTTGATGTCGGGCGTGCTCCACGTCAGTGTGTCCCCCTGGAAGGCGAAAGTGCCGTACGGGTTCTCGGTCGCGTTGAACCAGGTCGTCAGCCGCCGCTGCGTCTTGTCGGTCGGGTTCTCGACGTTCATGTAGAGAGGCGCCACTCCCTCGCCGCGGTTCAGCACGAGCTGGCCCGAGATGACGTTGAGCTGCGCCGCATGTGTGTTTTGGCCCAGGTACGCAAAGGACCCGGGCTGTGCGGGTGCCCCCGTAGGACGGGCTTGCAGGTACGAGTGGTAGTTGGGCTCTGCGACAGCGCGGATCCAATACCAATTCGGGAGGAGGGTGGACGGGGTGCCGGGTCCGCTGCCGCCGACTGGGTTGCTGGTGGCGGTGGCGATGGTCGTCAGAGTCGTGGGCTTGCCGGGCGGCGCGGTGGTCTTGACCGAGGTAGACTGCAGTGTTGTTTGGACTGGGACGGAGGTCGTTGTCGCTGGCGAGCCACCTGGAGTGCACTGAGCATACCACTGACTGCACATGGTTATCAATTAGGTGCACTTGAAACCTTTGATGATCAAAGAGACCTACTTCTGAGTTGAGCAGGTGTATCCTGGTCCACAGACCGTCGGTCCACTGTAGCCGTTGCCACCACCTGGTCAGAAAGATCGAGACGTTAGCAAATAAATGAGCGACTATTCGCCAAGAACTCACACTGTCCCCATGCCTGCACAGTACCCTGTGCAGTCGCGGCTGCCAGCAGCATAGAAGCTGTCAAGGATGTCTGGAAACGCATGGTGGCCAGTTCGGATGTGCAATGGCTGTAGACATCTGGATTTTCGAGTTCTGGGCAGCAAAGAAAGTTATACAATAATGCCTTGCTTCGCTAGTCTATCCAGACATATGCACGACGGGAAATCTGGCCGAGATGAAAACTGCATGAGGCTTGAAGCAACTGTGCGGTCCGTGGCAAACACGGTAAGGGGAACATCGCCAAATGTTTCCCCGAGAACGGCCCGGGCTGGTGTGAAATAGCTATGACAGACCTTAGTTGCTCTGCAGACAGGATGCACATGAGCAATATATCAACCCCTGCATGGTGCGCGTTGTAACCGGGATCAATGGCACCGAGAACCCGGAAACCGACGGGCCATCCCACCTTGGCGGAACGTCCCCTCCGAAAGGTTAGCAGCACAACGGGTTATCATGACCGCGCCTCAGTATAATGCTGTCAAATGATATTTGATTTTCTCCGAAGTCCATTGTTCTTTCTCCATCAAGAGCATGACCGCAGATGCTCTAGCTGCCTCCAAATGCTGCTCCTTCTGGCCCGACCTTCCATGTCCGCACTGAACAAAGATGAAACCCTCTATTTCCATGGGAAACTCTTCGGTCAGCTTACATCCTGAGTATAGAATAGATAGATGGTAAGAGTCTGTACCTTCGAAGTCCTGCCGGTGGCTGGCCCCCTTCCTTTGCTTGATGTCGTGCTCAATGCCTCACTCGCACCGACGTAGATGGTAGTCCTCGTGTCTCATGGCTACTGCTTTGGCGCTACCCAAGCGATTTGTCCGTCGGCAAACTGAACCCATTGGCCAGGACGTCCCGGGGGTGGCGGCACGACACGTCCATAGTCTCCAGGCGGCCGGAGAGCCCAGTGAGTGGTAGGAGTGACTGCCACGGGGACGAACTGCACGTGGGCTGCCTGGACAGGCTGAGCGACAAGAACGGGCTGTACTCGCTGCGCCTGCTGTACCAGCTGTACCTGCTGGAGAGGCGGCGCGACTGGGCAAATCATTGGTGGATTGCCCGGATAGTAGACGTACGAGGGGTTGAGTACTTGATAGACGGGCTGTCCAGACATGATGAGCGTTTTATCGATGCCTTGTTCGTGTGTCTATTGGTTGGAGATCAAGAAAGGTATTTAATAAGTTCTGAGAGGAGACTGACAGACTTTAGGGTTTCAAAAGCCAATCGCCAGCCACTGCGGCAGATAGAGTCACACGCTTATCGAGGGGCCCAGCGCTCCCAGACACAACAAACGAATAAGTGATTCACTTGAAGTTTTATAGATGGCAGTTCTTGCTAACTTCAGTGATGGACGTGTTCATCGCAATATAATTGCAGTGTGGGAACCACGTCAATCTGTGATATAGAGCAAAACTAGGGTTTACTATCTCCTTGAGTCAACAGTTCCAAGTATCGGAAAACAATACATTGCGTCCGTATGGCTTTGTTGTGCCGATAAAGCCTTTCTGCCCAGCCGGGTTATGCGCAGCCAAGGCTCTAGCATCGGGTTCCTAACGAAATTGGACAGGCCTGTTTTCCCGTGACGAGAGCACATCACTCAGTCCTGCCAAGTTTTTGCTATCGGGAGATGCATGGAAGCTGGTGGCTGGCTGTATGCACCTTGCCAATCGCGGTAATGCTGATAGGATCATTGACAAAGCAAGTTAGTCTCGACCTTTAATGTGCGCAGATGCAATGCTTGCGACTTTGTCAGAAGAGGAATAGGCCCAAAGGAGGAAAACGTGGGGATGCGGCTCTGTTACGACTGAGCTTCAATGTTCTCTGTGTAAAGCATTGAGGCTCCAGGCATCTTTCAGGCTAGATGGTCATGCTCCCTCCTTCTGCTCTCTGAGTACTTTGTCCCGGGACTTCTCTCCTGAGCTCCAGCGTCAATCGCATCGCCCACAGCATGCCGACAGTTTAGTGCTGCAAAATGTGGCGTTCCGGAGACTAGGACCAGTCCTCATCAAGGCTGGCCAGGAAATTCAACATATATTGAGCGCGGCCATTCTACAAGGCATTCCAAAAGGAATGTCGGATTCGTGGGGACGGACGGAAGGGCAGAGAGGCGCATTGTGACGTGTGGCCTCCTGTGGTGTGTTGTGACAACCGGTGTCGCTCAACCGTGGGAAGAGGGATGGGCTGTCCATATCGCCTGTGTATGTGTTGCAGCATCTCCCCCAGACGATGCATCCAAAGCTTCCCCGAAGACAAGGGTTCATGTCCGTCACTGCCCACGTCAAATTTCTCTCGCGCGCGGGCCGGCTTTGGCAGGAAGGTACGGGTGAATTCACACCTTCCACATTCCGCCGCCCTTCCCGCCAAAATAGCCCCGCCGATGCGACCCACGCCTTTGTCGGACGAGCCCCGACGAGGCAAATATTTTCGACACCGCCGGCACAGACTGCCCCTTGGCCTCTCATCAATCCTCCCTCCCTTGCCCGCCTCCAGTCATCAAGCTATTCGCCACTCGTCCAGTTCCTTTGCCACAAGTGTTCTACATCAGCTGTATCGGCTCAGGCAAGATCAAGAGTCTCTACGCGAACATCGACGCCGGCACTTCTCTCGGTCATCCTGCAAGATGCCTCTCAAACAAGCTACTCTTCCATCCGACGAGCTGGCCAAGAGCCTCGTCGAGCAAGCCGCTTCGACCCAGGAGCCTCAGTACCTCGTCGTCTACGCCAGCCTGGTCAGGGGCAAGAGCTGGTGTCCCGACTGTCAGGATGCGGAACCGTTCGTGAACAAGAAGTTTGCGGGCAAGGATGCCCAGCTCATCTATGCTGGAAGCGTGTCCGAGTGAGTGACCTTGTCTAGCTTAGGACCGAAGCCCTATTGAGACGAATCCATCCGAGTCACAAGAGTCGGCATGCTGACGAGAACGGCCAGGTGGAGGAACCCAAGCAATCAGTGGCGACAGGAGCCCTTCAACGTCACGAACCTTCCCACCATCATCAAGGTCACTAGCAATGGAGTAAGTTCGGTATTCTGTCGAGACTCTCGGTGGCTTCG
The DNA here is from genome assembly GCF_004353045.1 of Thyridium curvatum. Taxonomy (NCBI): domain Eukaryota; kingdom Fungi; phylum Ascomycota; class Sordariomycetes; order Thyridiales; family Thyridiaceae; genus Thyridium; species Thyridium curvatum. Next base: position 84,438 of record NW_022156770.1, on the reverse strand, counting down.
TCGATGCTGATCATGTGTAGAAATGGCATAAACTGGTCGAGTCGGATGTCTACAACCAGAAGAAGCTGGATGCTTTCGTGAACTGAGACAGGAAGTAATTTGGTCTCCACCCCGCTGTATCATGTCATTCCTATTGTTTTTTCGATCAACTCCCGTCGATACTGAAATGGAAGCCACCTTGATGGACAGATATGATCAGAGCTAATACAAGCATTGGTCTACTATTACCTCTCAGAATACATGTTCACCATGTTAAACTGACTACTTGTACTCAAGGCGGATCAGAACAACCATGTGGCGTTTCAACACTTTAACAGAGCATGCGAGCCTTGTTGCTCATGTCGAATCTGCGAGAGGATGGGTGCCGCATGGAATAGGTTCATAGCCCAGCAACGAGCATGGCGATGACAGGTGCAACGACAGCCACAACGATCACACCAAACACTCCTGACAGTCCTGATGACATTTTTAGGCCTTCTGGCATGGCTTGCCATGCAGTAAGCCGGCCCGCGATCGATCACGAAAATCACTCGCTCCCATGACACTTTTGGGCTGAGGATTCAATCAGCACTAATGCGGCAGCGAAGAAGGTAATCTGCGAAAGCGACAGGGGTTTGGACAGCGCCAATGCATGCATGGTGGATATTATGCAATGAAAATTGGGGGCCATTTGCGATCGTCGACCGCCAGGACTACATAAGCCATGCCTTTCTTTCCTGTTCAGCTCGGCACTCTCGCCCTTTTCCGCTTTCTTGGCGACCGATCTTGCTCCGTCTACTCTCCTTTCGCCACAACAAGATGCAATCCTACGGTGACGATGATCCCGCGCTGCGACCGATCCAGCGGCGGGAGACCACGCCAGCCCGGCTGACGGGGCAGCCAATGCCGCCATTAAGACAGCCGACGGGCTCCTTCGCACGCCACGTACCAGCACCGCATCAATTGCCTCAGGCCGGCACGTATGAAGGGTCGAGGGCTCCTGTATACTATGCACCATACTACTACGGTGGAGCCCCGCAGGGCATGCCCATGTACTACCCTTCACCACCTCTGCATTACATCGACGTGAGGCCCCAACAGGCCGTGCACGAGCCCAGCCTCATGGGTTACTCTACAGCAGCCATGCCAGGTTTGCCACTCTCCTCGATTGACAGCAGTCGGGCACACGTTCGGCGATCACGCTCTCGTTCCCGCTCTCGGTCACGCTCCCGTCGACGTCGCAGATCTCCGCCCAGGTCCAGGTCCAGGTCCAAGTCCAGGTCTAGGAGCAGTTCCGCACATGTTGGACGGGCTGCCTTGCCCAGTGACTACGGCCGGGAGAGAAGCAGGACGCCATCGCCAGAGCCGGTGAGGAGGCACCGTCGCAGCCGTCACGACTCTGATGAGGAGAGTGATGTGCCGATTCGCCTCGTCAGGCGTTCACGGACGTACTACCCAGAACCCGATGATTATGAGGGTTCTTCGTCTACTGCTTACTCATTCACGCCGTCACGCATGTCGCGCGCCACCTCGGCACAGCCTAGCACCAACACCGATGATGAGCCGTCTGATAAGGATGAGGATGAAGCCAATGCCGTCAGCGGTGGTGGTGCGCGAAAGGAAGCAGACCGCTCGCTGCGCTTATCCCATGTTTTCGAGTCACAGTACAGTGGCGATTACATGCTGGGTGGCTCTCATGGCGCGAGACTGGCTGCGGTACAGAGCAGCAGGTTAAAGATCCAGGGCCTGTTCCGCTGGTTGTGGGTTACGATCCAACTCTGATAGCTCATACAGGGAGCTGACGTGAGAATTATAGACATATCAAGAGAGCCTTGTTGAGCTTTGAAGATTTCTCGGTAAGCCAGTCCAACATCGGCTCGTCTCTTGCAGAAGACTTGAGTCTGATCGTCAACATTAGAATGAAGCCACACGCATTCCGGACCTGACGGTCGCCGAACAGAAGGGCATTCGAGATATATTAGCCCGCGTGCAGCGTAAGTATGTCAAGAATGTCCAGACAGCCAATGGAAGAAGTGTTCGCCATATGGAGCCAGCATGCATACAGCACCTGCTTCCAGCCGACGGAACCTCCAAGGCTCTTGGGTCTGCTCGACGCACGGTGACTTGGGTATGCCTGCCATACTTCACGCTCGAACAGTACTCAGGACTACAAGCAGTTGCTGAGAACTCATCCGATTTCCCGATTGAGACGTTGTCACAAGCCAAATTCTCGAGAGCTGGCAAGGAACGGGATATGCTCCAAGCTGTCTGCCAAATGAAGGACACACCAGCAGGGCTGTGTTTCCATATCGCGCAGATATGGTGTCTCATAATCGACAATTGTAAGAGTTTGCGCCAATCTGACTAATTGATCTGTATGCTGAATGACGCAGCATTCCTACTCACTTACAGTCGTATGCCTGAGGATGCTCTGCGTGGAGATTTGGTTGCCTTGTCTCTGTCGTCTGTCCAGGAGATATCGAGTGCCAAGTCTCGGGCAATCATTGCTGTTTCCTACCGAAAAACAGTCTTGTGGTCAATTCCGGTTGACGAATGCCAGACATGGCTCGTAAGTTTCATCTATCAACGTTTGACAGAGGATGGCTTAAATCGATGCGATACTTACGACTATCCAGGATTTCCTTTCGCATTTTCGGGAATTTTGGCCTAGGCGCCTTCAGTTCTTCCGTCGCAAACGCCCAGTGACAGCAGAGGATTGGCCGAGGGTCTGGAATACGGCCAGGCATGTTACCGATAAGATCACGCTTGAGATGCGTATCGGGTTGGTGTTTATCAACTCAACAATCAAAGTGCTCTGGCTAATCTGCCTGTCAGGAGGTCTCCTTTGCCGCCGCCAGGTGGGATTTTGGTCTGCAAGACTGACGAGGGAGTGGAAGATATTGCTGCTCCAAAGTCGGAGCCGTCGCACGCCAAACCACAGCCGCCGAAGGACGCGCCAGGACCCAGTCTGAAGCCCGGGCACGAGGACCCAAAGGGCATATCACCCAAATCAGGATCATCTTCAGTGTCGTTCATGCCCATCTTCTCGTGCCTAGTGGGTGTCACTCATCCGGATTATCATACGATCGACGAGGAAGCTTTAGACGACCACCTCCGCGAAGTTGAGGATTTCTTGCTTTCCCAGACAAGGTTCAGCGACCAACGTGCGTACACAGCCTGTCCCGAGGCTACTCGAGATCTGCTGTACAAGCATCTCGACAGGGAGGGCGCTGAGCTAGCACAGCGGAAGGATAGTGATCGCGAAAGGCAGCACAATTACGAAACACGGCTGGCTATATTCAATGCCGCTGATCTGGTCTTCAATTTCTTCTTCCCTCCACGAGTTGATGTTCCTACGATAGGAAAATTCTGGGGAGCATTGACAGCTGTCATCACGGTAAGTCAATTCGGTTGAGGTGCAAAACAGGTTACTTAACTGACACAACAAGAACGGAAAATCTCTTTCATCCACTGATGGGGACGGCTTTCGACAAATCGCCCGCCTTTCGATCCCAATCTACACTATTCGGGCCCTTCGTTCAGAACTGAGGACTCTCTGCGTCGAGATGCAGACTTTCCAGGAGATCTTCAGCCAGTCCAGCCGAGCAGAGCGTTCCAAGCTCGCCGTGCCCAAGGAGATGATCGAGGGCTGGATTCATCTCCTTATGGGACTCGTCCACCTAGCCAACGAAACCGACAAGAGCGACCGACTCCTTGAAGATGCCAAGACTCTCATTCGCAGCGGTATGGCTATTGTGGTAAACTCCCTCTCCGAGAAGTCATTGATAAACAATTCTATCGTCTTGCCTCTGGAGCTGTTGTCTTTGGTCAGTTTGAAGCTGCTACAAGACATCACCTTAGGAAAGCCGGATATCAGCGAGTGTTACTCCGCCTCCCTCGAGACAATGGTAGGTTGTCACCAAGTTGGTATCATAGTCTTGATTTCCAAGTTAACCTACTGGTATAGGAAGCGGCTATTGCATCAAAACCATCCGATCGATCCCGAGAGTATCGTATTAACCTCTTAACAGAAGAGATCTCGACGGTCCAACGCGTTCTCAACGCCCAGTCGTTCGTCTTTCAGCAGCTCTTGAACTTCACGCACGAAATTGGTCCAGGAGAAAGCCCTGATCAGCTAGATGTTCCGCCACCCGCCACTCAGTATATCACGCCAGTAGCACGGCATGAATCCAGGGAGAGTGCTGAAACAATGTACTATCGATCTCGAGAGTCCACTCGGACGAGGATAGCGCCAGATTACTATCGAGACTATCGAGACGATTACTACCGAGAAGGACCGAGCGATGCCTATACGCGTCACTATCCGTCACCATCACATGCGAGGGATAGATCTTACTCGCATGATAGAGACGCGGTCGTTGGGTATTACGATGAGACGCCATACATCGCGTCGGTGCCTGTTGATTTCAAGCTGGCCTCGACGGATCCGGGCGGCTATCGCGTTCTTCTGTTGAATGAGTGCCTGCGATTTTTGGCCGGACGAAAGAGAGACATCTCCGGTTTTCGTGGCTGGGCGTCTTTCCTCGAGAAAGTGGTATGTTGGAACCTTGCCTCTGCATTTGTCCCTCCGGAGCACCTATCGGTTCTTGAATGCCCTGCTAACGCCTCCCGACAGAACCGCAACAAAATCGATACAACCAAGGACCGGCATGACAACGCCATCTACGCCTTCACCATCGTGACCATCATCTTCCTGCCTCTCAGCGCTGTCGCCAGCATCTTCGGTATGAACACGCGCGACGTGCGCGATATGGACTACGACCAGTGGGTTTACTGGGCGGCAGCCATCCCCGTGTCCGTCGTCGTCATCTTCCTGGGCCTGCTGTGGACCGGCGAGCTGGGCAACATTGTGCGCTGGATTCAGTCGTTCGGTATCCGCCAGCAGGGCTACCGGTCTCTTCCGGACGACCTTTACTCAGACTACTACAGGACGTCGCCTCCCCCGCCTCCGCCGGTGCCTGTGCCCTATCCAGAGGATGTTATTGTCGTGCGTGAGCGGGACTACCTTTGACAGAGATTCAAAAAGGGGTGTGTAGTTTATATAATTTGTGCCGAAGACGTCATTAGATTGAAACGAATGGGCGGCTGCGATTGCTCTTAACAACTCCAAGAAACACTACCAAGATGGAGGGGTGCGGATGTGAGGCTGGTCGCTAATGGTGAGGCCTACCTCCGGCTAATTTCGGACCATGCAGGGGCAGTGTCCCAAACTGGCAGGTGGTTGAACAGCGAGCATGGGGCAAATTTGCTGATAACGGACGCATCTCACTCCCTCGTTGCGTTTCTGAGCCTCCACCCAGACGGCGGATCGGCACAAACGACGTAGAGTTGTGGACTCAGAAGCAAGTGAGAATCATTCAATCCCTATCATATGTGCCTCGAACCTTGCTTTACTTTCCTGGGCTCGCACAAGATAAGAGCTGATTTTGGCTTGCTAGGGTATTGCTTGGTGGGCGTGCACTACCAGCTCCTGGCAAGGTGCCCAAAGACGAAATGAACAGCTCGACGCTCGCAGCCGGCTGCGACGATGCAGCATTCGGCCCCATCATCCACGGCTGTCGGCAGGACTTTGACTTCACTCTTGCCTTTGAACAATACTTCTTCAGTGTTGCTCCATCTGCCGTGCTCCTCTTGACGGCACCCATTCGCATCGCCCTCCTGCGTCGCCAGCCTGCCAAAGTCACAGGAGCCGGACTGAGATTGACCAAAGTGGTATGTCTCGATAGCTATATTAGGCATCTGATTGTGGCGCACTCAAATGACCTATTCCCCCGGAGGCATCATTGTCATGAGGCGGAAAGATCTCTGACCATTGTTCACGATGCCCCAGTCCGTCTGCGCAGCGTGGGCATGTCTCCAGCTGGCTCTCCTCGTCTTGTGCGCCTCTCAGCAACATGTACAAGGGTCTCGCCATACAACCCTTGCCGCCGTCGCCGTTTCGCTTGCTGCAAGCCTCGCTCTCGTACCTCTTTCACATATCGAGCACGTTCGGTCCCTTAGGCCCTCTCTTCTCGTCAATGCATATCTCCTGATAAATATTCTACTTGACGTCGCTATCATCAGGACCTTGTGGCTAATGCCCACTACTAATCATGCCATTCGATCCATATTCACAGCTAGCTTTGCTACCAAGGTCGTTCTCTTTGTCCTCGAGGCCGTGGAAAAGCGCAGATTCTTTCTCCCCCCGTACCAGAAGCGAAGCCCAGAGGAATCCAGCGGCCTTCTCAGCCAAGGTCTGTTGTGGTGGCTGAATGATCTCATCTTCTTCGGCGCCCGCCATCTTCTTAAGCCAGAGCGACTGTATCCTATCACGGCCGATATGTCTTCCGAGAAGCTGAGCGCCCGCTTTTGGGCAATCATGACAGACAGTGAGGGTCTCGTTCCCTTTATGCGTTCGCCACGGCGCTAACCGACATATCATCTACTCCGTACAGATGACCAGAATCACATAAGACCAGGACTCAAGAAAGCGCTCTTCCGGCTGCTCTGGTGGCCTATCCTCCTTCCAATTCTTCCTCGGCTAGCTCTCCTCACTTTCACCTTGTGCCAACCACTGCTCATACGTCGACTGTTGGTTTACCTCGCCGATCCCACCGAGAGACAAGATGCCAGACTCGGCTACGCATTGATTGGTGCTGCCGGCATCATTTATGTCAGCATGGCAGTGCGTGATCCCCCCCTTGCCCCAGATGAACGTACCTGACCAAGAGAACCCCAAAGGTATCTGCAGCAATTTACTGGCACCGACATTATCGTTTCATGGCTATGATCCGAGGCACGCTGACAACAGCCGTTTACCGAAAGGCGATGAGCATAAGATCTACAGCAGCAAGCAATGCCAAGACAGTAACACTGATGAGTGCAGACTGCGAACGCATTACCAGGGGCTTGATGGACTTGCACGAGCTGTGGGCTAATATCGCCCAAGTTGCTATCGCAACCTACCTAATCGAAACACAGGTTGGTGTCGCCTGTGTGGCACCCATTGCGGTGACGTTGGGTGAATCAATTCTCTTCGATGGGGATCTCAAGTTGGAGTGCTGACACAGTTTTAGTGACGACGGGTTTGACCGGCTATGCGGCCCAATTTATGCCGGGTTTTCAAGTTCAGTGGCTCGAGCAACTTGAGTCTCGGATAGGTAAGTCGTAGGGGAAGACGTATTGTTCCCGATGTCTATTTCTCACGACCTGCACTAGGTGTTACTTCTTCAATCATTGGTTCATTCAAGGCGATCAAGATTACGAACCTTGCGAACAAGGCGTTGACCTTACTACATAAATTACGCGAAGATGAGCTTGCAGCTGCTGCCAAGTTCAGATACATCACATTGATCACAGCGACAATTGGTATGTTGATCCTGGCTAGTGGTTCGTGGCAAACTGCTGACCCTGGTTGAAGCGGTCATCCCGCAACTTATCTCACCAGTCATCACCTTCGCAGTTTTCATCTCGGTCTCAAGGAACAAGACGAGTAGTCTCGATCCTGCTCGCATGTTCACATCACTATCTCTCTTGCTATTGGTAGCAGAACCACTCTTCAGTCTGTTCAGTGGTCTGATGGACTTCATGACGGCTATCGGTTCTCTGGGGCGGATAGAAAAGTTCTTGCTCACTCCAGATCAGATGGACAAAAGAAAACTGCAGTCACTCCAGACTCGATTGTCTTCTGAGGACAGGACGTCTCTCGGTGCTGCACAATCTCCGCAGCAAGCTCTACACCCACATTCTAGGACGGACGATGTTCATATCGATGTACAGAACGGCAGCTTCGGCTGGACCGAGGAGGGCGAGTCAATTTTACGGAAATTGAACTTTACCGTCAAAGCGGGAGAAATTGTTTTCGTGATGGGGCCCGTGGCCTGCGGCAAGTCGACACTGATGAAGGGACTTTTGGGTGAAACGCCTTGCTTGGAAGGGGAGGTAGCGGTTGCACATCCCGAAATTGCATTCTGTGATCAGTCCCCCTGGATTACGGTAAGTCCGTCCAATTGTATCCGTGCGAGCTGTCGTGCTAACCTTCCAGAACGGCTCGATCCGATCCAACATTACCTTCTCGTCTCCACTTGATGCCGCCTTGTATGACATGGTCATTCATTGCTGTGATCTGGCATTTGATATTGCAACACTAGCTCAGGGCGATGCAACAGTCATTGGCAGCAAAGGCTTCTCACTCAGCGCAGGTCAAAGGCAACGAGTGGTGAGGACTACTCGGTATATGCTATGTATTGAATTAAGGGCTGACAGGCAGTAGGCCCTCGCTCGTGCGGTATACTCGCGCAAAAAGATTGCTTTGTTGGACGACGTGTTCAGCCAGCTAGATGCAAGCACACAGACCAAGATCGCCAGCCGTCTGCTCGGGCCGGAAGGCCTCTATCGGCGTTGGGGAACAACGGTCATTCTGACAACTACTTCGGGTCAGTAGCAATTGGCTTCATTTGTCGAGGGGTCTGCGTTTCGAGGCTCACGTACTTTCAGACATATTTTCGTCGCTCGCCGACAATATCATCATCCTGAATCAGTCTGGAGAAATTGCTCAACAAGGAAATCATACAGCCCTTGGACTAGAAGACGGTAGTGTCTACAGGCAATCTCGCCAGTCAAATGATGAGATTGGGGCCGCAGCTTCCCTGGACAATGATTCTCCAGCAAAGGCGGCGACTGGAGAAAAGGAGAAGCAAGGTAATAATGTAGAAAACACGACTAGCGAAGCACGAGTGAAGCCGCCCAGGACAGACTTTTCCGTTTACCGATACTACTTCTCAACGGTCAGCTCGAAGAAGGCCGTCGTATTTGTCGTTTTCCAAATCTGCCTGGCATTCTTGTCCTCTTTTCCCTGTAAGCAATCATTTCCAATTCTTCTTCTCGCGCATGTGAATTGACGTGGCATGATCAGTTGTTTGGTTGAAATGGTGGTCCGATAGCAACACAGACGTCCGCGACAGTCGGACAGGGTACTACATTGGTGTCTACTCTGCTATGCAAGGTGCAGCACTGGTTGCATCCGGGTTGGTAACATGGTGAGTAAGACAATAAAACGCTGCCAGGGACACGCGTTGATTAACTTGGATGTGCGAAGGTGGACGTTGAATGTACTGGCAGTCACCACGGGCTTTCAACTTCATGCGACTCTGGCGAAGACACTCATGCGGTATGTGCTTCCCATGCAAATTAACCTTGGATCTGGTTACTGATGGTGACAAAAGTGCTACACTGAAATTGGTCGGTACCACCGAAGGTGGCGGCATATTGAACCGGTTCACACAAGATATCCAGCTGGCTGATGTCCAGCTTCCTCTTGCGCTTCAAGTTGTTGTGACCAGTACGTATCAGACTCATCAATGCATTTACAGCCAAAAGCATTAACTAAAGTAATTGTGTATAGACCTCTTAATCGGCATAGCGCAAGCCGGTTTGATTGCTTCAGCATCGGCGTGGATTGCTGTCAGCTATCCGTTTTTAGTTGCCGTGTTCTTTATCATCCCCAAGTACTATGTCCGCACAGCACGACAGATCAGAACATTGGATCTGGAACAAAAGGCTCCGTTATAGTCAGTAGTTCTGTACTATTCTCATCCCTAGGCTTTCTACTGACTTCTCGTTAGCGCTCAATTTCTCGAGACTCTGGAAGGTATGACCAGCATCCGAGCCTTTTCATGGCAAGGTTCGTCTTTTGGGAAGAACTACGAACTAGTCGACCAGTCCCAAAAACCGTTCTATCTCATGTACGTGATCCAGAAATGGTTAAGTCTGGTCCTTGATATGGCCATTGCTGGCCTGGCTGTTCTCGTCGTTGGCGTTGCCGTGGCACTGCGTGATACAGTGTCGGCTGGATTCACAGGTGTCTCGCTCACTCAAATTGTCTCGTTCACTTCTTACCTCAAGATGATGATTCTTTTTTGGGCTCAGCTTCAGACCGCGATGGCTGCAGTGGAAAGGATCCACCGTTTCAGTCGAGACACTGAGGAAGAGTCCTGTCCGGACCCGGCATACCAGCCTCTTCCTGAGTGGCCAGCGAGGGGCGAAGTCCGTATTCAAGGCCTCTCTGCCCGATACAAGTAAGCAGCCCATGCCCCCTGAATCCCTCCCGCGTAGAACAGCGACTTATGCAGCGTGATAGAGATGACTCCCAGAGTACTGTTCTGAGTGATGTCAACCTCGAGATCGGTGCAGGAGAGAAAGTGTGTATTTGTGGCCGCACGGGAAGGTGAGCTATTGAATACCTTGATCTGTATGTGCGACAGAAGTTGACAGTGCATCACAGTGGCAAGAGCTCCCTGGTCCTCATACTACTTCGCCTACTTGATCCCTTCGAAGGCACCATCACCATTGATGGGATCGACATTGTCTCTCTCTCTCGCGACCTGGTTCGGGCGCGCATCATTGGAGTTGCAGAAGAGCCCTTCTTCTTCCCAGGCACTGTCCGCCAGAATATGGATCCGTACGGTGAGGTTGCAGACGACGCCATGGTACAAGCACTAGTCGATATGAGCTTGTGGCGCATCTTTGAGACCCATGGTCTCGATACAAAACTGGACAAGGAGATGATGAGCCATGGTCAGCGGCAGTTATTCAATATCGCTCGAGCGTTGCTGAGGAGTGGGAATTTGGTAGTATTTGATGAGGTTACCAGCAGGTTTGTTTTGCCCATCACCAAGTCTCAGCCAACCGGCATGCTGACCTGTTTCATGTTTCAGTCTGGACAAGGACGCAGAAGCGGTCGTCAACCGCGTCATTCAGACACGCCTGAAGTATCATACGGTCATTTCTGTCGTGCATAAGCTGGAGTTTGCACTTCTCTTTGATAAGGTGATTGTCATGGACCAGGGCCATGTCGTGGAATTCGGTGCTCCCGCCATTCTCATGGAGGGCGAGTCAAAATTTCGCAAGTTATATGAGTCTCAGAGACCCGTCTCTGATTAGACGTTATGGATATGCTTCATTAGTATCTTATTTTGCTAAATCCTCCTAGTTTGAGTAGCATGGCTGATCTTCTTGAAACCAACTGGCTTGCTTCTCCTTGAACTGTTCTTCAAAACATGGCCAATTGTACGGATAACGACTAAGCCAGAAACACAATGACCATCCGCATGAAGTTTTAGGTCCCAAACCCATTTCATGATTCCCATCACACCTTATCTAAGCACAAATTTCCGTAACTCCGCTCGACCCTGTCCGGAATATCTTAAGTCCTAATATCGTCCCAGCGCCGGAAAAACAATTTCTTTCCTGATTCAAGCAAGAACAAGTCGTCAGGGAAGCCCCAGACTGCTTGCTAGATCCCAAGAAAAATCATAGTCGGCGTGGCCACCGAGCTCTGCGAAAGTAGACTCGTCCGCGCCAAGACGCCCGAGGAAAGGCGAAAGCAAGAAGGGGAGGCCGCCGGGGGCCGGTGTGACCGGCGACGGGGCACGTGAGGTCAGGACCGAGTTGTGAAAGGGGGCTCGCTTCCGCATCTGGCCTGGCACGACTTCAGGATACGTATCGTAGTAGTCTGTCTGTTGTGTGATTGTGTAGGGAGAAGCAATGGGTCCGTCAAGGGCACGGATCTGTGTGCCGCTGAGGAACTGGTCTATGGATGATGCCATGACTGCCGCGGGTTGGTAGTTACGAGACATGATGCCCAGAACCTGGCGAAGATAGACAATATCTGCCTTGATGAGTCGTCTCATCTCTGGCGATGCCCTCGACCTTGGGTTTGAAGAATGCTGCTGCAAGAGGACTTCGCCCATCAATGAGGACGCCGCTATCCCAGCATGCTGTACGGCCGTGCCAAAGGCCTGGGCCGGGTCGAAACGACTGCTGTAGTGTTGAAGCACTGCGACAGTCCGTCTTGCAGAGTCAGCACACACCGAGCGGCTGAGGGCGATGAAATGTGATCGGATAGGAGCGTCGCTGTCAGTGCCGGCACCGTTGTCGGTCGTGCTTGAAGGATCGAATTCGCGTGTTGGAGGGGATGCAGTGACTGGGGTAGACGCCAAGGGGTCGCAATATGGGACGAATGGGCGATGAAGGAGGATCAGTGAGGTGTGGTAAGCGGTGCTGGTCATTCAAGTCAGCAAGCAACACTGCCCGAAACCAAAATGGAGTTGGAACATACTGGAGCAAGAAATATGAAGGAGGCATCGTCGACTGCTTCTCAGATGGCCACTTCAAGTCTTCAGGTAGCCCCGAGTACCATGACTTGAGCTCCTGACCCATGGCCACCATTTTGAAGTAAGCTTCTGTGGAAGATGCGGAAGCCGATTGATGTTCTGGGGTCGAGGTTGGGGGAGGAGGTCTTGGCGCTTCCGAACACAATCGGCTAACGAGCTCCATCAGTCGCAAAAGAGCCTCGTAGATGCGTGTTCCAATCTTCTTCTCATGACCAGACGGTCGACACGCCGCAAGGCGGCCAAAGTCAAAGGACAGGCAGGCAGTCGAGATATCTGATGTCTTGAGATTCGTAGGACGGCCGAGATATAAGGACCAGGATCTATGTAGGGTCCCGTGAGCAACTACGTATGGCTTCCCTTCAGTAGCAACACTCACTTGTCAGTTACGAGGCTCGCCCACAGAGTCATATGCCTGATTTGCGTCTCCCGTTCGGTTAGCTTCAGCAGGCTCGGGTCTGCATGTAGGCCAGTATCGAAGATCATGCGGAATGACATCCCCGTGTAGATCCAACCGGTATCGTCTCGACCACTGTAAAATTCCATGTCTCCCAGAAGCTGGTAGGCCTGTATCGCGGGGATCCCGCCTGGCCTGTCCATCTCTAGCTTCGCCATGGCCCGTGCTTTCTCATGCAAGGTAGAGATGGCCCCATTCCCCTGGCCAGCTACAGTCAGACGCTGAATATCCACCCGCGATTTGTCCGCGTAACGGAAGCCAATTGCCAGCATCACCATGTGGAGGAATGTCGAGTAGAATTGGGTGCCTCCACGATCCTGATCATTATAGAAAGCGTCAAAATGCACCAAGTGCACGACCGAGTTGTGGCATGCCCAGAATAGATCCATCAGGTAATTGTGAGTTTCGGGCAGGACATCGCGGGCAATCAGGCAGATCGGCCAATGGGTTTCGCGGCGCTCTCCTCCAGCTACCGTCACTGGCCCAGCACTTCCCCGAGGGTTACTTAAGGGGGTACACATCCCGTTCGTAGCGCCTCCATATTCCCCAGATAGGACATTCATGTTCGCCGTGGGGCCGAAGTATCGGGTTCGTCCTGTCGTCATGTCAAATCGCATAGGCAGGGGGATAATTCTTCGGATAAGGGTCGAGACCTCCTCAGTATCGAAACCCCTGTCGGGCTGCTCAGGCGAGGAGTCAGCGTCTGTGGAGACCACTATGGTACCGGGGTCCGGCTCAGTGGTGAAGGACACAGCATCGTATGGTGGCGGCTGGTCTCCGTGGTTCGAGGCAGAAGTCATTTCGATGCCAAATGAGTTGACCGCCGCAGCGCGCTCGGCCTCGTTCTGGGCTTCTTGTTCGCCCAGCCTTTGCTCGAGAACCTGGATGCGCTGAGAGAGAACACTGGCGACTGCTTTGGCCGAGGCACGACTATTGATGGCATATTAGACTCAGCCTTTCCGGATGGAAGTACACACAAGAAGTTTTGCGAACCTTTTTCGCCCATCCTTCTCGTCGAAGATGCAGTCATGGCCATTGTCTCGGCAATGAGAACAGATCCTAGTTTCAGAGTCGACGAGACACTTACACACGCGACCGATGTTAGTAAGCGGCCCATGCAGCACAACATTCATACTATATTCCAACTCACTCTTATGCGGCCCTTGCGGCAAGCTGTGCAAGCTGCACTGGCACGGTTGCGATGCCTGGCTGGGATCCTGGACTCTGACGAACGAGCCATCTTGATCGGAAGAGTCACGGACAAGGATAGAAGGGGAATTTCACGATCATGATGACGTGGGACGACGAAGGATAGCCCCAACGACGCTGGAGATATACCTACTGGGATTCGAAGAGCACAAAGGGACGGTCAACGTATATGAGGGCTGTTGATATGTAGCTCTACAAGTAGTCATCGAAATGGGGCCTTCACTAATCAACCCCGGAGCCGGTTCCCCCTCCACTTTGTTCTTAAGATCGCGTAATGTCGCCCCTAGGCGAGCCTAGATGCACAACCATCAAAGGCCCTAGCTTCCCCAGGCGTTCCGAGACTCCGAGATTCCGTCCACCAAGTTTCCACTCCACCACTCCACGAACGGCCCATGGGCAAAATCACCCCCGTGAAATCTGCTAGCCCCTAGAATCGGCCCCACACGAGGAACTTGTTTGAGATATTCACCCATTTGGCACGCTGAAGAGGGGTTGAGACGCATGGTCATTTTGGGGGTTCAAGGCAAGTGGCGAGGTAATAGCAGGTCCCAGGTCTACCAGATGCTCGCACACATCCTTACCCAGTGTGTCACACGTACTCCTAGAATCGAACTCTCTAGAAATGGCTCCGGAGGAAGAAGGAGGACTTTGTGAGTGTGACTCGTCAACAAGACTTGGCAGGTTCTCCTCTCAGCGGGGACATAGATCGGACACCGTCCCAACTCGCCTGCTTCGAATGCCGGGGATCTTGAAGTGCTCAACCTTGCCTCCCCTGTGCTCTTCATCCAGCACTTCTTTGATACTGTCAAAAGATATGATGGTTCGCTGCCAGCACCATTCATCATCGTGCCGCATATAGAACATTGAAGCCTACATTGACATTCGCCTGACGAGTCGCCGGGCTGACCACCAACAATCCAGACCAGAGGACTGCATGTCGTAGGATCATACGAATACAGATTGGCCAGGACATTCATGTCATCATTAGCTCCACTGGTCGCGGGGATATTCCACTGCATTGCTGCACAGCAGCACACATGACCCACTCGATGCGGTTCCTCGGGCTGGGGGAGTTGACTCAAGGGGTATCTCGTCACTCTGATTGGTGTTGATCGTTCCCGCGAGTCCAGCCAGGACGCCCTTGGACACCGTGATCCATGCACCCCATATTGAACCCTGGGACATCCAGCATCGCCCCTGAGATAAGATCCCTGTTCTTGGTCTGAACAAACACTCGCAAGCGTCGAGTTGCTGCATCTTGGTTCCGCGGGCCCGTTAGCCTTTGATACCTTGAACGCATGCGCCAAGATCGCGAGTTACACCAGACGCACCAGCTATGCGCACAGGGCGCGCTTGAAGCCGCTGCGTCGCTATGCAGTTGTTGGTGCTCGGAAAACGCTGTCCGGACGAGACAAGCCAGAGCTAAGAGCTGATGTGGGGGTCTTGGTGTGGGGGCCAGGCTTGCATGATTGATTTCTCCCTTGAGAAATCAAGAGTCTCACCGACATTCACTGGGACCGTGGCCACTACG
Organism: Thyridium curvatum; assembly: GCF_004353045.1. NCBI lineage: Eukaryota > Fungi > Ascomycota > Sordariomycetes > Thyridiales > Thyridiaceae > Thyridium > Thyridium curvatum. The sequence goes on along the minus strand of NW_022156770.1, from coordinate 69,092 downwards.
CCCGAGGGCGTATTACAGTCTCGCGGCTTAATACACTGATAGCCCCTCTGCACATCAAATGGAGCATGAGAATAACAGACATAATGCGGTATAATATGTTTTCACTAACCAGTTACATCATCCCGTTCAAATTGCAGACGCTTATTATATACCACTTGTTACCTTGAGCCTTCTCACTGCATTTTCACTTGTCACTTAATAAAGATTTGCGCCAAAGGATACACCAACCCAGCAAATTAAATATAATTTTGTTCAGCGCGTAAACACCAAGAGAATTGCCCCTTATGTTGCAGACGAGCTAAATACCATAATTATATTATGGACTTATTTAGAGCCCTATATTCCGTCAGTCCGCTGGTATTCAAGGTTGAGAGATTGACTTCAGCCATATTGATCCCAGGCGCAAAGCCAACCCCCATCAAGGTTGGGTTGCGTGTCTCGCGGAATTTTTGTATATCTGACGCTTCCTCCTTTACAACTAGGACAATAAAATATACTGAAGGCGGCTGGTTCTACTGAGCATCAAAACTCTGATGAAGTGCGAGGATATTTATATGGACAAAATGAGATGTCAAGCCGTGATATCCTTGCATTGCTTTGTTCGATACTCGGGTACAGGACCAGGATGACTAGTCATTGACCACTCGGCCTGCTTTTGTTCAGACTGTTCAATGTGGACCAAACCCATCTGAGGTATCTCAACCGTACACCGTATCCACGAATGGAGTAGTCAAGATGATCGCAACACCTGGCTCATTAACATAGCTTGGTGCGGAGATATGCGGAGTAAAGACACACCCGTGACAAGCCATCCCGGATATTGGAAGCGAGCTTCTTCCCGATCCAGGCTAGCCCCCCAACCCGTGGCTCAGAATCAAGGGCCACTGGTTGCCAGGCTCTTCCAGATCTGTTCCGCTCCAATATTGACTAGATAATTTCATCTGAAATCCAGGGATATGTGTATGCTCTGGTCGTACCTACCAAGGTTGTATTGATAAAGAAGTTTTGTGCCTCCCAACTGTTGTCATACCTATCCAAGAGCATCTCCACCATCATCAACAGTGAGATCATTTCCACAAACACGTCACCCAGGATGATGAACACAGAGCCTCTGATCCGCGTCACTGTCATGGTGAAGCGAAGGAAGGGCATGACGGAGGAGGAGTTCGACAAGTATTGGGTTAACAACCACGGTCCTTTAGCCGCACCATGGCTGATGCGCCGCGGTATCCTAAGATATGTCCAGGTCAGTACAGAGCCTTTCAGCAAAAACAAGTCAAGTCTAACAGCATACCTAGTACCACACTACCTCCAAGCATCGAAACCTAGCAAGGAAGATGTCCGAAGCCTTTGGCCGTCCCATCTTGGACTACGACGGGTCTGCTGACTTTTATGTGCGTAAATACGAGGATTTCGAGGCGGCCTTCTTGGATCCGGAGTACAAGGAGAGGATCCGCCCGGACGAAGAAAAGTTGATTGATATGGACGCCATCGCCGTGACTGTGGGCGTTGAGTATGTGGCAATCGACGATGGCAAGATCATGGAGCACCATCTTAGAGAATTCTAGTTCTTTGGATCATGTATGATGTTATACGGAAGTCACATAATCACTCTATCACACACCCGAGATAAACCCGCTTTACCCTTGCTCAGCCCATACTCCTCAAAGATCCTCCTGGAACTCCCAGACTCAAATATTCAATCCTCATTTATCATTTACATCAACCAGGATCTTGACGTGACTGTCTTTGTCATGGATCAAAGTCTTGATGCCATCTTCAACCAGATTCTCTAATTTGATCTTTCGTGTGATCATGCCCTTTGGGTTGATGGCGCCTAAGTTGCTGTCAGTAGTCATTTCCCAAAGTGTCCAACCAACCGTTCGAACTGACCTGTCCTCAAGTTTTCAATAACAGCTTCATAGTCCTCCTTTTGGTACCCGAGAACAGATTTATAGGAACTCTCTTTCCATGTGATCCAGTTGGGGTTGAAGGGGATCTCCTTCTCCCAGATTGCCACATTGACAACTGTTCCCTTCACCTTGACAATCTCACATGCGCTCTTGATACTGTAAATGGCAGTCAGACTAGGCATCTCAAGAGAGTAACCGGATTCGGCTCACCTCGCAGGGACACCTGCGCAGTCGAACACGGCATCGGCTCCTCGCCCGTCACTGACACGCATTACCACTTCGTTGAGGTTGTCTTTTATCGGATTGACGATCTCGGTAGCCCCGAACTCGCGGGCAAAATTCTGCCTAGAGGCTGCAATCTCGGACACGATGATGTTGTGCACATTCTTGGCCTTCAGACAGAGGATGGTCGCCAAGCCGATCGGACCGCCGCCCATGACGACAACGACCGCCTCGGGTCCGAGCCCCGGGGCCGCCGTGATGGCATGCCACCCTACGGACAAGGGCTCGACAAGAGCGCCCGTCTCGAGCGTCAAGTTTTCTGGAAGCTTGAAGACATGTGTGGCGCTTACACACACGGAGTCGCTGAGGCCGCCGCCGCCGCCGCTCAGGCCGACAAAGCCGCCATCATGGCAGACGTTAAGCGCGCCGTCGTGGCAGGCGGCACAGTGGCCACAGAAGATGGTCGGCTGGACGGCACAGTGCTGGCCGACCTCGAACCCCTTGACGTCGGGGCTGACCTCGGTGATAACGCCCGAGAATTCGTGGCCGAGGGTGACGGGGATGGTCTCGTGAGTGACGGGATGCGGGTGCTCAGGGCAAAAGTTGGGGCCGCCCAGGTATTCGTGTAGGTCGGTTCCACAGATGCCGACAAAGGCGGGTGCGATCTACGACCCCGCGCGGGGAGAGGTTAGCTGGGGTCCGGAGATGTCTGGAGATCAATTTTCTCCTGTCGAACCTTGACTTGTCCTGGCTTTATGGACGGCGAAGGGATTTGCTCGATCCGGATATCCTCCTTGCCGTAGTATCTAGCAGCTCTCATCATGCTGACGTATATTGCTCTAGGGAGCGATGCTCTTGGTGTTGGTCGTCGAGAGGGATTGACGACCAGACTGTCGCGCTAGTAGACGTGATGGCGAACGTAAGGGATGGGGAGCGGGCAAGATACGTGGGAACAGAGGGTGTCCAGGTATGCTTCGTCGGTTTTGCTGCAATGTTGCAGTTAGGTTTTGGATGATATGAAGATGTGTCCAGCTTGCATGTGAGCTTATATGTCCCAACGATCGATCACACCACACACTAGCATCTGCAATCGGGAACAGCGGGCAACAACTGCGCGACATTCGGGCGACCCCGACACTAGCAGTGAGGATCCTATCACCTGACGCTATTCCAGGGTCCACCTGTGAGTATCTCAGGCTAACAGCCAACACTTGTTGTGTTGCAGAATTCGATCCTTGCTTGTGTTCAGGTGGTATATCAAGCTCTACTGGAACTATTTTCGGTCCAAGTGATGATAGATTCTGCCTTGTATGCAGTATTTCAACTCTTTTGATCAGCTTGTAGCAATAGGTTGGCGGGGACTTCTCGTTAAGCACAAGACTTCCCTCAGACGGCTTCACACTGATCCACAATCGGATCGGTGGACTGTGCCTTTTATTAGTAGCATCTCACAGTCATAGGCTACTTCTGGTAACTAACACTATACACCTTCCATGCACTTTCTTGGCTCGAGATGTAAATCTGGCCGTTCCTGACGCCAAGGTACTTTCCGTTCTCCTTCTGCAGCGAATAGCCGTTACCGTTGCCCATGTACTTGATGGTGTACAGCTGGGCACCCCTCTCCGACTTGTCTAGCGAAGTGTGGCTAGACATCCACTTGCCGTCGACCGCGCTGTTGAGGTGGTAAGTGCCCTCGCTCCCCTTGCCGCCGTCAACGGGCGCGCCGCCCTTGGCGTGGATGACCCAGCGCTGCGTCTTCGACTCATGCTTGGCTGTGGCGGCAGTGAGCACGATATCGCGGGCGTCATTTCCTGGGTTGGTGATGGCGAACCCGTCTTGCTCAAAGACGAGCCAGCGGCCCTCCGTCAAGTAGCCTAGAACCTCTTTGAAGCCTTCTTCAACAAGCGTAGACATGTCCATATGGGCGTTCTCTTTTCCATAAGGAGGCATAGGCTTCGGGTCGAAGCCGAAGACGTCCATGCATCGCTCCATGCCGTCCCATTTACCATCCTTGTCCTGGGAAGGCTTGGGCATGATTGGAAGGGCGGGTATAGAGTAGTCGGGCTAATCGAAGGGGCGATCAGCAACAGAATCGTTCCTCGTGGCAGAGAAAAGCAGCGACTTACGTGCTCAAAGTCAAATGCGTGGACAAAGTTGGCCATGTGCTCGCGACGCCAAGGAGGCATCTCCTTGGTGCGAATGTCAAAGCCGAATTCCTTGAGCCACTCCTCTGTTGACACGATTAGCTGATCAGGGTGACCCTGTTAAGGGTTGACGGAACGCACCAACGAACAAAAGCTGGCTGACATGGTCAACGTGCTCGGTGAACACTTTCTGGCCCCGAGTCCAGGGAGAGATGATGTGCATAGGAACGCGGAAGCCTTGAAAGAGCCTAGGGGTTAGAGCGAGGCCATATCGGTGACAGGAAGCCATCAACAAACCAGGTCCAGTGTAGACGTAACCAGAGTTGCCGAATGGATCGTTCATCCATTCAGCAGCGGTACCCTCAGGGCTGTGAAACGGGATGACGTGGTCTAGGCAAGTTAAGGGTTACTGCCAACGTCCCAACAGAGGCATTATATAATATGCTCACCTCCCCAGCCACCAGTTTCTGGAAAGAATATTAGCTCTTGGTAGATACATGGTGTTGTAAAGGAGCTGTCTGGAACGCACCATCGTACATGATGAACAAAACGGTATCGTTAGCCGACTCCCCGCGGGTGACAGCGTTGACCACCTGCTGCTGCAACCAGGCACCATCCTTGGGCATGTATGGGTTGTGCTCGGACAAGGCAGCGGGACCAATGATCCACGAAACAAGGGGCAGATCGCCGTTCATAGCGTCATCATAGAATTTCTGTAGGCCAGGGTAAGAATTACCCTTGATGGTCAGGTTGCTGTCAGGGCCAGCATTCATGTACTGGGTAAAATCCGCCAGAACATCATCTCCGTAATTGTCTCTATCCTGGTACACTTGCCAGGATACACCGGCTTCCTCGAGGTATTCGGGAAAGGTCTTCCACGAGAAAGGGTAGCACCCCAGACCAGGGCCGACTTCACATCCCGGAGTGCCGTTGTTATCCAGCACAGTACCACCTTGATCGGGAGTGGTCGGTCCGCCAGGGGCGTTGATCGTGCCGGTCATCCATTGGACACGATTAGGTTCAGTGGCACCGATGACGCCCTCCTGGTACATATCACAGAGGGTGTATGACTCGGACAGAGCAAATTGGAAGGGGATATCGCTCCTCTTCAGGTATGCCCAACTCATCCAAGTGTCTGCACACATAGTAAATCAGCACATTAGCTCTTCTGTGCTTCCATGTGATGCTGTACATACTGTTGGTTGCCCACAAGTTGTTTAGTCCATTGTTGAGAGTGGCATGGTTAGCTTGCCAGCTGTTAGAGCCGGCGCCACTGCATTGCATCACCTTTCGAAAGACATCAGACATGATCTTGCACCACGTGCAGGAGACTTCAAACCCAGTGACAGACTTACATCAACCCAATCACCTCCCTTGTACGGAAGGTACCACATGCTCAGCTGACGGTCAGCCTCTGGCGTGCTGTTGGTATAGATTATGTCACCCGTCTTGTTGACAAAGTAATCTGGTACAAGTCTGGATGATGATGCTAAGCTTAATACGTGATAATGGCAAAGAAAGGCTTTAGGCTCACTGCTGGAACACCGTACGGCCATCAGGGTTAACCTGACTTATGTTAGACTGGGTTCGCCGTCTCTTTCACTCCATCTGTTCACCTGAAGATTGGCATCCATGAAGCCGCGGACACCAGCCATGGTCCCATAGTACTGAGCAACGGTCTGTCAGTAGAAATTCTATTCAAGGATTGAAGCTTCACCAACATGATCAAAGGCTCGATTTTCCTGCATGAACATGACGACATGCTTGACGTCTTTCAAGGGCCCGGCCCCTCCAGTGGCAAACAATGCCGATAGAGCGGCAGCGGTGGAAACCTGGCCACGCATCTTTGATGGCGGAATGCAGTCGACCTGGAGCGTTGAGACAACGGAGCTAAGGGCACAAGGCCAGAGAGGTAACGCTTTGGTGATCCGGGGCTTGCGTCTCTCAAACTTGATTTACAACTCTCAGTCGGGGAGATGTAACATTATTTAAATACAAGGCATGGTAGTATGCACCCGGATCTCATGACAAAACGCGTTCTGCCGCCGGAGTATGTACATGTACAGACTCCGCTGCGGACTTCGTCCCGACCCAAGTTCAGCACGGGTCTCAAGGCGATATCAATATGTCGTACCTTATTCGTCCGAATTGTACAGAAGAATCCTTCGGGTTTACCTTGTTGCTGAGATAGATACTAAATGTCAAGCTAAACCTGCTTGGAGATTGATGAGGATCTCCCAAGAGAGCACCATTCACCCGTTTGACAGGGGCAGCCATGTCAGTGCATCTCATCGGATATGCACAATCCAGGGGTTCCCAAGCTTTGGGCATTATGAAGGAGAGGTGTGCTCGTCACATGGACTTGCGAAGGCTTATGCAAGACCTGTGTGAGTAGCATTTCCTCCACCACAACACCTTCTTCGATGCAATTTCCTTCATTTCCGTTCGCCAGTCATTCTCAGCGAGTCAAAGAGCCCACGCGGTCGTGAAATGCGGGGACATTAGACAACCCACACCTTTATTCCCGCATTGGTAGCAGTCATCATTGGGTGTTGAACCAGGTTTTGTCGTACCGGGATGCGGCCCCCCAGCTGTGCGAAGTAATATGATGGTTTGACAAGCTCTTATCAATGGCGAGCGTTCCCGGAGATATCTCTCAATTTATGAAACATGCATTTCGTTCCCACCTGAGATGCCTGTGCCGTTGAAGCTAGTCCTAGATGGATCACACCGCCGTTGGTCTCGAGATGGGCAAGGGGCAGAGAGCACCCCGTACATGCGTCTTTGCTATAAGTGCTCCTATTGGCTTCGAATCGTAGGAGCGTTTGTTCGGGATATGTTATCGTTGCTGGCTGTTTGTTGAAGTGCGGTTCAATCTCCTCGAAACAGCAATCTGCGGCAAGAATGCCCAAGCAACTTGATTCCGGCAAGCACCGGGGGCGACTTTTCTGGCTTTTGAATGGCGGTCTGCTCTCATCGGCTTTCGTTTTGTTCTTTATATACTTCTTCGAGCCACTTTCGTTTAAAAGAGGACTGCTTCGTTCACGGTTTCCCGTCGAGTCCACGAGAAATACACGGCTCTTTAACGCCCAGCTCAGACCGGAAGCTCACGAAAGCAGAGAGAACACCACGATTCAACTAGATTGGACAGTCACGAAAGGCCTCAGATATCCCGATGGAGTGGGCAAGTGGGTCTACCAGGTGAACGGTGAGCGTCCTCCGCTTCTTTGCATCCCACCCGTCGATCTCTCTCGGAACTCGGCTGACAAAGTGTCTCCAGGCCAGTTTCCATGCCCCAGTATTGAGGCCAGAGCAGGGGATACTATTGTCATCGATGTCCACAATCAATTATCGGACGAGGGACTAGCACTCCATTTCCATGGGCTGCGTATGGAAGGTAACGACCAATACACAATCCCAGATGCCGATGTCCAGATTCGCCTCTATCAATTACTCCACAGAAACATAGCGGAAGCGCGTTCTGACCTCTTACTAATGCGTCGTCCCTTTTTCCAGGCGCAAACCACATGGACGGCGTGGTCGGCATCACTCAGCGTGCCATCGCTTCCGGTGAAAGCTTCACCTACTCTTTCCGCATCAGCCCAGCCCAGGCGGGTACCTTTTGGTGAGGACTCGGAACCCTGGACTTACCGGGATGTCGCTTTGGCAGGATACTTTGCTGCATAGCCTGCATATCCCTGCTGCCCACGTGTGCACCACTAACAAGATATCCTCTCTTGTAGGTGGCATTCTCATGCAGAGTTTCAACGTGCCGACGGTCTATACGGTGCCTTCATCGTGCATGCGCCTAAGGCAAGCGGCGAAGCACTTGGTTCGATGTCTGGCTGCGGCGCAGAGTATGACGAAGACTCGGTCCTCCTGATCGGCGATTGGTACCACTCGCCAGCCCAAGAGGTGCAGGAAAATTACGATAGCTACACACATTGGGGTCTTGAGCCAGCTCCGGACTCGCTACTCATCAATGGTGTCGGCCTTTTTAACTGTCCCAGGCTTCCACACTGGAGGAAGGTTGAATGTATGTCCACGACGACACCAGGCCTGGCCCCACGTGGGAGTACTTCACGTCTGCGAATCGTCAATGTTGGGTAAGTCTATTGCCGCAAAGCATGCAGCTGCGTTGGATTGAGAACACAGGCCATACTGACAACAGGACGGTGTACATCTTAGCGCCATGTCAGGATTCAGTTTTCACATACCTAGAGCTAGAATCACAGTGCTGACAGTCGACGGCGGCAATGCCGTGGCACCACAGAACCAGACATGGTCGGCTGTAGGCACCGTACATCCTGGTGAGAGAGTGGATCTTCTTGTGGAATGGATGGACGCGGACGCATTCGAAATCATCCTAGATCGAGAGTATATTCTGCCAGTTCTCTTGCATGTTACACTGTGTCTGACAGATTTCTTAGATACTACCGGTCAAAAAATCTCGCATTGACACCTGAGCAAGCTTTTCCAGTGATTCGGGCGGATGAAATACAGGGCGGCCGACAAAGTCGAGCCACGACCCGCTCTCCAAATCCAACTGCACTGGACCTCGTCGAGCTTACCGGCGTACAGCTATCCGGGGGAGCCCTAGGTGGAGACAGACCAGATCATATTGTGCAAATATACACAAAGATTGAACTACTAGCACATCTTGAGAACAGGCCGAGAGGTTATATCAACCATACATATTGGATACCACAGGAGGATGACCCTTTGATTAGCACTCCGAGGAAACAATGGAATGAGCATCAACAGGTGCCATTTATCCCCCTGGCCAAGAAGAAAGACACGTGGGTTGATCTTGTTATCAACAATGTTGATGAGCTTGGTCACCCTTTCCATCTTGTGAGTCGCTACAGGTGACAGCCAAGTGCTCCCGAGTTGTCTTTCTTCCTTGACTGACACATCAATCAATGCAGCATGGGTACGAGTTCTACATCGTTTCCTCGTTTCACCCGAAGGAACACCTAGGCTGGAATGCATATAACGCATATGACGAGCGCAAAGGGCCTCCTGGAGGTGCCTATAACCTCAAGAGCCCGTTGAAAAAAGACACCGTGTTTGTGCCGGCTGCCGGATATGTAGTGCTACGGTTCAATGCCGACAATCCTGGACTCTGGTTCCTGCACTGCCATATCCTTTGGCACCAAGGGGTCGGTATGGCCATGACACTGGAAGTTGAAAAGTCAAATGATACCCTTCAATAATTTTTTCTTTCGAGAGCCGATCAAGAGCTCAAATCTGACAGGAGATTACTTCCGCGTTCTGACCTCCCATCTTGTTTCCCGCCTTATAATTTCGCCTTGTCTCCATGCTTGATCCTTTGAACCTTCTGCACGAGCTGTACAACGTCCTCAGCACAGCCGTAAGATCCCTGATACCCCCAGCCGGCATGTCCGTAATTATGTATAATCCAGGTGTCGGAGTCGAGCTTCTCCTCCTCAATGCGGGCTCCTCCTTCCCGGTAAGGGCGCAGGCCCACAGCATGTCGGATGACACTCAGACCACCGACGCCTTTGCCACCAGCAATCTCGGGATACTTCTTGACTATACGGTCCATGATCCGATTAGCAATGTTCAGATCCGGTTGCGATTCCCAGTTCCCGATATCATAAGTTCCCCCAAGGATAGAACCGCCACCCGCAGCTCGCGTCATGGCGTAGCACAAATCCGCATTCTCATCGTCATCGTTTCCACTAGTGACAAACATCGGGACTTCATTACGAACAAGTACCACCTGCCCCCTTGCGGGCCTCATCTTGGTGTCTTGAACGTCCTCTAATTTGAGAGCACCGAGCCCTGTGGAGTTGACAATGATGGTCGCAGGCTTGCCGGTGTGACTGAGTCCCCTGGCTTCCTTGATGTGCGACAGAACGCCTCGTTTCAAGACGGCACCATTCTTCAGAAGCTGGCCGACCAGCCATTGAAGGTAGATGGCCGTGTTGATGCAGACACTAGAGTATTCTGAAGCTGAATCATAGCCCTCGGGTACTTCGTCCTGGCGGAGGTCCCTGTAGTCCTCGAAAATTTCGCGGAACCAAGGGTTGGGATCGAAGATGCCCGCGGGGAGAGCCGAAGCATCCTTACGACGCCTGAATATTTGACACTCTACAGAGAGTCAGTGAAACTAGACTTGCATCACTCAGTGGGACTTTGCTCACTTTGAAAATGAATGCCGGCTTCGGGTACTTGCTCGCACAGCCGCTTCATCTCTTTCCATGTGACAGTCTCCCATTTGCTGTCTTCTTTTGTTGCCATACTGGCAATCAGGTTGTCAGCGTTGGAGCGAGACGAGCTGCTAGGCAGATAGACAACCTAGACTTACGGAAGTACGTTTGCACCGGCAAAGGGCGAGGCATACTCGACATCATAGTCGCCGGGCATATGCTTGGCAACGACAGTGACGGTGTTGGGCTTGTCGCGGGATAGCAAGAGCGCAGCTGTCAGGCCAATTACGCCCGCTCTGGGAACGACATCAGTATCCCAAGATTGGAAAGCAGGCTGAATTGTTTGTTTACCCTACGACCACAACCGTCTCGCCCATCGTGATCCTTGCCCTATGCTTTGCGTTGTGTATTGGTCCCGACGAGGTCGATGACAGGAGTGTTGGACACTCCGAGGTCGGGTTTGAAGCTATTGATGCCAGGCCTTCAATCACTATAAGAAGTTAAATGCTCTCCGCGCAATTGGCCAGTTAGATAAGCTCTTCCAAATATTGGCTAGGAGGGGCGACCCGCACAGGTGCGTGGTGCAGGCAGTTATCGTCGGCTACGAAACCCTCAATGCTGAGACTGAAGGCTCGGCGCCCTTATTTATGGCCGATATCTTGGGATGTGGCCTTACCATCGTGCTATTGCGGATAACAACAGCTCATTCATTGTTGACCCATGTCAAAAAATCAAGGGTTTGGAACAGCGATGTCGAGATTAATGGCACGATGCCGGAACTTCATCTGTGATCCCTGATTAGAACCTAGCTATTTCGTCCTGTTACAATATTGTACAAGACAGTCGAGCTTATCGAGAAATAGCAACGACATTTATACGCATTCACCAACCTTTCTTGGCTATGGTACCTGCTAAATATAGATTAGCATAGGCATACAACATCTCTACTGTCGACAACAAGCGGCTCTATATCAACTATTCATGGTCTGGAGGACTTCACACAGTACCAGCCGGCGAAGCGAGCATTACTTCGTGGGCTCTAAATTAACCCCCGGCGCTTTCTCCAAGGGGAGAGATACCCTAAGTCTCTTGTGCGTAAACACCACACCTTGTGCTCCGTTCGCGGTGGGCGGGGAGGTTAGCCGCCTCCAATTAGCCGACCAAGCCTAGCCGACCAGCAAAGGGGCTCGCTCGATCATGCTGTGGAATCCGGAGTGCCCCATTCCCATACATTGATTCTGCCATTGCCATTCGTCTTTTCATTCTTTTCCCTGCTTCAGGCCGCCATGCAATTCATGAGGCCCGGCCCAGAGCCACCTCGGACATACTTCCTCTTCATACGAGGAACCGACTCAACTGGTTATTGTGGAGCAGGTCGAACAAATCGACTCGCCTCTCGTGATAACGCTGCAGAGTGAAGACATATTTGAGGGACTCGTACGCCCTGCGGAAGTTCTCTCCCTCCTCGGCCAGGCGCTGGTACCTCTCCATGATCCAGGCACGATGCAGTGCATCATCTGACTCAAGTGCAGCTACGAACAAGGGCCAGCCTATTCTTGTGAATGAGGAATCGCCCTCGTCAATGTACATCTGGTGCGCAATGTTGAGAATGCGCCCAAGAGCAACGCTCTGCCGTCTGTTGAGCGATGTCCCCCTACGGATGATGCGGAAGTAGCAAAGGACAGACGCGTGATAGTGGGCGACGATGCCACGGACGTTGATGATGAACGTGCGATGTGGACTTGACGGGTCCAGCTGCAGGGTATGCGCCAGGCCAATCAGCTCCGCGTACCGATCTGTGATCATGCCCATAATACGGACCACCTTTTGGCGGGCAACCTCGAACGCCTGGGAACCCGAATCTCGAAGCCCGACGAGTTTTGACAGGAGGAAGCGAACCTGCCCTGTGTTTCCGAACAGGTAGAAGGTTGCTCGGCTGTGTAGGTCGTCCAGCAGACGCTCCTGTGGATGGTTCCAATCCTCGGTCAGCTTACAGTTGGCATGCCTGTGGAGGGCATCAAAGCCTTCGACTAATGAGGTCTCCTCGTCCTCGGCGATGCCGACCATGGCCTGGCTGAGCATCTCGTTGAACAAGCCGCCAAATCCATTCAGAGCAGCAGCCCCGTCTCTAAACGCGATCCAGACCACCATGCGGCACGCAAACCCCGAGATGAGCCAGTCATCGTGATTCACTATGGGCTGAGGGCTCGCCCCCTGGTCAATCCCCCAGAATTGGTCGGCGTTGTTCTCCAGAATGTTCCGTAGATTGTGGAGCCTGCCCTGGATGAAGGAAGCAGCACCGCTCAGATGCGCACTCAAACCTGCCCCGGAGCCGTCTCCGAATCGTTGCTCGTAGTGTATCATCAGCCAGAGCGTCGCGAGGATGTGGTCCAGCTCTACCGTGCCGCCCCTGTCCTGTGCCGTTGCCAGTGCGAGGAGGTGGAGGGACGCTCCATAGTGCTCTACAGCTCGAACTTTCTGTGCTTCAGGGTCGATTGTGATGGTTTGGTGCTTGTAGGCCAGATGATGGCCACCCATGGCGCAGACCATGTGGAGGAGCATCTCGTCGTTCTGCGCCATCTTCCAGATGGTGGCAGCTACCGACAGCTCTGGTGGTTTTCTGTCGGCCGAGGGCCCCACAACGAAGCGAAAGTTGTGGATGGCATCGTAGTCTGCGGGCTCGAGAATCACAGCGCAGGCGTCGGAGACCCAGGGTCGGCCGGCACTCACGGCTGCGGGGGGAACACTCGGGGATGTCAGGGCACCGCCAGGGATGGATCTCGGGACCGACCCCAGAATCGAGCCCGGGGTGGTGCCGGCAGTGGAAAGTGGGGAGCGGTGGGCAGTCAAGGGCTCGGAGCTGGCGTCGCTGTGAAGGGCAGGGCGAGGTGCCTGGTGCTGCTGCTGCTGCTGCGACTTCTGTGGAGGAGCACGCCTTCGGGGGTAGGGTTTGCGTGCGCGGGGCTCGTAGTCGCAGACGCGGCCAAGACGGACGCAACGGCGGCACTGGGGTCGCTCCTCGTCGCATTTGACCTTCTTTTCTCTGCAGGTCCAGCACCCGGAGCGGGAGCGCGAGTGGGACGGTGTGGAGGCATCCTTGTCGGCCGCATCAGACGAGCTGGTCCGGGGAGCAGCCGGGATTGAGTCGGTGTCCAGCTCCATCGCTGATGGATGGTTGGCTGGCTGGCTGGCAAGTCTGAATTGACGACAGCCGATCCAACTTGGCGACGACCTGACCTGAGCACTGGGGGCCCTGGTTCGTCTCCTCTCAGTGGGCGGGACGAGAGGTGAGTCAGGGCCCAGGTGGATTCAAGAGAAGGGAGGCGTGCCCTAATGAAATAGCCGGTCGGCTGCTGGCCGCCCAACAATCAGCCCTGATAGGTTGATAGCGATTTGTTGGCTAGCCGGCCATGCCGCAGCTGGTCCCGAGCTAGGGAGGGAGAGGAGAGCATGATAAGCGCCGAAGTGTCTTTACTCGATCGGGACATCAGATCGACCTTGAGGTGGGCTCAGGTCTCGCGATAGTGATACAATACAGAGACTGGAAGGCCATCAAATCAGCATCATTGTTGTTGCGCATGCGCCGGGTCGATATGCATATCATAGTCTTCACGATGGAATAAAACCGTCAGTTCTATCACGGACGAAGATATGCATTCAGCCATCCAAGGCTATGATTAACCAGCGAATCTGGTGTCTATATCGTATGTATGTGTAGGTCATAACATCATGATGCAGCACAAGACTGCTCTTCTTCACCGTCACTTGATCTCACTCCCGGCCCTCCACGTCTCATCCCGCACATGCTTGAGGAAAGGCAGCAGCGCCGTGCCGCCCGTGCCTGTGAGCTCCGCCTGCGCGCCCTTTTGCCTCGCCAGGGCGCTCGATGCGCTCGCCAGGTTCTCCGCCCCCGGCCGGCCGGGTCCGTTGCGCCCCTGCCGCGCCGGCAGGATGATGAAGCGCGCCACGAGGTTGAGGTGCCTATTGCGGAACTCGGTCAGCGCCGCCGTGGCGCCCTTGTACGCCACCCGCAGGCGTGCCTCTTCAGGCGAGATGGCCTCGCCGTCGTTGCCTTCCCTATCCGCGATCTGCGCGACGTAGTTGCGGATGCTGCCGAGGCGGGGCAGGTGCTCGAGGAACCGACGGTGCGGGCCGGGCATGTAGCCACGGACCTCCTCATGGTAGCTCACTTCTTCCTTCTTGCCCGTAGGGCTTTGTCTTGTGGCAGGTTTGTGCTCCACGCCGAGCACCTCGTCAAAGAACTGGATGAGCGAGCTCTGTCCGTTGGATCCGCCGCGCAGCTCGGTCCACTTGCCCTTACCGTCTCCCTCGTCGAAGAATACACCCCGAGGCAGGCCCGCAGCGGACATGTTCTTGGTGCCAGCCAGGAAGGGGCGAATATCGTGGTAGAATACCATGGGGTCACAGCGCTCGTGCATGCGGTCGAGCATGTCGCCAATGGTACGGAAACGCTCCGGAAGCCACTCGAGGGCGGCGGACACAGAGTCTAGGTCACGAACACGCAGGGCTTCTAGGGCTCGGAGCATCTTTGAGATGACCTGGGCGCCCTGGCACTCCATAGCCACGGACACCATATAGAACCATGACTCGTCCTCAGTCCCAGTAAATGTGAGTAGGGCTTTGAGAGACTCGACATCTTCAAAGCTGGAGGACGGTGAGGCAAAATTCCACAGAGCGAGTCCGGCATAGGTCGCGACGGGTGGAAGTTCGAGATGCGAGGATATCTTGAGCAGAGGAACGGTGATGGCAGGTGGGAGAATCTGAAGTTGAACATGTCAGTCAGCCGGTGCTGTCGGTGACAGGTGGCCCAGGGATGTTATGTCGACACATACCTCCGCTGCCTTTTGGCCTCCCCAGATATACCCATGGGTGAGAAAAGTCAAGATAACATATGCTCTCCTCCAGTCTTCTTCACTACGTAAGTTGTCCACCGAGAGCACGGGGAGGAGGTCGACCTCGCAGCGGATGCGTTCTTCCTGGATCAAGAGAGGCAGTCTATAGGCTAGCCTCTCCCATGGCGCGTAGTAGGAGTCCGAAAGACGTTTTGAGGGAGCTGACTTGGGGAGAAAGCCATTCTCTGTAACGGCAAACTCTTTCGTAATAGCCTCGTCGATGACAGGGCTTATTGTTGGAGTGATCACCGCGTGAGGAGACATTGTGACAGAGTTGAAGTTGAAAAGGTTCAGAATTCACAGGAAAGACGAGGCTCTGAGTAGACTGCAATGCCAAAGTTACAAAAGACACTTTCTAGAGACTTCATCCATAGTTCATTAATACAGCTGAGAGCAGATTAAGGAAGTTTCTATGCTGTGCGAGCCCGGATGATACGGATGGCGGAAGCTCGAGCACGGAACCTTGGTAACGGATGCAACCACCCAAGAGTGGGCCTCGTCCCATTACCTCATATCTAGCCTCCTCGCGGCGATGAACTCTAGCTTGTGACCATATCCAACTTCATTCAGACATTTGCCCGCCAGGTTTGTTGATGTTAGCGTGGCGGGTGATGATGAATTGTGGAAACAAAAGTACGGCTAGTGGCGGATGAGAGCGGATGTTAGCGGAACCTCGGAAGACGGAAGCGCGAGATGAAGACGGAACTTAGGATGTTCTGCTAGTCCCACACGGAAGACGCATCACCATCCGCTCCCGTGACGTAGAACCAGCTACAAAGTGAGGGAAAGTTCCCCCTCACTGGTTTGGGATGCTCATGAAAGCAAAGAAGCTCGAACCAGCATCTGGCCATTTCTCAGCCCCAGAGAGACAATCCCAGAAGATATCATACGAGCATGGAGTTCACACAATATGTCGAGCAGCTGAGGGCCGGCCAACAGGTTCAGTTCCCTCCCAAAGCTCACACTCTCGACTACGCCAGGTCGCTCGACGCACAAGATCCTATCAAGCTGCGGGACCAATACATCATCCCCACTCAGGCGTCGCTGAAGAAGAAGGCTCTTGACGGCAAGATACCGTGTAAGGGGCACCTTGCGTCACTACTCGTAAGCATTAATCGTTCATTAGCTCACATGACCAAACAGCTATTGCCAATGGCCACGCCAACGGCCTGACTGATGGCCTTGCCAATGGGGACGCAAAGCATGAGGATGAGGATTCTACGCCGGGTGTCTACTTTTGCGGGAACTCCCTAGGTCTGCAGGCCAAGGCTGTCCGGCAACACATCGACGCCCAGCTTGAGACGTGGGCGTCGATCGCTGTGCATGGGCACTTCAACAAGCTGGAGAACTCGCCGCTGGCCTGCTGGCAGGACATGGCCGCCGATTGCGCCGCCCACTTTGCGGACATTGTCGGCGCGTCGCCAGAGGAGATCGTCGTCATGAACACGCTGACGGTCAACCTACACCTGCTGATGGCGAGCTTCTACCGGCCGACGGAGAAAAGGCACAAGATCATCCTGGAGTGGAAGCCCTTCCCCAGCGACTGGTACGCGATCGAGTCGCACATCCGCTGGCACGGCCTGGACCCGGCGCGGTCGATGGTGCCGCTGCACCCGGACAACGAGGCCGGAGGTGACGCGTACATCTCGACAGAGCGGGTCCTGGCGGCCATCGACGAGCACGCCGAGGAGACGGCGCTGATCATGCTGCCGGGCCTGCAGTACTACAGCGGCCAGCTGTTCGACATGCCGCGCATCACGGCGCACGCCCGGTCCAAGGGCATCGTGGTCGGGTGGGATCTGGCGCACGCGGCGGGCAACGTGGAGCTGCGCTTGCACGACTGGGACGTCGACTTTGCGGCGTGGTGCACCTACAAGTACCTCAACGCCGGCCCAGGCGCCATCGCGGGCGCCTTTGTGCACGAGCGCCACGGCAAGGTGGTGCCGGCGGCGGACGGCAAGGGCTTCGAGTTCCGCGACCGGCTGTCCGGGTGGTACGGCAACGACAAGACGTCGCGGTTCAACATGGCCAAGGAGTTCCAGCCGACGCCCGGCGCGGGCGGGTTCCAGCTGTCGAACCCTTCGGCGGTCGACCTGGCGTCGCTGCGGGGCGCGCTGAGCGTGTTTGAGAAGACGAGCATCTCGAAGCTGCGGAGCAAGTCCCTGGTGTTGACGGCCTACGCAGAGTACCTGCTAGACAGGATACTGGAAGAGGACAGACAGAACGGAGCGGAGGCGTCGTTCAAGGTGCTGACGCCGCGGAACCCGATGGAGAGGGGCGCGCAGCTGAGCGTGCTGCTCAAGGCGGGCCTGCTGGACAAGGTGGTGGACACGCTGGCCGAGGCGGGCGTGGTCTGCGACAAGCGCAAGCCCGATGTGATCCGGGTGGCGCCGGTGCCCATGTACAACACGTTCGAGGACGTGTGGCGGTGCATCGAGGCCATCAAGAAGGGCGCGAGGGCGTGATAGATGGCGGATAATGCATGAAGTAGATGCTCACGGCTATGATAATAATGAATCATCAAAAGAGCACTGGAGTTCAAGCGGTTCCCCCTCCGTCCACCGCGTCATGCCACAACCATGCGTGACCGTCGCCTTTGATTGAGGCCTAGACCCTGGCAAATACGACTTTTGAGTCCTCCAGCGCAGCTCGAGCAGTTTGGCTGCAGGAGTGAGGCTGCTTCAATTGATGTTTTGACCAGTCGCGGAGTCCGCAGAATCCGGGAGAATACGCTTATTCGGGTGCCCAGGTATGCAAAGTGGAGATCCCTGGTGAAAATGATGGATGACACCACCCGGGCCATCAGCTTTCCGGGGCCGTCTTTGGCCTTGGCTCTTCTTTTACCGTTCAGGGTGGCGTCTCTGTGTGGTCCGTGCCGCAGCCGCAAATTACCATAAAACTCTATCCCTCTAACCTCACTTCATGTCGTCTTCGATTCACCCAAACCTCACGCGCTCCACCTTTTGATTGGAAATTCATTTCTGACTAGAGGTCAATTTCAAGCAATGGCTCCTGGCAGACCCAAGTACGAGTTTGGCGGGCCGTAAGTCCTTCATCCCTCATCCATCGACCAGACCAAAACAAAGACCCCGGCCATGCTAACCCGCCACCCCCTTTATATCACAGGCCTGGTGCTACGGCCATCGTCTTTGGCTTGCCCATCCTTCTGCACTTCTTCTCATTCGCCTGCAATGACCAGTCCGGATGCCCGGTGCCGTCGCTGCTGCACCCCTCAACACTGACGTGGGAGCAGCTCAAGGCCGAGATCGGCTGGCCAGCCGGTGGCATCCGTGACTTCTTTAGCCCTCACGTCTTTGGCACGACCATTCTCTACTACCTCTTCAGCTTGGTTCTGTGGCGGTTCCTGCCAGCTCAGGAGGTCTGTGGTACCAAGCTCAAGAAGCATGGCCGCCCGCTCAACTACCGCTTCAATGGTGAGTCGTCTCCCACCGTAGGACCGTAGGGGGGGGGTTTCCAGCAGTATCAATGATGCTGATACTGTCCCGTCAGCATTCTCCAGCACACTCGTCCACCTGGCCGTCTGCGCTGTAGGCACGTATCTGCAGGGTGCCGACTTTGTTGTCTGGACCTACATCGCAGACAACTACAGGCAGCTGCTGACGGCCAACATTGTCTTTGGCTATCTCTTGTCCATATATTGCTATGTCACCTCATTCAGCGTCGACACAAACTACCCCAACAAGGACATGCGTGAGCTCGCCGATGGCGGCCACACCGGCAGCTTCATTTACGATTTCTACATCGGCCGCGAGCTGAACCCGCGTATCACGCTGCCCATCTTTGGTGAGATCGATATCAAGACCTGGTTCGAGATGAGGCCTGGTCTGACGGGCTGGCTGCTGCTTGATTTGGCCTTCATTGCCAAGCAATACCGCAACTACGGCTTTGTCTCGGACAGCATTATTCTCACCGCCTGCATGCAGGGCTACTACGTCCTCGAGGGTCAGTACATGGAGGCCGGCGTCCTGACCATGATGGACATCACTACGGATGGCTTGGGCTTTATGCTGTCCTTTGGCGACATCGTCTGGGTGCCCTTCCTTTATTCGACCCAGTGCCGCTACCTGTCCACCTACCCGCTGCATCTCGGCGTTCCCGGCTTCGCGGCCATTATTTCCGTGTTTTCCCTGGGCCTGTTCATTTTCCGCTCCGCCAACTCGCAGAAGAACCGCTTCCGCACGCAGCCCGACCACCCGTCCGTCAGGAATATGACCTACATCCAGACCAAGCGCGGCACTCGCCTGCTCACCCAGGGCTGGTGGGGCATGTCCCGCCACATCAATTACTTTGGCGACTGGCTGCAGGCCTCGCCCTTCAGCCTGCCGACGGGCCTCGCCGGCTACACCATCCTGCCCGCCTCCGCCGCCGCCGTGGCCGGCGAGGGCTTCAGGATGCTCGACGGCCGCCAGGTCATCCAGGGCGAGGCGAGAGGCTTCGGCGTCTTCTTCACCTACTTTTACGTCCTATACTTTGCCATCCTGCTCATCCACCGCGAGGGCAGAGACGATGCCATGTGCGCCAAGAAGTACGGCGAGGACTGGGACAAGTACAAGAAGACAGTGCGCTGGAAGATCTTGCCGTACGTCTACTAGATCGCATAGAGTCAGGCTCCACCAGCTACTGTGGCCTCGTGTATGTCTCTCGTGATCACCTGCACCCAGCGCCGACAGGGAAGCTGTAAGAGAAGACATAAAGAATCAAGTCAATAGGGGACTTGAAATTTTGCGAGGTCACGGATTGTGCGCAAGATCAAATCCATAGACCTACATTGTAATTAATGACGAGAAACAAGACCAATGCTTTCCAACTAGCGAGGCACGCGCAATGGGCCGGCCACAGTGCCAAATGTGCTGACTACTGACTGAATAGATCAGTCTAGACCTACGCGGCAGCTTTTCTAGGACTTGATAGTATTGTGTTGCAATGCCTTGCATATGTGCGTCACAGTCGCAGCTTGCCAGCCTTTTGAGGCATTTTGTTGAAGTTCCCTCCGGCGCAACTGAAGGCGGGCTGGACATTCTGTAACGTTTCGACTTCCCCCTGCTCTGGAGTTATAAGGCCTTGCGACAATAATGCTTCCACGTACGACCATAGATGGTAGAGAACTCGGGATCCCGTCCGCTCTCCCATAGATAAGCTGCCAATCGCCGGAGTAGTAGTTGGGTCGGTGACGACCAGCGAATGCCTGGTGTTGTACGTTCTTTTTCTCCTTTTTGGCCAAACCCCCTTCTTTTTGCTATGTGTATCGCTTTATTGTTCTCAGTAGTAGTAATTACCTAGGTGGTGTTTGGTATGTTTGATATTGGGACCTTGTTGTTTCCATAAGCTATAGTTCTGAGATGCAGACGCTCTGTAGAATCGTCCAGACTGCACTCCTGAGCAGACCGGGCTGGGTCTCTAACCGTGAACGTTGATTCATCACGTCGAACCAAGTACGGGGCATTTATTAAGTAGCTGAATGCGTCAAAGTCTTGTACAACATGCAGTGCATTGTGAATGCACCAATCCCAGCAATTCTTCGGACCTCCGGAGCCGCCATTTCAGCCTCTTTATCCGTTTGTCACTACTTTTCTCCAACAGCATCTACTACTACTTCTGCGATTCAACAACAACAAAACCAAAAACGTCGTAGATAATCAAGCCTCAAGATGCTCACTATCCTCATATCCGGAGCAGGCATATCCGGTCTCAGCGCGGCCATCGCCCTTCGTCGCGCCGGCCACCGCGTCACGCTCCTCGAGCGGTCTCGTCTAGCAAACGAGCTTGGCGCCGCCATCCATATTCCGCCCAACGCATCTCGGGCGCTCCTGGCATGGGGATTCGACCCGCTGCGCTCCAAGGCCGTGCGTACACGTCGCCTACGCCGGTTCGACGGCGTCACGCTCGAGCCTCTTGGCCGGGACGGTGAAGATCACAGCAGGATAGAGGAGAAGTATGGTGCGCCCTGGTTTCTATTGCACAGAGTTGACTTGCACGACGAGTTGAGGAGGCTGGCAGAGGGCATTGAAGGGAACGGCTTGCCGGTCCAGGTGCGGACGGGATGTGAGGTTGTAGGATACGTGAGTTTTGTTTTGACCTTCTGAGATCTCAAGTATATGTGTGGACTTACAAGGAAGTCGGCGCAGAATCCAGATGCTCCGTCGTTGACTCTGGCCGATGGAACTGTGATGAATGCTGACATCGTCATCGCCGCGGATGGCGTGCATTCACTGGCCGTCGAAGCTGTACTGAGTCAGCCGAACCCTGCTGTGCCATCTTCAAAAATGGACAATGACAACTTTTGTTACCGATTCTTGATTCCTGCGGCAGAAATCGAGGCTGACCCGGAGACCCAGTTTTGGAACGACAACTCGGATGGAGTGAATAGGTTTCTAGTTGGAAAGGGGAAGAGGATTGTGTCGTATCCATGCCGAAAGTACGTCTTTTATATTTGAGGACATTTCCGAGTTAACTGTCTGCGCTGGAGGCTAAAATTACAGTAGTAACGAACAACACAACTTCGTCGCCATCTTCCACCACGAGAACCCTTCGATGAGTAAAGAAGGTCGGTAGTTGACGTATGCCGCACAGCCAATTGCCTCGAACTCTAACTCTGTAAGCTTTGCAGACTGGCAGGCCACACTCCCAAAAGCAGAGCTTTTGAGCCGTTTCTCCGACTTCCACCCTAGTATAGTCGCTATTCTCAAGTATGTCGTGACTTCTTTAATCCCAACTAGGCAGTTGTGCAAGACTCTGCGTACGATCACCATCACAGGAAAGCCAACGAACCAAGTCAACACCCTCTACTCTACCGCCCGCCCATACACTCATACTACCGCCAACGGATGGCGCTCGTGGGTGATGCTGCACATCCCATGCTCCCTCACCAAGGCCAAGGGGGAGCCCAGGCTGTCCAGGACGGCGTTTGTCTCGGCATTCTCCTCTCTGATGATCCGAAGGACCCAGGTATCATTATGTCTAGGCTAGAACTGTACGACCGTATCCGCCGCCCTAGGGCCAGCGTCGTGACGATCTTTAGCAACGCCGGACAAGATGAAGCCCACAAGGTGCGCGAAGAGGTATATAAGTACTTGGGCGATGAGGCAATACCGCGTGAGTCTTGTGCCATGCATGAGTGCCGCCATCAGTACGTTGACTGACAATGCAACAGAGAGCCCCTCAGAGTTCCATGACTACAACTTTTCATATGATGTGATACAGGATTCTATTCGGTGGATGAGGAAGGAGGTCAACCGTGACTTTGAACTAAGAAATGGGTTCTTGCATGAGGGCTAGCTCAACTATGAGGGTGTCTTGCAAGAACATAAGAGTTAGAGACTTTATGGCTCCCAATACGAGACGGTGAATCTAATGCCCGGAAAGGCTACTGGGCAGTGATATTCTACAGCACAGGAATAGTAATGAACGAAAATACAGAATATTCAGCGACTAAGACGGCCAAGCGTCCCAACGAGATAAATCAAAAATCACAGAAGCTGTCCTGCAGCTCTCAGCCCGAACTCTTCATAACCAAGGACCACGCTACTCCGCCGCAGCATATAACCCACCCACCCAAGAAAGCTCCTCCCCGTCCCCCTCGCCCCAGCCAAGCACCCCCATGCCCCGTCCCACGAACCCCCAGAGCTCCTCCCCCGTGCCGCCCTCCTCCGGATCCAAGACCTGGAACCCGAACCCGTCCGTCGCGGCCGCCACAAAGGCCAGCACGAGGGCGACCCAGCCGCTCGCCGCGGCGGCGTCGAGGCTCCCGCCGCCCTGGCGGAACTCGACGGTGCCCCGCCCGCCGGGCAGCATGCCGGAAAAGTCCCACTTGTAGACCTTGCCCCGGACAAAGTCGTGCTTCTTCCCGTGGGCCCGGCCGTACGTCGACGCCGCGGGGAACATGTTGAGCGCGTGGACCACGCCCCGCGCCTCGCCCGGGTCGGCGGCGGCGTGATCGAGCAGGGCAAGACAGTCGGCCAGTCCGTAGCTCCGGAGGCTCGGGCTGGCGCGGCTGGACTGGCACCAGTAGGTTCCCGAGGCGCGACGGTCTCGGGGGGCCAGGGCATCGATGGCAGGCTCAAAATAGAGGGCGGCCTTGGCGACGGCGGCTAGCTCTAGGGCGGAGAGTGGCGTGGGCAGGCCCGAGATGTGGACGTGGGTGCTGCAGTGGTTCGAAGGATGGATGGTGAAGCCCGAGTCGTAGAGCGTGGCGAAAATGGCGTGCAGGTCGCCGGCCCAGTACCAGTCTGCTGGGTAGACAGGGGAGACCAGCTCGATGCCCCCTGACCAGGATGTGTGTCAGTAACATATGTACCTCTAGACCAAAGATGGAGACTCCAAGTGTTGGTGATCTATGACAGTAGTTTGGGCATGGGAGAGGATATATTGTACATAGGTTCTTGGCCGGCTGGTTAGGAATAGTGATCTCCTGAACCAACGACCACTCGGCATAGTTCTCTGCCGATTTCTCATTGCCCTCATTGACGTGGCAGTGGATGCCGGCCTTGAGCAGCTTCTTGCAGAGGTCTTTCGCGAGGGCTTTCCACGCGGTATAAGTCTTCTTCTTGCAACCAAGAAGAAGCTCAATCTCAACGCCGAATCGGAAGGGAGCTTGGCTTGCCATGTCTCAAGGAGGAGTGTCTGTAGGTAGTGGTGTCTGAGATGAAGAAGAAGGCAGGAAAGAAGAGCAGCAGAGTCACTAGGAGTTCTCTTCCGATATGGGAAAAGGGGCTCAAGAGACTATGAAACGACGAAGCATGGCACTAGGACGATCTGGCTCAGGACACTCCACAATGCTCCTGGGGTCTTTATACCTCACCGCTTCTCCTGAGCTTGATATCAAAAGTGATAGCATACTCGACGTGAAACGTAGTGTAGAGCTTCAAGGTCGGCCCCCTTGGTGGTCTTGGGCCTAGCAAAGCGCGTATCCGGCGAGTGAAAGCTTGAGAGGCTCCATGACACTTCGCTTTGTCCTGACTCTTCCTTCTCCCTCGTGCTTGAAAGGGGAACCAGGGGTTTCAAACCCACCTTTCAGCTTTCAGATTCCGGTCCTCCTGGAGCCATCTGACGGCCGGCGAGACGCTGGGCCATATCACACTAGGATCGGGGTCAGACTGTCCGACCAACCATCCCCTCGTTCTCTACTCTGACAAGCAGCAAGCAATGCACGATCACAGACGGCGTCTCGCCCATCGTGACCCGGCGCCACCGAGGCCAAACATCGACAAGGCTGCCGACCTATACGGAGCTGGCCCTTGGCTCCGATGTCATGTCATTTGTGACAGCAGCTAACCGCGACAACAGGCTAAAGAAGCAGGGAACAAGCTCTCTGATCCTGGCTTTGGGGAGGAGGGGACGACAAGATCCTGGCGCCAGACGGGGCGTCCGTTACGAGGAGCACACTGACTCTAAAATAGCGATATGATGTACAGAGAGAGAGGGGTCTGGTTCGGGACGTATCAAGGCAACCATCTGCTTGAGGAGCATACAGACTCGCGTCTTGGAAGGCAAGTAGCATGACAAGGATTGCGGAAATGCAGAATCAGAAATAGCAACATCAGGATGCCCCCCCGTACAGAACGCTTCTTCATGCGATCGACCGGTGGTGATGGAAGTGTAAGTTTGTCCAGACTCGCGAGAGCCCGGGATGGCGAGCCAATGGGACTCCCCTGTCGCGCCCGCTTGGGGGACCAAACATGGGTCGCACCGAGGCCGGTGTCAGAGCCGCATGCATCCGATCTAGCGTGCCTGAACCAAGTTGTTGGGAGGACTGGCGCATTACCCGCAGGCTGCCCCCTCAATGTTTCCTCGAAACAGTGCATCAGCGTCATTGGCCAGATCAAGGGACTGGGCTGGTTAGGTCTTGGGTTTGGGGGCGCACAAGGAACACGCCACCTATGAGAGCGAGGGTGTTCCTGGAGGGGAAGACAAGCATCCATGGATGGTATAGTGATGAGGTGTATGGAGCAGACTAAGCGCCGAGACACAGGAAGAAGCTGGGCGGCCTCGTCATACGCAACGAGAGGGGAGAGAGGGGGACGAGCATCGGCTTTGCCCGGACAGCGGGCAGTCCGTCCACCCCGCCAGGCAAGACACGACGAGAGAAGAAGCATGGCGAAGGAGCGGCGAGCATAGTGCATGAGCTCGCTAATCGAAAGAAGAAGCGCCAAAAACGAACGTATTGGCATCCTGGTTTCTGTAGCCGCCACTAGAGGAGGCAGGACAAGACGGACGCGAAGATCGTTGCCGTTGCGGCGCCATGGATCAGTGGGTAGCCCAAGCTTAGATGTGCAAATATAGCCCTCCACCATCGTTGCCTCCTCGTTTCGAAACAGACCAGGCGAGGAGTCAGGAGGCGGAGGAGCTCGAGCTTGCCGCCGAGACGAGTTTGTCCTTTGAGTGCGTGCCATGGGACCGAGGTGAGGACGACACAATGCCTGTGCCCAAGATGATCCGGGCCCGCCACCGTCTTGAGGATGACACCTTGGACACCCTCCCCTCTCGCCCCCCCCAGCTGGCTGAGAAAACGAAAGATGACTCCGGGAATGACGCAGCTTGCTCGTGACAGAAAAACGGGGATCCTAGAGATCTAGAGAAACAGCTCTAGAGGCATTGATAGAGTGGGGGAAAAGCCGCCTTTGGAAAGATCAGGGTCGTTTCGTTTGCTGGGGAGGCACTCAGGTGATTCACATCGGCTGCGGGGTGCTAAATCTGGTCGCTGTATGTGCTGCCAAGACAGCCCGGGCAGCTTCAGGAACTGGATTGAACCTACACTTGCACCAGCTTCTTCTCAAACAGAGAGTCTCAGACCCCCAAGATACATATATTATGTATGCAAAGCCAGCCAAACACGGAACTACGTGGGTGGTATCTCAACATCAAGACAAGAAAAGGAGCCGCCGCATCTCCAGACGAATGCTATGCAAATGTACCCTTTCCTCCACAACATCCAAAGGAAACTCCCGGCAAATGGACAAACCCACCCCTTTTCACAAGACCAGGGATGATGCCCGCCGCCATGCATAGATGCACACATTATAATGTATACCGCGCCCTTCCCGAGCCCTCTATAAACTCCCCGTCCCTCACCCAGCCAATCCATCCATCCATCCATCCATCCATCCATCAATCAATCGTCGACGACCTTGCCACACCGGCCACACACCAACCTCTGCCGAGCCGAGCCCTCCAGGCGACGGGCCTTGAACTTCCTGCCCCCGCACTTGGCGCATCGCATGTCCTCCTCCTCGCCATCGGGTCCGGCCTCCGACGCCTCCTCGCTCGTCAGCTCCGAGCTCAGGCGGCTGACGATCGAGTTCCCGCGCGACCCGCCCGAGAGCGGTGACCGGCCGCGGTGCCTGGTGCCCCCGTGCGGCGAAAGGTGGCGCCCGTCGTCATCGTCCGTTGTGGCGTGCGATACCGCCGCGGCCGAGGACCGCCGTCGGCCGCCGTTCTCGGCCGCGGCATCCATGGATACCGAGTCGCCGCGCGACAGGGGCGAGGGCTTCCCGAACAGCGAGCCTGCGGCGGATTTGCGCCGGGAGCCACCGCCCGCGTCGTCGGCCGCGCCGGGTGATGTTTCGCCCTCGCGCGCTTCGCTCGAGGACCGGCCATTTTGCTTGCTGGCGTCTGGCGGCGCCCCAGAGATCGACGCCCGGAGACCTGCGATGCCTTTCCACCGGTTCAGGTTCCAGAATGAGTAGCTGGCACCCGCGGGGTCGAGCCTCAGGTGGTCTTCCTCCGCGTCGTCCACATCCGCAGGCCGGAACGAGAAGCTCGGCGTCGGCGGGTGTGTCGGCTCGTCTTCTATACCCTTATCCTTATCCCTCTTGCCCGACGTCTTATTCACACCATCATAGCTCATCTTCCTCTCTTTACTCCCCCCCGCATCTGTAGCATTGCTCCTCCGCCCCGCTTCGGGGCTAGCCTTCTTGTTCGCGTCTATGCTGTTCTTCTTCTTCTTCTGGATGCTCTCTCGATCTTCATGCGATCTCTCCTCCTTAGTCAGGCTGAGGTGGCTGAATGTGCCCGAGAGAGGACTCATGGGGTCGCTTTTGATATTGAATTGCGAAGCGAGTGGTGAGCTGCGCGCCATGTTACCGGCGCTGGCAGACATGGGCATCCCGGACCTGGCGCCTTTGCCGGGGGAGAGCGATCTCTCACTGCGTGTCGGCGTCACCATGGACACCGGCCGGCTCTGGCCGCCGTGGCTGACAATGCCCTGTCGCCAGGAGAGAATGCGATCATGACCACCGAGTTGCGGCGTGCTCGTCGCGCTCGGCGGGCCAGATACCACGCCTGGGAAGCCGACAGGAGGCTGGGACAGCGACCCGCGGCGCGAGTGCGGGACGCTGCCCTGGCTCGTGCGAGTGATGATGGAGGCGCTGCGGCCGATGAGACCAGAGCCGCCCATGCGGCGGCTGAAGGTAGAGCCCGTCTCCCACGTCTCGTGTTTCCGTTTGGCCCAGGCGCAGTCCTGCCGGAATACCTTGATGATTCCCATGTCGTCCGTCGTCACGAGGATATTGCCGTCGTAGTGAGTCGATCGGGCGATGTACGCGGGTGACTCCTCGGGTTTCTTGACAGTCGGCGGCGGCTGCGCGCTCGTCTCAGCAGCGCCATGATTCAAGTCTTCCGAGGGCTGGGAAGTCGTCGTCTCTTCGACCGACATGAGAGTCACGGGAGGTGGATTGCAGAGATCATAAATCGGATCACCAGAGCTTCCAAGGAGTTGACGCGACTTTGTTGGGGCGAACACGGCCGTCGTGACCACGTCGCTATGGGCGTTGAAGTATTCACACGGCTTCTTGTCCCTGTTCTCCGACTCGGTACTGCTTGTGTTCCATATAAAGGCTTTGCGATCTTCACTGCCACAGATGATGTAGGCGCCGTCGTCGCTGAAGCTCGCGAAAAGCTGGCTACACGTGTGCTCGTGGCCTTTGAGCTTCATCTCCAGCGTCTTGTCTCGCAGACTGTAGACGCGGATGCGAGAGTCTGTCGATGTGATTAGCAGCTTGACGTCGCCCTCGCGCCGGCCTTTGCTGGGCTCTTGCAAGGTCTGGATGCCCGTGATCTTGCTGCCCTTGGCATTCTTGCCTCGCGACGACCGGACATGCACTTGCGCTTGCAGTTTGAGACCCTCTGTCTCGAAAAAGGTGCACACGCCGCTCAGCTGGCCTGCGATCGCCGTTTTGCCATCTGGGGAAAAGGCTACTGCGGTGATCAAGTCTGTAAGCTGCGCCGAGTACGCAACAGATTTGTCGGGTATGCTCCACAACCGCAAGGCTGCGTCGAGGCTGCCCGCCAGAAAGAACCGATCGTCTGTCGGATGGAAAGCGACCTTGCTGACGAGCTCCTTGTGCTTAAAGGTACACAAACACTCATTGCGGCTCATGTGCCACAGGCGTACCGTCTTATCCATCGAGGTAGACAGCAGAAAGTTGTTCTTGCTCCAGCTGATGTCGAGCACCTCGCCGGTGTGGCCCTCAAATTCGCATATCGGCTTCTCCCTGAAGACCGGCGCGCTAAGCCTCTCCCCAGTCGTCGTTCCGCTGGCCGCCTCCTCTTCTTCGTGTGCCCGCCGCTCCTCGTGGGTGGTGATGACGGCCCATATCCTAACAACCTTGTCTCGGCCAGCAACAGCAAAGTATTTGCCATCCTTGCTGAACTCTGACGCCCATATGGCGCCACCCGTCTCGGCCCTCTTCCTCCCTCCACCGGGTACTGATACGGTGACTACCGGATAACTGTCGTTGAGTTCGGTGGCGGTCTTTGGTGGCCGTGTGCCGACAAGCTCTTGAGCCAGGAACATGCGGTCGAATTCCTTGTGCTTCTTATTGTGGGCTTTGATCTTGATGTAGCGCGGAGGTTCCTTGTGGATGGGGATGTAGCCGCCGCCTGCGCCCGAATTGGCGAAGACGAGGGCATTGACACCCTCCATGCGCTGTTCACTAACTTCTGATTCGTCGTCGTCGTCATCTCTCCTCTTGCTGCCGCGCATGCTCAGGCGGCTGAGGAACGAGCCCGTCTTCCTAGAGTGCAATTGTCAGCCTCCACACTTGACACAGGTTCGGAGTTCAAGCCTTCCGGTGGTACAACGTACTTCTTATCTCGGCCAGCATCCGTAATGGGGGTGTTGAACTTGGTCGAGAGGTCGGAGCTTGGCCTGGGTAGACCATCGGTGGCGAGGGGGCTTTCAGGTCGAGGTTGATTTCGTAGTCGAGAGGGTATGGAGTGGTCGGTGTTTGTCCTCAGGAAGATGTGCTACAGATGAAGCGCACAAGGCTCATGTCAGCTTCGCTGCCCAGCGGAACAAGAGGTTGACCAATTGGAACCGTGACGAATGGGCGCCTCGTTTTGGGCCTTGCCAAACCATTTCCGTGGGGTAATATGCACAAAAGAGAGGCGCCGGTATGTGGCATACTAGTCTTACCTGAGACAGCGGATCGATGGCAGTGCTGTTGGCTGGAGAAGGAGCTGACGGGGGAGGTGTAGCTCGGGCGACTGCGGAACCCCTGAGACTGTCGTCGGCATCCTTGAGGGAAGCCGTGTTGGCACGGACGAGCTTAGACGGCGTCTTCTTGCCGGCAGGGATCGGCGCGGCTACCGGCGCGGAAATACTGTTGCCTGCTGCGATCAAACGTTGTCGTCAGCGCATGAGATCTCCCGACCTGTTAGTTCGGACTCGCAGGAGCAAGCGGCGCGGACCAGGGCGCAGCAAGACGGAGGTCTCGCGAGCCAGATCTCGCTCGCTGGGAGACCATTGGTCAATGGCATGCCAAGCCCGCGGGCCGGGCAGTTGTCGCGGCCTTTCTCAGATGCAGGAGAACACGATGTATACAAGGATGTTGGGAGGGGGAGGAGGTTTGGTGTTGTTTGGCTTATCCTGCTGCCTGAGGAACTCCACCGCTTGGCTTTGGTTCTGGCGACTCGGGCGGCGACAAAGGAAAGGATCAGCTGTGCATACCGTTGGGCTCGGACCGCGTAGGGGATCTTGTGGTCCTACTACCAGCCGAGGAAAGAGCAGGACGGTGGTCAGAGGCAGAGGCGGCCGGGGCAGAGGGAGTTGATGTATTGGCCTCGAGGGAGGACTTTTCTTCCTGGAGGACCGACATGGTCCATCATGCGCCCCCGAGGCTCATTCCCCCACGCTCCGTCGGCTGGCGGTGAAAATCGGATAAAAATAGGCAGGCGGGGGCGTGAGGCAGGGCAGTCGGGACTTGGAATCGCGACTGTATGGACGAGCGGCGGTCGAGACGGGGCTTGCTTGCAGGTCGAGGGTGAAAGCCGGGATGGATGGAGCTCAGGTGCGCACGCACTGAGTCGGATGCGCCGAGGAGCGCGCGGGAAAAAGAGGAAAGCACTCCAATACAAAGAGCAACCTTGTCCCTGTCGCGCGGTAGTACGGCACGACCAATCGAGTAGTCGGGGGGAGGGGCGGTGAACTGACGAGAGCCGACCGCGATGCTTGGGGTCCGAGGGATCCGAAAGGTCCGTCAGTCGTGGTGATGCGCGCGCGGGCGCGAAATACGGCGGGCAAGGCGGCGGTGGTTGTGGATGCGAATGCGATAGTGCATGCGATTTTGGCAGGCTGGGCGTGTGATGGCAGCTTCGGGGTTGTTAGGTCGTCGATTAGCTGTCGACTAGTGGCAGCGCTAAGAAAGCATCCATGCATCTCTGCCCACGGGACGGATGCCAGATCATATGGTAGGTACTGGAGGTACCTAGGCTCCTAGGTAGGTAAGCTCGTAAGGTAGGTACCTAGGTAGGCGAGGTAGGGTGGATGGGAATGCGAACAAAGCGATACCGACTTCACCTACTTTGCCTAAGTAGCTTGAGGTCGAGCTAGCTCTCTCGTCTCGCAAAGAGGTGATGCGAGATATACGGAGTGATGGATGAATAGAGGCGACGAGGCGTATCTCCATACCTATGTCTCTCTCGTCCATTGTGTCATGCATGGCCCTCGGCGAACTCAGATCCCTCTCCTCCTCCTCCTTCAGAGTTCCATCATGGCCCTGTTCTCCAACCCGGTTACATCATAGCCATCATCGACACTAATCAGAGCTTAAAGCTCCAGCCAAGCAATGGTCGATCACTGCATCCGAGGTACCGACTAGTACCCGGTGCCAGCTTCCCGTCGTGCCCACCAAAGTCCGTCCATTCATTCAAACACACTTCAGTTACCCAACTACTTACGTAGAGACCAAGCCCAATCCCCGGTCGCTTATCCATTCGTCTGGGTACCCGTCCAATGTACGCTCGAACAAATGCTGGAGCGTGACAGGGATCGTCAACCTGTTGTGAGCGATCAGTATCCATATGTCGAAAACGCCTGGCGTTCCGTGTGTGCCTGGCTCCGAATCACCACCAGCCAGCCAGCCTTCGCCAGCGGACCCGGCCTGCATCCGGCTCGGACGGAGACGCAAATTCCCCGACCGCTCGGTTCCATTCATGTCCCGACCAGGCATCTCTTTAAGCGCTGATAATGCGAGATCCCTACGCGAATGCATTCCGAAATTCGCCTAGGTACGCAGAAGAGCTTGCCTTGGGCACCTAGTTACTGCCAGACATTATGTTCTCTCCCTCGAAACGGGCTCCAGTGGAGCTTGCGTTATCAATTGCCCGCGGCCTCTGTTACCTTTGTCGCGCATATTTGAATGGTCGTCTGAATCATCGTGGGAATCGTGACACTCGCGCATAGGCTACTGAACATGGACAGCATTTCAGATTATCGAGGCCCCCCCAGTGTCTCCTTCCGCGCCGCCACCTCCTTCGTCGTCTTCGTCTTCATCCTCGTCTAGGTCTACTATCGGGTACGTCAATATCGCCGCGATGCCGCCCAATGCGTCTAGCCGTTGTCCGCTCTCGTGATCGCTGCTCAGCACTCGAGCCTCCCCTCCGTCCTCCTTGACCTTGTCCACGAGCGCGACATATCTTCTGCGCGTTGCGATGTCCTGGCTGCGGAACAGCGAGTTGTTGACGAGCAACACTCCGCCGCCTCTGCCCACGGCACCCTCCTGCACCGCCTTCTCCACGGGCTTGGTGCCGTACCACGCCCGCCCGTCGTCTTTCCGTATCCGCTCGAAGAAGTCGTCCATGAATCGCGTCTCGTTGCTGAACTTCTTGTCCTTGAGCAGCGCCGCCACCTCGGGGCTCTTGAGCACTTCGTTCAGGGAGTGCAGGTGACCGGAGCTCGAGTGTACCACCACTGCATCCTTGGCTATGCGCCGTAGCATCTTGTCCGCCTTGCGCGCGCCCTCTTCGCCGATCCACTTCTTGAAGTCCTGTGCCACAAAGCCGGGGCTCGCGAGCAGCAGCATGCGCGGCTCGTTGAAGTCGATGGACCGAAGCAACGTGGACAGCGTTTTGTCGTAGAACCTGCGCATCCCCGAGTCCTGGTCCGACGCCGCCGACCGCTTTTTCGGCACACTGCTCTCCACCCGCTGCTTGAGCAGCGTCTGGAAATCCGTAATCAGGCAGATGTTGGCCAACCCCTCCTGCATGACCACGGCGGCCACAGCGCCGTCCTTGTCCTGCGCGAGCGCATCCCGCAACGTCTCGAGGGCCACGCTGTCCCATCCGTACTTCTTCCACAGCGTAAATGTCCGATTGAGCTCGAGGTCGAGCGTGTGGTGCTGCCCGACACTGACAAATGAATTCTCGTTGATGACCTGGCCCGAGACATGCAGCGCCGATGCGCCCGGGTCGAAGAAGGTGGAGACGACTCTGATGGTGAGCTCAGTGTGGACGCGCTGAGAGGTCGAGGAACCGGTCGCTGTCTCGCGGACGACCTTGCGGACGGCGTGAGCCTTGAGGATATCTTCGGGTTGGATCAGGTTGTTGGCGTGCCACTGTTTGCGGCCGGGGGCCATAGGGGTCAGTCTGTTGATGCAGCATTGCGAGTGGGGAGAGAGGCGTGAAAGGCTTTACCATGTCCTCTGGCTCCGTGGGGAGCAGAGTGACGCCCGCCTCATCGTCAATGCTTCCCAGGCCATTGACGGATTTGGACCCGGGCAGCAACATTCTGGGCGGTAAGTTCTCTTCGGTCGTGGAAGGGTTCAGATAGCTCAGGGTGTGTTGTAGCTGCTTTCCAATGCCCGCGGGTGAGAAGCTGGAACGACGGGGGTTTTGCAGCTCAGTGCCCGCCGGTTGGGAAGAATATGCGGATCAAACGAGAATGCGGTTTTCTGTTCCTGTTTCTGTCGCAAGGACGATTCGAAAGGTATTGCAATAGTGCCGGGGTGTACTGTCGATGATGTGCCTCCCTCTCTCTGAGTCCAGTGGTTTGGCGGGGTCTATGGGTCCTTTCAGAGGGGTTAAAATGGGTGGAGAACGTGCTCGAGGAAGACCGGGCCAACTGCCAAGCCAAGGTTTGCATCGGGCGACAGATCCATCCATGGATTTAAACCTACTCCGTACATATACTCAGTGCTTGAGGTGGTTGGTACACAATAGATCAGAGCACCAGGCTAGATAGCAATCCATATAGTTTCCCAATTTCTCTTCCCACTGCCTCTGATCTCCATAGATTCTACGATGGGGCTTAGTAATGAGAATGAGAGTGTGTGTGTGCGGTAGCTGTGAGTGAGCCTCACGGTATCGAGTATTCTTGGCGACACATCATTACAATGCAATCATTCTTAGACAGCATGACCCGATTCCACAAGCTCGGTCTGGACTATTCGATTGGGTAAACGCGACGTAGGACGGTCGGCTCCGGCTCTTCATCCTCTCCCCTCAAGCATCATCCTGGTTAACTCGAGCAGCATCATATCTGTTCAGGGAACCATAACTGTCTGTATCAAGAAAGAAACCTCCGCTGTGCCACGAAACAGTTTCCAGCCTTGGTTTCTTTTTGGAGAAAGTGCTAAGAATCTGATATGTATTGCAAATATCCTCCAAGCTTGGCAATCGGGACGCCACTGCTGGAGCCTGCTTGCAACCTCGCAAATCCTCGTTCTCAATAGGCAATGTTATTGCTCTAATATACCTAGGTAATCTTTCAGGAATTGTTTCCGTTCTGCAATGGCCTGTGAAGCTAATCTTCAGCCTATCCATTGTATTCTTAACTAGAAAGTCCTGTAGAGACTGGAGGTGTGAGCTCTCCTTCGACCCGATACAAACATTGACTGTTCAATCCCGTGAGATTGGATTGTGTTTTATTAACAATATTTACTCTTATTCAAGAAAAGCCTGCGGTCCATTCAGAGACTAGTTGGTGTGCTCCAACAACGACCCTGTTGATCGAGTATATCTGCTCAGGGCAAGCATTACCCATATTGACTCAGGGTTCGAGTCGGCTATACATATACTTACATTCAACGACAGCTCCAAAGATTCAAACTTCTTGACGAGCCAGGAATGGCATGCAGCGTAGGAAGGCGTTGTCGATGCCACGAGGTGAGTCTGCAATGAAACCTCGCTTTCGCCCGTGTGACCATCCGAAATGAGGGAAGGCTGCATGTATACTCCCAGCAGTATCTCTCTCAAGTGGACAGAAATATGAATAGACCGAACTGGCTGCAAGATGCGCATAGACTCAGTCCGCAAAGCGGCATGGACAACCGCTTTACACACATAATCTCGAGGCAAGTTGCCAAGGGCGACACATCACCTTCGCCAACACCTGCCTCTACATCCTATCGCCTGGGATCTCGTGACTGCCCAACAACTGTAGGGACGGTGATTATGCATGGAGATGATGGTCTCCAAGGATCTCAAGCGGGCTGACTCGATACACCCCAAACAGGTATCGTACGGACTTGCCTACGGGTTGGTTCAGCAGCTCTAGGTTTGGAGAACGTGGGGCATCTTGTGTTTTTAGCGAGGGGAAGATGGGACTTTGACCAAGTTAATATGGAGCTAAGGATCGGCCACCAACCGTTGGCCGCCGACTTGGTTAATTATTCATCAGGCCGTCAAGGTGGCACGTTTGACTTTCCTGCCATCCCCATAAAGCCATCGTTCCCATACGAGAGACTTGGACGGTGCCCGATAACTCTTAAAGAACCAGAGCATCCCTCTTTAGTGCTACTCAGAATGACGGCCACCACCTTCAACCTCCAGTCCAAGTTCAAGCTCAACAGTGGATACGAAATCCCGCTGCTCGGCTTTGGTGTGAGTTCTTTTTGCCCTGCCCACTGCCGCTGATCTATCCTGGCCCAGTATGCTGACAATGTGTCGTAGGTCTATCAGACGTGAGGAGTTCCTCCACGGCCTGTGTTTGACCAGTACCTCGGGCTGACTTGGAGTGATTTGCAGCCCGCCTGAACAGACCAAAGAATGCTGCGATGAGGCGTTGAAGATCGGCTACCGTCACGTATGAACCACCCCGCCGCCCCGGTGTCGGCCTCGAGCGTTTCGCAGATCCCGGAAAACTAACCAAGCCGCCGCTTCCAGATCGATTCGGCTGCCTCGTATGGCAACGAGGCTGGCTGCGCCGAGTCTATCCGTGCCTCCGGCATCCCGCGCTCCGAGATCTTCCTGACCTCCAAGGTGCCCTGGAAGAGCGTCAACTACGAGGCGGCCAAGGCGCAGGTCGAT
Organism: Thyridium curvatum; assembly: GCF_004353045.1. Classification (NCBI taxonomy): domain Eukaryota; kingdom Fungi; phylum Ascomycota; class Sordariomycetes; order Thyridiales; family Thyridiaceae; genus Thyridium; species Thyridium curvatum. Next base: position 33,183 of record NW_022156770.1, on the reverse strand, counting down.
AAGACCCTCGCCGAGACGGGTCTCGAGTATATCGACCTGATCCTGCTGCACGCCCCATACGGCGGCTCCGGCAACCGCAAGGGCGCGTGGCGCGCGCTCGTCGAGGCGGTTGAGGCGGGCAAGGTGCGCAGCATCGGCGTTTCCAACTACGGAGTGCACCACCTCGACGAGCTGGAGCAGCACATCAAGGAGCTCGAGGAGGAGCGTGGCGGCAGGGGCAAGGGCGGCGTGCTGTCAGTCGGCCAGTGGGAGATGCACCCTTGGTGCGCGCGCAACGATATTGGCGAGTGGTGCAAGAAGCGCGGCGTCGCCGTTGAGGCGTACAGCCCGCTCGTGCAGGGCAAGCGCTGGGGGGACAAGTCGCTCAAGTCGCTGGCGGACAAGTACGGCGTGTCCGAGGCGCAGGTGCTGATCCGCTGGAGTCTGCAGAAGGGCTACGTGCCGCTGCCCAAAAGTGTCACGCCGAAGCGCATTGCAGACAACGCGGCCGTGTACGGCTTCAGCCTGACTGCGGACGAGATGAAGCAGCTCGAGACGGACGAGTATAGCCCTGTTTGCTGGGACCCGTGCTCGACCCCTCTTGATAACCCCCGTGAGGCTTAAGGAGGGGCTCTCGATTGTGTCGATGGAAAAGCACAACACATTTTTCCTTGATAGGTAACTCTCGTTCTAAAGCTATGACTCGGGTTATCTTGAACCAGGTACCCTTCTACTTCGATACCTAGACGAATAAAGTTGACATGAGAGAAGGTCAATAGCATCTTTAAGATGTCGTTCTGATGCAAGCCACCCATGGTGATGCCATGTAAGATATGTGGACTGACTGGCGACAAGTGACAAGGGACTTTTCTATTCAAGCTGTATTAGAGATGTTATCCATACTCATATAGGGAAATGCAAGGTAGTCTAAATACTTGGCTGGGTCATGCACTGCTGTCAAAGACCCTTGGCAGTGCGAGACAACAAGTCTCCATCAACTACCTAGTCCAATTCGCCGTGCTTGGTATTCTGCTCAAAATACTGGGACACTGCAGTAATCGTGTCGACTCTCCTCTTGGATGCTTTTGGGGTACATTATGCTGAACACGCCCCGTTCTACGTACAACCGCTCCATGCTAGAATGCCCAGGAAGATGTTTGTTCACAGCTAGATTGGCGAGTCTTCGAGGACACCACCGACAGACTTGATACCTAGTTTACTGCGGTAATAAAGGGGCAGATCCAAGGTGCCCTGCGTTCAGATGTGAATATCTGACAGTCTGGGACACACCATCCCCTGAAGGGGAGGGGTGGGGCATCAGGCCCAAATAGGGGCGAGAAAGCGATAAACGAAAGGCTTCAAAACCACCCTTACTCACAGAACCTTGCATTCTCATCGCTGGAACAGACTGTTCCCGAGCGCAACGGAGAGGCTGTGTCAAGTCTTTTGGTCAGATCTCTTGGGTGAGTCAAGGGGTTTATCGCACTGGCTGGTAAGCGGTGCAGCAGGGCAGATCCTCACACGCGTCACGACCGGGGACAATGCTTCGCTCCAATCTTAAAGTCTTCTAACCATTCCATTGATGGGCGGGTCGTCCCACAGCGGCCCGTAGCGATCGCAAGCGCTGGAAAAGAATACACAATGGGTCCCCCAGCCCGCTAAAACAATCTGTAGCGCTAAATTGTACTTGTAGTTACCTAGTGCTTCCACTAAAAAGCGGACTTCTTGTTTGGGTCCATCCATCCATTCGTTCATGAATTCCTACCTCCAGCAGGTGGACTGCGCAGAATGTCAGCTGAACAGCAAAACCTGGCGACGCGAAAGATGGTCCTTCCAGAAAATGCCGCGATCGGAACATTGAGCCGACTCGATGGCGAATGTCGACCGATCATCAGCACACTCACCGGCATACCGAGCTACTGAACCGGAAGCTCGCTCATGGATCATTCAACGGTCGTCCATATCTGTCTGGCTTCCACCGAGAATGAATCGGCCATTCCGACACTAGAGTAGCCAAAAGCGCCCTCAAACCTCAAGCCCTGCCCTCGATGGTCTTGAGCCATCCTTGCTGGGTACGGACAGGGATTCCCTCGCCAAGGGTCGTCCCAAATCTACGAACACACACACACATTGACAACAGCTCCAGGGCACGTGTATGCGACACATTCTTCCAGACTGTGCCGCGAGCGCGGAGACGTGTTGGCTTCCAACATTGGTATTGGCTTGATGGCACCTTCACATTGGGCCGCTACGAGGGGGGAAGATGGCATGTCCCATGTCTTTCGATTTTCGGCATCCAGGATTCATCGTGGAAATTGAGGTCAGCAATAACTAGCGCTTGGAGGGCTGCGTACGTACTCCGTAATGTGGTAATGTGTCAATGGCTGTGCCCCAACTGCCGCAGGGCCTCGACCTCGACAATCCCATCCGAATCCCATGCAACCTCGAAACTGGGTTGGCAACGCCCCTTGACGCTGTCGGTTCTCGACTGTCTACTTGTACTTGTACTTGTTTACGAAGCAGATTCGCCAGGTCAGGCCGGTGTCCCGGCCGGTTGGGAAGAGCTGGCCACCTTCGCGACGTCGCCGATCATTTCCCTCTGGGAGCAGGGCAGGAAGCGGAGAGGGGTGAGTTGCTGGTCTTGCTGTCGCACCCATCACCACCTCCCCGGCTCCCAACCAGGTCCCTGACTTGCGCGAAATAACTCCAAGTAGCTGGGCTACCACTACGGGCAACAAGTCAGTCCTCGTAGTGGTAGCATGCTGCTCAGCACGGGTGACTTGGATGTGTCTTGTCGTCCTCCAACCCTGCAGGCGCTAATCCTCTTCCTCCTGGTCACACTGCAGGACCGGGGGGGACTCCAGGACGATCTAGGTTCCCATCCTGCATCGCGGGGCTTGAGCCCGGTCACTTCTTTATTGGCCATAAAGCTCTCTTCTTCTCGTCGATGACTCCAGAAAATCTTTTCCCTCCCGCACAGCTTCGGCCTCGTGACCCCCTAGCGTCGTCGAATGAGCACGTCCGTTCACTTTGTCGCTTTCTCCTCCACAGATCCTTCCGTGACGAGTCTCATTCAGGCAAGCAAAACGCATCGATTGAAATGAAGAAACCGGGACTTCCGGCCAGAACAACCCTCCAATTCATCACGACCGGGCACAAGTCTGCCGAGAACGGCGGCGTTCCGCGTTACTGAAAACAAGGCGACGCCAACAGCAGCAGATATCTTTTCATAATGACCGGCACTGCCTAAAGCAGCACACGCAGAGTTCAATCTAGGGCCGGCCCTGCTTGCATGAGTCCTTGGGTAATGCACCCCGCAGTATCCTTGCCTGAATGGTGGTGTGGCTCGCTCCAGTCGTCGCCAAACGGATCTGCAGGATGAGCAAAAGCCATTGCCACCAAGCTCGTCGGTGGTCCCTCGCACATTCTTACTACAAGTACTTTGTAATCAACTGTGCATCGTGTCGGCCGGCTCCGAGACTGCGCTGGCCGAGCAGCCCTACTGCGACAAACTCACGTCCCTCCCTACTGGCTGTGCTCGCCCACCTGCACCCTGTCCGGGGTTGAGTTTTTTCTCCAGCTTTTGGGGCACCAGAACCTGGTCAGAGGCGCAGCATCATCTCCCCGTTGGTGTGCGTCGAAGGTCGCACCGCGGTCTTAAGCGACTTCAATGATCATAGCAAACTCGATTTCCAAGAAGGTTTCCACCCCGGAGTGGAGCACCAGAATGCTGAGGGGGGTGATGGGCAAACAGGTCAGGGACAGGGCAAGCCTCCGGCAACCTCTCGCCTGAGGGCTTGGCTCATGGGTACGCATCCCCTTCGCGCCTCTAGAGGGGGGACTTGTCCATGCCCATAGCCGTTTCTCGTTGCTGAGCTGGGCCTAAGTCTGGCAGGGAACCCCTGACCCTGCACAAGTGTGCATGTGTTCGCGTAGGTACGGAATAGTTCACTGAAGTGCAAACGGAACATGGTTTGCGACGAAAAAGCAATACGGCAAAGACTCGTTCTCTCGTTTTCGGCTGTCAAAAGTGCCTCGCCTTGTCAGCGTCACTCGCCACTCATCAGATATCACATTTCCGTACGGTTCCTGTGACAGCATGCGTTGAAACCGGTCTGGACTGGCCAATCTGTACATGGTCCCCAGAACCATCAACCTGGCCTGGTTTCATCTCCCCCTCAATGTTTTGATCTTACGCCGTCGAGGTTGCAGTCCAACCTCACGACAACATTGTCGCCACTAAGCCACTCTGAACCCAGTCACTCTCTCGGCTGGCCTCGGTTCCTCCTTCGTCCCTGGCTTCTTCGGGACACTGTTTTGTCGTGACTTAATGTCTCTCCTGCACTGGGCTCCTCCCTCTCGACTTGTATTTCTCGCTCTGCACTTGTTGCTTTTGCACCTTGTTCCCCGCCGGAGCAACTCTACACAGAACTGCCAAGCAGGCGCCGCAAGCCGATGCAGATGCAAGTGTACCAGCCGGGACTGATCCTCCAGGTCATGGTCTCGTGCTTCTCCGCCTCACGGACCCTCTGGCCATTCAGAGCTGCATGGCTGGTCGCCCACACCCTGGTTCATACCCCTGCTGTCCACTACCAGCACGCCGGAATCCCTGCGCTTTGCTGCAGACCCCATTTTCTCAGATGATGCATCCGGGAGTCCTTTGAATGTCTGCTCGTCTCAACTTCCTCGTTGTTGCAGTTTACCCTATTCCAGTTAGCTCTACTCTGTCCTTCGAATGGCCTGGCCATCATCTGCTCTTGTGCCCAACCTCGAGTGGCCTTTCATTTCCTTTACGACTGTTGTCTTTCGAAGCTGGCTTTCCGCCTCTCACATGAACCGGCTTTGCCTGATATAAGTGCCATCCTCTCCGGCTGCAGCGGGATTTGCACGACGGACACACGAAGCTGCAGCTCCTCCTGCCCTTTCGCCGCCAGACCTTCATCCTTCTCCGCTCCTTTGTGACTACCGAGCTGCTCTCTCCGCATTTGCCATCGCACCTCTCGCCTACCGTTCTGAGCCTAGTTTCTTCCTCTGCTGCATCTTCCTCCCAAGAGAAAGTGGCTGCTCGGGGGGGGGGCTGAATCTGGTGCGTGTCTGAGCGTCTGTCCTCGCTTTTAACCCGTGCGGGCCTCATCATCGCCCTCCACATTGCGCAACGACGCTTCCCACATCGCTTTCCCAACCCCGTGGTACTGGATTTATTTTACCCCCACGCTGTTGTGCCCATCATCTGCTGCATAGGAACAGAATTCTTTCTGGCCTGCGTTTGTCTCGGACATGCCAGGGTGCTTTGCGTCTGCATCACTGTGTACCCGTCACAACGTTTTGAGCTCTCGAAGCTCTGCTACCCGTCGATCCTAGATCGCTTGTGGATTACACCTTTCCCAACAAGAAGCACACGGCAGCGATAGGCTAGCCCTGTTGTTTTTCGCGCGTTCAGTCACTCCATCACTATGAATGCAATCCCTTGCCAGCTTGTTTCATCGCCATATGCCAGTCTCAGGCTCCCGTTGGGGCTCAACAACCACACGAGAAGTCTGTCAGTCTTTGCCTAAGAGCAAGTTGGGTCCATTAAACTCGGGATACTCTACAGGTACAGTGGTGCTGGGGAACCGTGTCTAATCTGACGCTTGGGTCTCGCAATCATTCTTTCTGAGAAGCTTGCCCCTGGCCGCATCGATGGAGGTTATGGTCATGACAATCGACGTATTGTCGCATGGCGCCCTTGAATGCCTGGTTCCTCGTCTACACCATAATAAACACCTCACACCCGGTGCTCTTGAAACGAGCACCACCGCTGCTGCGGTCCCGCACGGGGGCTCCGACTTTCCACGTTCGTTGAACGAGGGAATGGATGTGCATGTTTCCAACACCAAGCCACATCTCCTCGCAACAGTCACAGCAGAAACAGAAGCCGACCATGCACCGATAGCACGAGCGTGTCTATCGGCAGGCACGCCGCTACAAGGCCCTGCACCGACCAAAATCAAACCCGACTTAGGGTCTGATCAATGTCCCCTGTCGACCTTCACGTTCAGCCAAGATGCTCCAGTCAGAAGCACTCCCTTCCACTTCCCCTCCAAGATCCCCCCATTGCGTCGACAGGGCGTCAAGCGCCGACGGCCCAGCACGGATGTGGATGGGCCCAACACGGCCTGTTTGTCGTGTAAGAAGCGCCGTCTCCGCCTCGACCTCATCACCTCGCGGCTGTCCCGCCCCTTCTCCTTGCCTGCAACGCACATCCTCAACCGCGAGGCCGCTGCGGCTGGAGACAAGCGCTTCCTCAAGCTCGCTGCCATCATGGCGGCTCGGCGCATCGCGGGGAGCGGGCCGCAGGGGCAGCTTCACTCGCCGGACCAGCCGGGCCCCAGCGAGATGCTCAGACGCGCAGCCATCATCAACCGCTTCCGGCTGAGGGTGTACCGGCACGCCGCGGCGCGCGGCGACTCGGGCGTGGCGCAGGTTGCGGGCAGCGCAAGCTTGCTGCAGCTCAGTCAGGGGCTGGGTGTGGTCAGTGGGGCACGGTTCCCCGGCCACCACGGGCCGCCCGGGTCGGTAGTGCCGAACATACTCCCTCTGCTCCCTGCCCTGCCGCCGAGCGGGAGTCCGCACCCCTTATCGAAAGCCGCGGCTGCCAGATCCCCGTCTCCATCAAGGTTAACAGCAACGGCGATCACCACGATGACGGCGACGACAGCGACAACGATGATGGCAGCCTCGACCCCGCCGATACCAGCCCGGGAGAGGGAGCTGGACGCCGAGGAGGCGGAGGACCGAGATAACGGGTGTGCCTTCCCGGGGTCCGAGTGGCTCGAGTGTCGGTACCATGATGATGACGAGGAGGAGGAGAGGGACGGCACCGAAGTGTATGCCGACTTCGGGGTGATCTTTGGGGGTGGCAGCGACGCTGACAGCGACGAGGAGTACCAGGACTACATGGATGATCTGGACGGAATTCCCTGGAGTGTGAGGTAATGTGAGCGGGCTGTGGACTCTGGGACGGGGTTTTTTTTTTTTCCTGAATTCGGTCATGGAAGTGCTTCTTTGCAATGGCCAGTGCAAACCGGGCAGGATGGGGTCCCGGGAAAGGTAAGTCTGGTCGTTTTTGTTTGCATGTTTGGGATGGGTGATTCTTGCTGGAGCGTTATGGCCATCTGGTTGTACGACTGTCACAAAAAGGGGCTTGGTAGAGAAGGGGGGAGAGAATGAAGCCGCTGATCTCAACAGGAGCCTCGTGACGGACGGACGGACGAACGGACGAGATGGATGAAGTCCACGGCATAAAATTAGTGCATGGGTGGTCTGGCCCTGGCCCCCCAGGTTGGAGCATTTTCGAAAAGAAAAAGCAACAATTGCCTTGTACTTGGTACATGACCCACTTGTCAGCCCCGAAAACCATGGTGTTGAGTTTGCCTGCTGCTTCTATGAATTGCTCCCCGGCTCGATGTCCACCAGCACTGAGGGTTCACATAGTTCCAGCGCCTGCAAATGCATCTGCTGTGAGTCACCCATGATCAATGGGCATGGGAATAATGAGACACTGACCAGCTTGATTATCTCCATATATAGAATGCATCTAACTTGACCTTCACTTCACAACCCTTGGCCTCGGTCACTGCTCTTCATGGTTGTTGGAAAAAGATCACGTGGAGTCGCTCCCCGCACCTGTCATCCCAGAACCGGCACCGCGTCTAGGCGCGTCATTCACTGAATCTAAAATTTGGGTGGTGCCCAAAGTCAACAAAAGCAAAAAAAAAAAAACAGGCATTCTTTGAACAATCCCTGCAGCCACACACTTCCTCCACCCTCATACCGACCCTTGCACGCCCTTGCTTCTCTGGTCAATAAGTTACCAAGGCGCTCTTACAAGTGTACACCTTCCAATGCGGACCGAGCGATCAAGGATCGAACAGCGACCTCAACTACCTGCTCCCCACCATCGACAATCGCTCACGCTGCAATGAAGCCGCAACCATGCCGCCGATACAGACCACCTTTGAGCTGGTCCCCAACGGGCCTGCAGCCATGTTGAGTGGCGGTGGAAATACCAATTCCAACCCTCCGGTTTCCAAACCGCCCATGACCAGCAAGCAGGCCAAGAAACTCCACAAACAGGCAACCAGTGGCAAGCGCCTGACCAAGATCGAGGAGAGGGCCCTGCTGCTGGAGATCAAGAAAGAAGAGGAGCAAGCAAAAGCTGCTAGGAAAGCCAAGGCAGCACGTGAGCGGAAGAAAGAGAAAGAGGAGGCCGTCAAAGCAGAAAAGAAACGGCGGGGAGAGCCGATCGTCAATGTCCGCCCCAGCCAGGGTATGATCTCGGGCTTCGTCCGGCGGGCCAAGCAGGAGAAGCCGGCTACTGAGGACAAGGCTGCGGGGAATTTTCAGGATAGTGGCACTGGTTCGGCCGTTGCCGGTTCGATGGAAGATCTGATTTCAGGCTCTGAACCATCCGAAATCAAGGTCGGTGAACCACAGAGCGACATTGCCCGGGAAGAGGCCAAGGACCCTGCTCGACCACACATTGCGCCTTCTGAAACCAGTACAGCAGTAGATGTGGTAGGCAGCTCAGCACCCTCCTTTCTCCCATCTATTGTGACTAGGCCATCGGAGAACTTTGCGCAACAACGAAGCCGTTCACCGGAACTGGGCATCATGAGGCCACCGCCTGCACGAACACCGTTCCAGGAAATGCCGGTAAATGCGCCACAGAGATCAGCTACAAGCGAAGGTCTGGACTTCAAGCGCGATCTTATTATGAAGCCTGGAGCCATGAGGCCACCTCCAGTGCCTCGATGCAAGCTTCCATCCGGGCCAATCTCGGACCTCGGGTCGCCTTCCAAACAGGGAAGGCCTCAAACTCAGAGACATGCATCTCTAGGGAAACCTTCTTCGGCCATTGATAAAAAGCCAAGAGCGGTCAAGACTGAGTTCGCTTTGCCATCCAGCACCCAGATGCTCTTCCTCGATGATATGGCCGATCTTTTCCCGTCGTCATCGCAGCAGGCTTTGGAACTGATCGAGGACGATTCCTCTTTATCCAGGCCTCCTCCAAGCAGCAGCAGCGTAGTTGCGAAGGCCGGGTCTCATCCACCCACGGTAGTCCCTTCTCCTCCCACTCCTCGGGTCCATGGCAATGACTCGTTTGATGAACTCCCTTTCTTCTCAACTCAAGACTTCGTCCTCTCGTCACAGGAGGTCAGGGAGCTCGAGAAACCTATCTCCACGTCGAGAGACCAGGTTGGCGTGTCCGACAAGGCGCCAACACGACTGAGCCCAATCTGCGAGGAGGAAGGCTCAGGCCATGAAGGTACTAGCTCTGGTCCTCACTCTCAACAAACGCCAAAGAGCAGTCAGAAGCGGTTGCGTCCTTGTTCTTCGCCTTCAGTTTCAGAGTCGCCTGCTCTTCCCTCACAAGTGGGCCGCGACTCGCAAATGGCCGAGCTTGGTGCAAGAACTGGGCAGTCCCCTTCATCAAAGTCGCCACCTAGGAAACGTTTCTTCACGTCAAGTGGCAGCGAAGCCGTCTACTTGGCCATGGAGAAGAGCCGGCAGACTTACCAGAGGGAGCAGAGGGAGCGGGAGCTCGCGCGGCAGGCCGGGCAGGCGAGGCAGAGGCAGCGCCCAGCGCAGCGGCTTCAGGCGCACAAATATCAGCAGAAAGGAAGCCACGTTGCGTCGTCGGCAATGAGCAGGGCGACGCGACCTCCTCTGAACGAGACACAGCAGCGCAATACTGTTTCTCCTCGAAGCGCAAAGCCGATTGAGCCAAGCGCAGCAGAGTCGGTCCCCCAAGCTGGGGCGGTGTCTGTTCAGAGCAACTCCGCCTCCCAAGAGACCGACTACGGAGATTTCGATCTGGAAGACTGCAGTGCTCTGCTGGATGGCATCACCGAGGAGGATCTCATGATTGACGACAATGATTTATGACCAAGGTAGACTTTTTGGACACTGCATATCAACGGCATTGGGTGTAACTGGCACAGCATAGATACCAGGCGTGTAGCATATTAATTAGCGAATGCATGAGTTACCAGAAGACTCTATCTCCTCACCGCAGGCAAACATAACTAGATCACTTCTTGGATGGATTGCACGAACTTCTCGTTCTAGACATACGTATCATAGTAAGCAAGTTCATAACCCTCGATAATGGGGAGAATGAATAGTGTTGACTATGCACCGTAAATTTTGTAGGCATTTACCTCTACACTCAGCAACCCTCAGCTTCCCTCAACAAGACCTGACTGGTCACACTTTGCTGACTGCACAAAGTCAAGCCACTGGCAACTCCAGCCCCTACTCCCTGAGGTCTCCCTCACTGAAATCTACTCGTCCATGTCCAGGTCCTTGATCCACAGAAGCACGGCCCAGTTGGCTACGGCCACGATGCTCAAGATCCACAGCGGAAGTGCGACGAAGTTGTGGCCAAGGCCCCAGCCGAGCATCGCGCCCCCGACTGTCGGGCCCATGATGCGGGCAGAGCTGGCGATGCTCGAGGACAGACCGTGCACTGTGCCCAGGAGTGTCGGGCTCGGCGCGCAATCATTGACCAACATCATGGTCGCCGGGGTGACAAAAGTCCGCGAGGTGACGAGCAGGACGAGTACTGCCGAGAGACTCGTCCAGACGAGGGCCGTGTTGTCGGCCGGCAGCAGAACCAGGTAAGGCAGCAGACAGTACGCGACGATACTGAGGGGCAGAAAGACCAGGTATGACTTCCTGGCTCCAAGACGTCCGCTGAGGAGCGGGTAGAGCAACACTTGCAGGGGGATGCCGATCATGCCGATCGTGGTGTTTGCCAAGCCGATACTCTTGCTCGACAATCCCAGGCCGCCGCTGAAGCGAAAAGGCAAGTCGAAACTGCGGCTGTCCTCCTTGGGAGTCGGAAGCAGGGTGAAAAAGATGGTGCTGAACGCTGAGACGTGCATCGCCAGGAGAAAGCGCTGAAATAGGCTCAGGCAGACGTTGAGAGTAAAGATGGCCCGGAAGGGAGTGCTGGGCTTGGCTTCCGGCTCGGCCGCCCGGGCGTCTTCTTCGTCGCCAATGAGGTGCGAGTCACGGGGGGTAGCCGGGTCGTCACGAGGAATGGCCTCGTAAGCGACATCAGGCTCTGAAGACCCCTTAAACAGGCGCACAATCGCCCTCCCGAGTTGACGGCCGGGGTCTGGCTGGTGCCGCAGCTCGGGGTGCGTCTCGTCGAGGCCGAGAATGATCAACATGGCTGACATGACCAGGAAAATAGCCGAGGCTATATTGGGCAGAGCATACGGGAACTTGGCCATCCATTGCACGCCGTCAGCACCCCCAACGAAGGATCCCGGTCCGAAGATGTTGGACATCGAGTGTATAGGATCAGCCAGGAAGCCGCTGAGTAGCGGACCGATGATGACGCCTACATTGAAGCACATGGGGAGGAGCAAAAACGCCCTCGATTGAAACCTTTGGAGGGCTCGTCAGCACTTGACAAGGGATGCTTCTGGGTCAGTCTTGGTGTCTCGACTGTACGTACCGCCGCTCAACAACGACTTCGGAGACCATGGTCCTAAGAACAACAATGTTTCCATTGAGGGCACCGACGAGGAATCGGAAGAAGAAAGCAAGGGAAAGAGACCTCGAGAAACCCATCCCCAGGGCGGATATGGCAGATCCAAACAGACCGATCAGCAAGACACGCTTGCGGCCGAGGAGCGGGCTGTCGGCGGCGAATCCCCACCACATGGAAGTGATGCACTGGGCAGCGGCAAAGGTGGCCGTGAGCAATCCATACTGTTTGGCAATCTCAGAGGCAGGCAGGTCCGGGTTGAACCACTTCAGCTGATAGAAGAGGTACGATGTCAGCGACCTCTCGCTCAGGGGCTCGGCAAGGCGGGCCAGGACAATGACAGCCAACTGTCCTTTCTTGGGAAGCGATGCCCAAGTGACCGGTTTGGGTTTTGGCTGGTCACGCAGGCTTGTGTAAGACGCCAAACCCTCGCTCTGGGGTGCGAGCAGAGGTGTCGCCTCCACAGAGGCGGTCGATTTGTGCGGCCCAGGAGACGAGGGGCGCCTCATGACGGTCGTCTCTCTGCTTTTGTTTTCTTGTGGTTAGTGAATGCGTCCACGTAGGAGATCACTCGAGTCTGTGCAGGGTCCAGAAGTCTCAGGGGAAGAATGAGGACATACCAAACATTGGGACAAGAGGTCTTCTTAAGTGACGAGAGGGACCCCTTCGACAGCGGCGGCATCGGGTGTGCGTCGAGATAATAGTCACCCTCTGTACCTATTCGAGCTTCGAGCTTGACGACCCACACCAACCTTTTCTCCCCGAGCACCTCATGTGGGTGGGCCTTCGGGGAGTTCGACAACGCTCGACGCTGCCCCCGGCCGGCGTGCATTCTCCTCTGGTTTGATTACAAACCCGTTCCCAAAACGAGTCTGGCGCAGAGCATCCAGTCCGGAGCTGTCGTCTCCCTTGCCTCCACCGGCAAGACGGAGATGCATGTGCCTGTGAGGTGGAGTTGCTTCAGGAGGCTGATGCACACCCTCCTTATTTTGACGAGAGCCAAGCCAAGGAGCCGGTGCCCACCCCCAACGACCACCTGGGAGATATCTAGGTCTTGAACAAGCAAGGTTGCTGGCTCGGTCCAAGGCCCCCTCTGGCTCACGAGATCCGATACCAGGCCGTGCACAGCAAAATCCAAGAGAAGTGATGTTGTCCTCGCCAAACTATTCTTGCTCCTACATAGTCTCGGCAGATCCAATATACGGTAGACCCGAGTCGCTAATAACGAGTCTCGGCAGTTCCCAGAAGCACTGACTGGAAGGCAGATGGGGACATGGAGAGCATTGGTGCAGTCGAGTTTGGGCTTCCGTCGGAGAGGACTCATGGCAGGTCCGGGTCTAGTCCAGACAAGTCGAACTGCACGGCATTATCACATGGTCCCTACAGCCTAGGATCCTCTTGTATATGCCGAACCATGCTCTTCCTTGCCGGGAGAGACTCTGTCGCCATCTTTGGAAAACCGACGAGCTACCTAGCCCAGTTCCGTTTATACTACTCGAGGTCAACGACATTCAGCAGGTGCCTATGCGAAAGCCGATTGCTGCTGCCCGTGTCGCACATCTGAACTCGAACCCTTTCAACGCGATTGAGTAGAATTGCCGCTGATACTTATGGTATTCGAGGCTGGTCAATTCCCGTGGTGTTGCCTGGAGGCCAGCCTGACTCGACTTTGCCCTGACAATCTATTCATTGCCTGAAGATCTCCCCTTGACTACATTTTGGATGCCCTCGTGAAAATGCACTTGTCTAATATATGACTGTATTCAAGCCTTGGTAATGATCCGAGTCAATTGCATTGGAAACAAATGTTTGCCGAGGCTCAGATGAGCCCAGAGTCGGTCAGTTTGAACACAAGACATGCTCAACTTTCCTTCACTCTGCTACCGCTTTGTCTGCAATGTGTCTGATCACTAAGAAATGGTCACAATGTACGAACAGGATGTTTGGAGGTAACGAATTCCTGTCATAAAGGAGACAAAGCTCTGTGGCATCAAACTATAGTGTCGTTTGCTCAATTACCCGCCAGCCCTTTCCTGGCTCTCCTGCCCAGATACGTGATGCGTGGTATTTGAGGATACTGCTGCCACAATACTGCTGTGCTAATTCTTGTCATGTACTACTAACAGCATCACTGCTCAAGATGGAGGAAGGACGCGACTCTCTCAGCGAGGAGGAGAGCACTGTCAGGTGCCCGCCAAACTCTCCAATCCCTCCTCATCTTTCAGACATATCGTTGCCGCCCCTGAGGCCCTCACCACACCTCCGCAGAGTTGAAAGTCTCTTGAATCTGGCAAAGGCGGACTATCATTCGTCCTGCAGGCGATCAATGCCCATGGAGGTAGAACTAGCTCACTGGCACGGCGCATCAAGGCTTGACGTCGCGGCTGAGAACTCAGCAACCACTTCGAAAGCCGCTTCATCCCGTCGATTTATCCCACGGAGTTCTCTCGATACCAACATCGGCCATACATTCCGTACGGAAGCCAGCTCCTCGTCCGCGCTGCCAACCCCAAGCCAGCCAGCTCAACACGAGATCGTTGCGGCCGGCAGTCCACACACCAAGACGCAATGCGATGCAACGTTCAGGCAGTGGAGGTTCGAATTTGGACGATTCATTACCGAGTACGACAAGTACATGCGCAAGTCATCCAATACGCTCGACCTGCCAGAAGTAAGGGAATTGGAGGTGCTGCTTCCGGTACTGACGGAGTTTGGGAACATTGGGCTGCGGTACTGGTTCGACCACCTGAGGCTGGAAGACGAGGCGCATCTGGAAAATGGAGGAATAATGTGGGAAAAGAGCGTCGCACCCTCTGCTGAAGATGACATACCGGGCACTGACAACGTCGAGAGCTGCACCCTGAATGACGGTGTCGATGCGACCTATGATCCCCAGGGGAAAGGCAAAGAGGTGGTGAGACCACCAGAAGTCAACATTGTCGCTCACGACGGGGTCGACCGAAAGGACTGGGCGGTGGAAGCCGAACGCAAAGCTCGCCGCCTGGCTTCAAAGTTCTCGTCGCCCGACCCGTCACCGAGCCGTGGGCAGGAGAAGAGCACGCCACTTACCTTGGAGCAGCTCGAAGCTCTCATAACAGCCTTCTCGGAAGCCCGCGTCTTCACACGCAAGCTTGGCATAACCCTGAGCAAGGTCCGGCACCAGCAGGCACAGCACCCGCGCGCGTACCTCCTTCGCGAGGGCGTCACCTTTGCCCAGCTGCTCGCCGCGTCCGACAGCAGCAGCGCATCCCAGTTCTCGCCGGGGAGCCCACGGCCTCCATCTCGACAGGTCTATGATCCCTCTCCGCCACGATGCAGCGGCAGCGGCAGCTTCAGCTACCCCAAGTATGCTCGCTACGCTCGCCTGCTGCCCGAGGATATATCCGCCCTCCAGAACACACTCATGAGCCACTGCCCCCTCGCAGGGGCAGCTCTGGGACTCGATCTGGCCCGGGACCAGTATTCACTGTTCTACGAAAGCATCGACGCCGAGACGCAGGAGCGCTACATCGATGTCCTGGCCCCAGACCCATGGCATATGTCGGGTGCGCTACCGGTGCCCCCTGGCAGCCCCGACGGGTGTGTCCCAGCAACTGGAATCCAAGGTGTGCGTGGCAGAGGTGAAGCTCAGCAGCCATCGACAAGGATGAAGAATCACATGGACAGCGACGACGACGACAACAAGAAAGAGTCTGCGAAGCAGGCAACGGCCAAAGAACCCCTCGCGGCGGCACTGTCGGCCCTCTGGGCCTCGGCACGGCTCTCGCTCATCAACAAGGCCTGGAGGGCAGGATTCGTGCGCGACGGCGACGCACGGCGCAAGTTCGGCAAGCTCCGGCGGCGGATGGAGGTGCTGGCAGACACGTCTCACAGCACTTCGTATCCCAGGATCGTGGCGGAGAAGGCGAAGACGATGGAGGAGGCGGCCTCACGAGCTGAGGTCAAGGGGGCGGGAGGTCGCGACGGCATGGTGCTGCTGTCGCTTGTGGATACAGAGTGTAGGGAGGCGCTGGGGTGGTGAGCTCGCGCGAACCGGGTCCAGCGTCAGGTTTGAGAAGGGAAAACGAGGGACGCTCGAGAGCATGGAGGCGGAACATCTCGGGTGAAAGATGTACGGGCAAAGAGCCGGCAGCAGGGTCTTGGTGAGAGACATTCAAAGGGATAGAGAGGGTGCATCGTTGCGGTGCCTGCCTGGCAGGCGAACTCAGAGACCTACCTACTTGTAGGTACTTACCAATACATCCCATTGACTGTAGTTGTGTAATAGGAAGAGACGTGCAGCAGCCGAGCAGCTCTAGGTCCGAGAAACACAAATCATTCTTGCTGCATCTGACGCATCCCCACAAAGATCACCACCATCAGCACTGCTTTGCGCCTCGGATTTGATGTCAATGTCCTAGAATTCATGGTGGAAAAGTATCCGCTACACGCTAGACAATGCTACACATGCGAAGCTCCTTTTCCGTTCCAGGACGAGAAGGAAGTCCTCTTCCCATCCCTCACACATGCCCACAGGAGAATAGCAACACCCAACCCGCAAAACGCCCTGTGCCCTAGGGATGTATGCCCCCATCCGTGATTCGATGCCCTGCCTCCGACTCCAATCCGGCCACTCGGGTGGCAGTGAAAAACAAACGCCGTCTAAATGCAAGTGTACGTGCTGTGGATGCCGGGTGCGAGCTGTCATCTCGTGTCCTGAACACGTCCGTGTCCTGCCTTTCGTGCCAAGTTGGAAATCCCCCAAGAATGTGCCGTCTCCACGGTCGGTGAGACTGCGAGATGACGAGGAATGAACCCTCTGGTCGAAAATGCGAGAAACATCTTGTCCGGTCCTGGGTATGGTCCTTCCTTGCTCTCTATCACCTTGAAAATGCCTGCGCTACAGCAAGAAGAAAAAACAAACAAACAGGATGGCCTGGTGGAGATACAAAAGGTTGCAGAAAACCACAGCTTTCTCGCTTCTCTCTCCCCTCTTGCTGCAATGCTGGGCGAGCCGGGCGGAAATCGGCCTCACAGGAAGATTCCCACCCAATGCTTCTTTGTCGAGACATCGGAGTCGCAGTCCTCGACAGCGCAAAGGACTTGGTTGGGTTTGGCACCAGGTCGGAAGCCGACCTTGGGCAAGGCCTCGGGCGCCTTGGCCTTCTTGGGTGGGATGCAGTTGCGGCGGTTCTCGTAACAGCGACGGCAGTAAACCTAATGTTTTTATCAGCATCAGGTGGTGAAACATGTGATCACAGAATCACAGACAAGAGGAGGGGGGGGAGCTTACGTGACCACATGCAGGCACAGCCCAAAAGTGATGCTCTTCTCTATCTTTCTTGGTGCGTGCCTTCTTGGAAGGGGGACCATCCTCGTTGTTCTCCTCGGGATCGTACTTCAACTCCTCGTCGCAGCTAGGGCAAATGACGACCGTGTCGGGACCGGTGTCGCGCGTGAAGCCTTCACGAGGCGGCGGCGGCGGCACATGCGGGGGCTTGGGAGGCTGCGCATGATGGTGGTTGTTGCCAAAGCCGAGGGCTTGGTAGTCGAAATGGACAGGGTTGCCTGCGAGAGGGTTGTCCATGGCTGCTGCAAATGGGCCTTGTTGATGGCCGATAATTTGCACTTCGATATCTGGTGGGTTGTTGGCTCGTCTGCGTTCGGAATTTGAGCGGGGTAGGAGGTTGAAAAGGCGACCAAACGGGCTGCCAAAGGGACTGAGGTTGCCAAAAGGCAGCTCGTTGTTCAGGCGAGCAAACACGCCCATGATTGCCACCTCGGTGTCCACAGCAGCATCGCGTAGGGCGGCATCCTGAGCTCGACGCGGGCGGGGTTGCGAGGGGTTCCTAGCCTCGTCTGGTGAATCCTCGGTGAGATCAATGAAGTCAGCCGGCACCGCACCTGGACCTCCTGCACCCGCGCCTGCGCCTGCACCGGAACCTGCACCGGAACCTGCACCTGCGCCGGAACCGCCTGCTCCCAATATGCTACCGTCACTGCGGGTGAAAGCCGGAGTCTGTCTTCGCTGCGACGCCTGCCTCCGGGGGTTTCGAGAGCCTGTGGCGGCGGCCGATGCCGCCGCTGCCTGGCCAGGTCGAGGCAGAGGCCTCTGGCTCTGGACGGGACTGTCAGGCTCGTCGGTCAGATCGATGACGGTTTGTCTGCCGGGGGCGTCCTGGATGGGCTGCCACGGCCGGCGCGGCTGCGCGACCTCCATCTCGACGAGTTCGTCGTCGATGAACTGGTCGTGGTTCCGCCTCCTCGCGGTGGCTCTCCGTTCATCCATCGACTGGCGAAGGCGACCGGCCAAGTCCTGCTCTCCACTCCTGTCCGCTTGCGATCCCGTCCTGGCAGTCTGGCCGGTCACACGCCCATCGAAGTGCTGGTCGATCCGCCGCCGAAGAGAGTCGAGGCGCGGGGAGTTGCGTCCGGGAGAGGAGGAGATGAGAGAGTTGGTGACGCGCTGAAGGCGCAGGAAGTGCTGGTCGAGCGGGTCTTCGGGAAAGGGCTGTGGGTGGAGAGGAGGGAGTCCAGAGGCGGGGTCCTGGCTCTCGAGAACCGGGTCGGACTGCCGATGGGAGGACGAGGGGTCCCTCCGGCTCTGGTGATGTCTCTGGGTTTGGCTTGACCGCGAGGGGGCCGAGAAGGAGGAGGAAGAGGTGCGCGGCGAGGCGAGGGAAGCGTCGTCGGTCTGGCTGTCGTCGGTGCCCGACGGCTCTCCAAAGAGTTCTCGGGCCAGATCGTCGTCCTCGTCCTCGTCGTCCTCGCCGTCGTCGTCGTCGAGGTAGTAGGAGGCGAAGGGGTCGTCCAAATCGTCGTCGTCGTAGTCTTGGTGGTCTTCGTAGTCTTCGTAGTCTTCAAAATCCTGGTCGAGGCCCTCGTAGAAGAGGGCGGGGTTCTGGAGAAAGGCCTCGTGGGGGATGTTGGACGACTGCTCGAGGAATTCTAGGTCCGAGAGATCCATTTCTTCCAAGTCGCCGCCCGCCTGACCATGGGCTCTCCTTCTTATTGAATCGCTCTATTTTTTGGGCCGGCAGGGACGTGGCGATTGGCTTCTCCCGTGTGGGGAGGGGCGAACAAAGAGTGGATTCCCAGTGAAGCAGGCCTGGTTCGTGCGTTGCTGCTGCGCTATTGTTGCTGCGCTATTGTTGCGGTGTCGTCGACAAGGTGAGGACGTGGTGATGCGGTGATGTCGGGCCCCCAAAAAAGAAAAGCCGCGGGGAAAGTGAATCGAAAGTCAGCCCTGCCCAGGCTGACGTCGGGGTCGGGGAGGATGGTGAGGGCGAGTCGATGCAGGAAGGGAAGGGAAGAAGAGGAGAGAGCCGGCAGCCCGGACCAGCCTTCTGGAGATTTGATGCAGCGGGAGAGCGAGCACATTCTATCGCACCGAGTCTGACCTCACTCAGCTCGGCCCAGCTTTTGCCGTTGGCATCATTAGCATTCGCGCTGGCTGGCGTTGGCGCTGGCCCTTTCGGCGTTAAGACTCGGGAGCGTATTCGGGCTTGTCCAACCAGAGCGAATGGGGTGAATGCACGCCTCGGCCATCAACCATCCATCAATCACAGTAGGTATCCCACACATCCCACACATCCCATGATCCATACCCAAAATGCCACTCAACCTGCGCGACACTACTAAACCCCGACAAAGCATTTCGACTCCGAGCAGGAATCGCCACCAGCTCAAGAACACCCAGAGACACAGCCATGACATGACTGATCCATACAATACAATACAATACAATACAATACAATACAATACAATGCAATGCAACACAACACAATAAGGTCCGGGCCCGGCCAGTGTGACCAACAAGTCCAAGTTGCCATTGTGCTGGATCAAGGAAAAACACATTATTCTACATTATTCTTGAAAACATCACTGTTTGCACAATACAAACTACCTGCTTCTCGTTCCTATGGCCACGCGCTGCTCCTGTATTCTCCTCTCCCCTCCCCTCAATCCCGCCCGCTTCTTTCAAGACGCAGAGCCCCTATATGAGTTGCCTGCCGATGAACCAGCAATGATATGGATCCCACTCCAAAAAGGAAAAAAAAAAAAAAAAATCATCATGTCCTTGACGCCAGAGCAAAGAACCCGCAGACCATTTTCTTTTCTTTGATCTCGCCTCTACTCCTTGACACCCAGTATCGAAACAACGCCCTCCGAGCTGACAGAGACCAGCTTCTTCGCTTCGGCACCCCACCTCACGCTCACTCCGGGCGTGGCGCTGGCCACGGGCTGCGTCCACTTCTTGGAGCTCTTGGCGTACTGCTGCACCGTGATCCCTGCCGGCCCGACCGTGGCCAGGTACTGTCCTGTGTAGTCCCAGTCCAGAGCGACTACCGAGCTGCCCGTGTCCAACACCTTGGCCGTGGCCGCCGCGCCCTCCTTGCGCAGGTCCAAGATGGTCACCGTCGACTGGCCCTTGGCCGTTGCTGCAATCCAGTACCCGTTCTCCGAGAAGGTAAGTGCCTGGATGGGAGCACCCAGGTCGAAGCTGGTCGCTTGCTCTCCCGTCTTGGTCAGGAATCCCCGGATCTCGCCAGAGACAGTGCCCACCGCCAAGAAGTGGCCATCTGGGTGGAATTTGCAAGTCGTGAGTGCTACAAAGAACGCAGCGTCAGTACCAATCCAAACATATAGACACAGAGACACAGAGAGAGAGAGGGAGGGAGGGAGGGAGGGAGGGAGAGACAGAGAGAGCAGAAAAGTCCCTTACAGGAGTCGGTGTACACGCGAGAGACGCGCTTCAGAGTAGAGAGATCGTAGAGGACAAAGCTCTTGTCGGAACCGACAGAGGCAAGAAGGTCGCCGCACGGGTGCAGTGCCAGTCCCGTCGCGGGGCCGGCATGTTCAGAAAAGGAGGCAATCTCGCTGCCGTTCTCGTAGATCTTGACCGAGCCCTTGGATGTGGCAAAAATGACCCGGCTACCAGTCCACAGAGTGTCGGTGATGGGCTCATTGACCTTGAGCGACCGCTCCACCTTGGCTGCCTCGACCGAGAAGATGGCTACGTCGCCCTGCAGACCGCTGATCGCGGCATAATCACCCTCGAGGCCGATTGAGGACGCCTGCTGGACGGGGCTGTCCTCGGAAGCAACCTTGTCAAAGGCAGCGATCTCGTCGGCGGATACCCAGCCCTCGGGCACCGGTCTCTTCTTGCGCGACTTGGAGAGGCTGCGCGCGCGCAAGCCGAGTCAGCATGTCACCAGTAGGTCGACTCGAATCATGGAAGGGACCAACCTCTGATGTGTCTCGTCCACCTTGTTGGCCAGGTCCTCTGGCAAGCCCTCGTTGTCGATGGCCATAGCATCGCCGTTGGCAGCAGTGCCACCAGACACGGTGACCTTGGACAGCGAGTCGCGCGCCTCGTCTCGCTCCTTGGTGAGGCGGGCAATCACGCGCACGGCGGCATCATGCTGGTACAGCGCAGTGGCAAGCTCCTCCCGGGTCCGCGCCAGCTGTTCCTGCAGGTTGTACGTCTCGAGAGCCAGTGCGTCCCACTCGTTCTGGAAGGCAGCCAGCAGGGCCGGAATGGAGGTCAGGGTCGGCGGCCGCGGTCGCACGATGCGAGCAGTCTTGACTGGCAACAGATCCTCGATGTCGAGCTCGTCCTCGGTGCCGGGCTCTTTTCCATGCTCTTCGATGTATTTCTCGATCAGTCGCTTCTCGTAGACGGTACCTGGTCGAGGGCCCCGGAGGCCAAAGTCAGTCTGCTGGAAATGCAATTGGCCCTTCAGGACGGGAACAATGCTACCTGTCTTTTTGGAGACGACGGGCTCCTCAGGGGCCTCCCCTGAAATGGCGCACAACATGGCGGATGATGTGACGGGCGTGGGAAGGGTGAATATGCTACCTAGGAGTTCCAAGGTCTGTGATCGAGTCGAACTTTTTCCAACCGCGTCCAGGTCCCCAGGCTGGCAGAGACCATGTGGTGCACGGGCCACTTTGTGTTTTCCAGACGCAGTGACTGATGTACCTAAGGAGACTAACTAAGCTCAGCTAAGGTAAGGTACCTAGATACCTCGAAGAAGGTCGAGTCAACATTGAATAAATACGCACACTGATAAGATAAGGAGATAAGCTGGTAAGCATCAACCACCAGACATTTAGTCCTTGAAATGATCGTCACTGTGAATCGTCTTAAAGGCTTGTGATACGGATATCAATCAGCGATCAGCTTGCCGTATCTCGAACCGTTTCTAAGGGCTGTCGGCTTTTTCCAGTCCAGCAATAATGGCGGCACCAATGCCAATGCCATCTTCCCTGCCGGACATAGCAAGCCTCTCTTCCTTGGCCGACTCGACTCTTGGCGACGCCCTCGATCTCCTCTTCGAGCCGACTCGCGACTTGCATGCCCTCGCCATACCCACCATGCGCTCCATCACCTTCACCTCCTATCCTGAGCTCATCGACACCATCCGCGACCAGCTGCTTACCATCCAGAGCGCGGTCCATTCGGACCCCACAGCCAGGCAGCCCCTGCTCAACATACTCGGGTCCCATCCCCGGCTGGGCCAGAAGAAGGTAGAGAGTGCGCAGAGTGCGGCGGAGCAGGCCCAGCTAAGGAGCGGCCGTGCCGGGGCCGGCGAAGAAGACGAACTTGCGAGGGTCAACGAAGAGTACGAAGAAAGATTCCCGGGGCTAAGGTATGTGGTGTTTGTGAATGGCAGAGGGAGGGATGAGATTATGCGGAACATGCGGGAGAGAATCGATAGGGGGGACGTCGTACTGGAGGAGCGTGAGGCAATCGAGGTAGGTGCATGGCCCCTGGACCGTCCTGTGGACCGCGAGACATTCATGGCCGGCCAGCTGATACACGTTGCAGGCCATGTGCGATATTGCCAAGGATCGTGCACGAAAGCTCCAGGCACCCGTGATCCCCTAAGTTGATTGATTGCCCAGGCCGTGTTGGCGTGAGCCAGTAGTATCCCCAGAGGCCCAAGCCGAGAAGCATCACCCTCCTGATAGTCGTGACTGCTCCGTCCCCTACCGGTCGGCCCTAAAGTCTCTAAAGAGGCACACAACCTTCAAGGTTACTAATGGTCACTATGTTACACGCTGCATTGCTCCGACTAGTCTGCAGAGATTAGGGACGTGTGATCGTTTGACAAATGGACTAGTTGGCAGGAGACACTTCAAAGACGGTCTTGCCGATGCCGCCTTTGCCTCTGTAAGACAGCATGCATGCCTCTCTGACCTTTTCGATATCTTCGAGGCTGACCCTTGTCCCTACCAACGGCAACAACTTCCCCTCCTCTGCAAAACCTGAGAGTGCCGTGAGATCCTCCCCGTTCGGCTTGAGGAACCAGTACATGTAGGTCACGCTCCAGCGCCAGGCGCGCAGTCTGCGCAGCGCATCCATGGTGTCTAGCAAGAGCCGCCCGAGGAGTGGGACGTGGGGGTTGTCGGGTCGTTGCATAACGCTGGCACTTTGCAGTGTTGCAGAAGAAGGGGTGGTAGAGATGGATACGATGAGACCAGTAGATGGAACCATGAGCGAGAGAAATTGCATGGCCTGGCCTGTCGTGTCAAACAGGAGATCGACCGAGCGTGGCGCAATGACCTTGGTTGGGCTGTCTTTGGTGTAGTCGATGACTATCCGGTCCGGCGTCAGTCAGGCACAGGCCTTGGGGTTTCAAGAAGTCGACTTACCTTGGTCAACTACCCCCTCTCCCAGAAGCTCGGCGACTTTGGCAACCTTCGAGGTCGAAACTGTCGTAATTACTTTACCTGCACGGAAGACATTCTTGGCCAACTGGCAGGCATAGGCGCCAGTGCCGCTAACTTTGCAACGTCATCAGCTTCTTTATTCTTACAGCCTGGAAGAGTCAGAGGATGGGGTGGCGGGAGAGGGGAAACTCACGTCCAGCGGGCACGAAGACTGTCTTTCCCTCCAGGCCGCCCTGATACTGCCTCAGCACTTGTAGAGCGGTGACACCGGCCAGGGGCAAGGATGCTGCCTCGGTAAAGGAGAGGTTCCGGGGCTTGAAAGCGATGTATGACTCTGGGCACACGACATACTCGCTCCACGAGCCTGAACATATTGATGCCGAGTCAGCTAGATTCTTCTTACATGATGCACAACAACCAATGATCGGGATAGTGTCGCCATGCAGAAGGGCTCTTCATGGAAGGCGGAGCCTCTTACCTCGCCCGACCTCAGGTAGCCGCACAAAAACCTCGTCGCCGGCCTTGAAGCGGGTCACTTGCCCTCCAATGGCTTCGACGATACCGGCAGCGTCATATCCAATCTTGTACGGGAATCTGGACGTGGCAAGTCAAGTCAGATGGTGTCTGGACCAGGCTGAAACAGGAGAATGTTCAAGAGGCGCCTGCTCACCTTTCCGGCATGGCCAATTTGAATGCGCCAGCTGCCTTCTTCACATCCACTGGGTTGATGCTGGCCGCGAGGACTCGAATCATGACATCCGCCTCGCCACTGATCACCGGTCGCGGCAGCTTGGACAGCTCATAGCCAGAAGGGTCTGTGAATGCTGGCGCAGTAACGGCCAACATGTCTGTAGCCATGGCGATACGTGAGCTAAGTATATGAGATGGGGGCTGGAAATTGTTCACGAATATATACGGAGTAGCATTTCAGCTCACCGGTACTTTACTGCCTTAACATTACAGTACCAGTCAATCGACTGGCAGCTCCAGTCGTGGCAAACACCGGCCGAGGTACGGGACAAATTCTAGGCACCAGGTACTGCCAAAGGAAAGAAAGCGAGGTCCAAACCAATGCGGCCCGTTTTGGTGCAGAAGCGGGGAGGCGCATCGGCGGCAGCTGGACTGGATGATCCACCGGCCGGCGTCGGCCAGAAGGTCGTGCCGACGGGACCGGGGACCAAGTGGATTAATCGACCGGGTCGATATCAACTAGTCTCGCGGCCTGCCGAGCGGCCATTGTCATATGAGGGAGACAAAAGTAAAAGGTGAACAACAGCTTTGCCCAGAATCAAGGCCAGGAACGGAAAAGAGGGTGCAGCATGTTCATTGGCTGTTCTGAAAACCCTCCCGCCCCCAATTTCCTTTCCAAGACATCACTCGTCAAAGTGACGCTATCATGCATGAGATAAGATGTGCATGTCAGCACCCAGCAGCAGTGCATGGCCGCTTGAAGCGGGTTCCAAGCCAAGGCCAAAAGACAGCTTGAAGGCGACCTGCTTCTGTGCAAAGTTCTTATTGCAAGCTTGTGCCCCCTCTCCCGTGTAAGATGATGGCCTCTTCGCTGTCCTTTCTCACCCATCCCCCCCAAACCAAGCAGCCTCCTGACTTCCTCGTTGCTATTCCCTCGCGTATCTCAATACTACCTATACTCTTTACGACAGCACGCAGGTTTGATTGATTGATTGGCCCACTGAGTAGTTTACTATTGCTCAATTGCCTGCAATGCCGCTTCTCAGGCTACGGGACGGAGCCGAGCTCTTCTATAAGGACTGGGGTAACCCCGAGGGGGCTATCGTCACCTTCTCGCACGGGTGGCCCCTCAGCAGCGACAACTGGGAGAACCAGATGGCATTCTTGGGTGAGCAGGGCTTCCGCTGCATAGCCCACGATCGGCGAGGCCATGGACGGTCGACACAGACGTGGCATGGCAATGACATGGACACCTTTGTCGATGATCTCAAGGAGCTGTTCGAGCACCTCGACATCAAGGATGCCGTCATGGTAGGCCACTCCCACGGTGGCGGAGAAGTCACTCGCTTTCTTGGCAAGCATGGCACCGGCCGCGTCAGGAAAGCCGTCCTTGTCGGTGCTGTGCCGCCTCTGATGCTCAAGACGGCTGCCAATCCCGAGGGCACGGACAAGGCCGTGTTCGACTCTTTCCGCGACGCCATGCGGAGGGACCGCGCTCAGTTCTTCCTCGACGTGGCCACTGGACCCTTTTACAACTTCAATCGGGAGGGTGCGCCCCGTAGCGAGGGTCAAATTCGCAGCTGGTGGCAGCAAGGCATGAATACAAGCTTCAAGACGGCCTACGACTGCATCAAGGATTTTTCAGAGACTGACTTTACCGATGATCTGAAAAAAATCAATATCCCGGTCCTGGTCCTTCATGGCGATGACGACCAAGTTGTCCCCTTTGGAGCTTCCGGTGAAAAGTCCGCGAAGCTGCTGCCCCAGGGCAAGCTCAAGATCTACGGAGGAGGGTCGCACGCCATCCACAATATCAACGTCGACGAGGTCAACGCTGACCTGCTGGATTTTGTACGCTCTTAAGGGGTCGTCACCAAGAGAGATTCACTCTCTGGGCCGAGGGCGTTGAATCATAATACGGCCGAACAGGACGTTGGCATTCCTATTTGTTCTTCTACTTTCTTGCGGGTTCGAGTCACCGGTGAGAGACACTTTGACTATTCCATCCATTCATGAGCCATCTCAAGAAAAGAGAAAGAAAAAGAAGCGGGGGACAAAGCGATCAACATTTTGATGCTTTTACGTCGTCGCCGGCCTGTTGACGGTACAACTGGCCTTTTCTGCCTGAGTTTGTTAATACAATCTATCTCCAGAGTATCCTCTGTGCGCCCTTTTGTTACCACCAGTGTCCTGTTTGAAAGGACGTAATTCAACGGCCGTTCGGCTGAGTCTCGTTTAGCCAAGGGGTGGAGGTGGCCCAGAAAATGATATTCACCCCCAAGCAGTTGACCGCGTAGTTCTGAAACTCTTCTTTGGTGAACTGCTTGCCAGTCTGGGGATTCGGGTTCTCGGTAGCGTTCAGATCTGGCTCCTGGACTGCCACCACTGTAAACGGAACCTTGTCGTGGTAGGCAGTGAGGTAAGGGTACGAGTTGTGTTCTTGGCCAGGCTTCAACGCTGATCGCCGTCTCGGCAAGGTTGACGCCGTAGATTTCGCCGTCAGGCTCGTTTGCCATGGCGTTCAGCAAGGCCTGAAAACGCCGTCGCACATGTTTGTTCCACTGCGCTACGGCATACCCACTCGGCTGGAAGTCAGCCTCACAGTTCGTACCGTCGCATTGGGGCACGCTTCCATTGTCGTAGAGCGGTGTGTGCAAATAATTCGGCACCGGATTTGAATTGACGTAGAAGGTTCGGTCCTGTATCTGCACCCACAACTTTTTGCCCTTGGATCGCGCAGCGGCCAGATTCTCGCGGATCTCGGAAAAGTCGTAGCGGTTTTGAGGATTCTCCGTCTCTTTCCACCGGTAGAGGGTCTGTATACCGACGATGTCGGGCCGATCGAGGAATGGAGTAGCCTCGCTGAAGTCGCTGGCATATATCCAATTCTCCGGGCTTCTGCATCCAGCTGCATAGCTGCTGTTCCCGTGGGACATTTCGTCACGGCATTGGTCGTACTTGGCGTGGCAGATCTTTATATACCTCTCTGCATCGACCTGGCCGTCAAGGGCCCCGGTATTGAGAGGAGGATCGAGTGGCGATACGCCTGCATAGGTGGCCGGAGTGAGAAGAGAGATAGCAAGGACGAGGCGAGAGGTCAGCACCATTTTGACCAAGGCGGAACAGGGCGAGCACGCGTGAAATTGCTGGCCAAGAATGCAAACGCCACGGATGGAGATCCTTTTAAAGACCATCGGACTCTCCCATGGGGGAATAGACAGCCGCCTAATAAACATCCGCACCTCCACTTCCGCGGCAGCAAATACGAGTCAGGAAACGAGGGCTGCAGTGCAAAAGGGCTTACTTCTACCTCAGGTGCTGTGCTATACGGCCTGCCATCCACTCACCTCGTACAGGTCAGAGCCAAATGGAGCTTGATGGACTCTGCATGGCAAGCGGTTTCCCTCATCCAGTTGGTGGCATTCTACTAGAAGGCTCGCTCGTATGGACCTACTTGCAAACGGACCAGTACATGCTGCATTGGATCATGGCTGACGTGGAGCTGGAGGTCACACATCAGACATGTTGTGTGGCCATATCGGCAAGGACATGGACGAGAAGACCCCCAGTATTCGCTTTGCCAACCTCATTCATTGAAGCACTCAACTGAAAAAAATATGGAAGAGAAAAGATTCCGAGAGCGAAGTCTAATGGATGGCAGGCTGCCATCATGCCAAACTTAGATCCAGTCTGGTACAGGCTTAGCTCCCGCAGTCCGAGGCTCACCCTGGAATTATCAACATGCGGCTGGAGAATGTGCGGAGACGCTGTTTTGAAGTGGGCAGTTGACAACAACGGGCTTGGCAGATCAGAGAGTACCATCTCGCGCTGAGCGCAAACATCCCTTTACCGGATCCCGGGTAAACTGGGATGTAAAGGACTTAATGGCTGATGGATTAGATTGAGGATATCGTGGTTGAGTTCAGAAAGTGATAGTGGAATTGTATTTGAGTACACGGAAAGTTGTCAGAAGGGGCTGGTCCACTAAGGACAACCCCAGGGCAAATTTAGTATGTGGAGCTGTCTCTGCCCAACCACACCGCCCTTTAGGGCCACCCCAAAGGGCCGGCGGCCCCCTGGCGGCCTTCCCCTTTTCTCTCTTAGAATTAGACACCTCAATAAATAGAATTTGATTGATCTGACCCTTAGTTGATAGTTATAAGTCTGGTTAATGTCTGATTGAGTAGATTAGAGTAGGCCTACCTATCTAGAGCAACTATTATAAGATTTAGACTATAGAGTTATAGATTCCTATAGTTAAATTTAGTAAGGAGTGGCTAGAACCCTCTAGAATATAATAACAACCTAATTAATCTTCTATTTAAACTAGAGTACTACTTAATCAACCCTCTTAATTATTTAACTGTAATATTATAGCTAAGGAGGACCTAGATAATAATTAGGTAATGATTCTTACTAATAAAGCAGACTAGAATATATAGTATTTATATATCTATCTTAAAGCTATAGATAATAAAATCTAGAAGTATATTAATCTAAATAGAGATTAGACTCTAAAGCCTCTTAGAGATTATCTAAGACCTCCTTCTATTCTCTTAATAATACTCTAAGAGGAATAATTAGTAATAGTATATCTAGAGTTTAGGATAAGAAAGAACTTCTTTAATATAGAGTTAGATAAATAGAAGGTTCTAAATATAGTATATAAGAAGAAGAATAAAAAGCTAATTAAGATAAATAAGCTTATCTATTAAATAGCTAAGTAGTATATAGCTCTATTTAATAAGTTATTAGAAGAATAATAGTAAGTAATTATATAGATCTCTAATAGGATAGGAGTAATTAGGCAACTATTAAGAGTTAGATTAATATAGATAAGGCTGATAATATTAAAGAAATATCTTAAGCTATTAGGCTTTAAAGTAAGAGTATAAGCTTAAGCTTAATACTAATAAGCTAGACAACCATCTAGATCTATTAGTCTATTAGCTTGGATTAAATAATAGGAATAAGCCCTATAATATATTAAGAATATTAATATTAGTAATATTTAAGATAACTAACCTATAGAGGACTTTCTTATTATTATTAGTAGTATTAATAAAGTTAGTAGTATCTTTACCTAGACCTATATAAACACTCTTAACCAGAAAGAGTTGATTCTAAATAGCTATATACTTACTTACTAGCTTTAATAATAGCTTATAGTAATAATAATAGTTAAGGGATTAGCTAAGAGATTATTTAATATAATAATAGAACCTACCTATAGGTTAATAGAGTAACTAATACTATAAGATAAGGCTTCTAATAGTAAGAGACCTACCTATTCTTATAGGATAAAGTATAATAAGAACTAGTATTAGGTCCTCTATCTAGAGAAGAAGCTAGCCTATATACTATCCTTTATCTAGAGAAAGCTAGAAAGGGTGCTATAGAAGATTATAGAGATAGATTAGCTATAGAAGTAATATTAGAACTTAATTAAAGTAATTAAGGAGTTATTAGTAAAGCTATTACCAGCTAATTAGAGATCTGATAAGGCTAGGTAAATTAGAAGTGCCTATATCTAGATAATTTTAGTTAAGAAGGCCTCTTAGAGAGTCTTCTTAAATATTATAGCAAGCTCCTTTATCACTATAATATACCTATTAAAGGATAACTTTATTTATAATACTAATACTACCTATTATATTATTAACTTAAAGAAGAAGCTTATTAAGGGTATATATCAACCAGTAACTAGTGTTATTAATATAGGCAATACTATAATACTATACTATAGTATAGGAGAGGTGATAATAGAGGTCAATACCTCTATTAGCCTAGCCTGCTTTAAGCTAAAGAATATTATTATTATTAAAGGCTTCTATATCAATCTAGTCTTCTATAGAGTAATAAGAGAGGTAGGATACTAATAGAATGATGATAACTATAGTATTATTAAGAGTTCTATATTAGAACTAGTAGTCTTTTTAACTAAATAAATTAAGGGTCATACTATAATTAACTTCTATTAAAGTTAAGGATAGGCTAATAAATAGTAACTAAATAAAGCTGCTAATATAGTCTTATTATAAAAGCCTAGCTTAGAAAGTAAGACGAGGTATAATATCTAGTATAGGAGAATAAGACATCTTAATAATAAAGTTCTAGGCTACTTATCTACTAATACTAAAGAAGTTATAATTATTAGTAAGTCTAATCAGCCTTACTAAGTATATGTTAAAGCTAAGGCAAAGTAATAAGTCTTAAGAAGGCTAAGTAATTAACCAGTAGAATACCTATTTAGTTGAATCTATCTAGATCTCTTTATAATACTAGACTGCCTTAATAGTTTAATAGTAGTCCTAATTATTAAAGATGAATTCTCAGGCTTAAAAGTCATATACTCTCTACTAGATAAGAAGAAGTACACTCTTCTTAAAACTTTTTATAACTACTACAGCCTAGTAGACTGGTAATAGAGTCTCTAGGTCTAATAAGGTTGTAGTAATAATGAACTAGCTCTTAATACTAATGTTATTAAGGAGTGGAAATAATATAAAGAAATTATATAGGAACTATTACTAATATATATATATTAACCTAATAGCTATACTAAGTAATCTAGAGGGATGATATAGATAAAGGCTAATATAATACTGTTTAATATTGGTCTATTAACCAACCTAGCTAGTAAGGCCTATAAAGTAGTGACCTACCTTTATAATAGATCCTCTTATTAAGCTAATAGCTAGAAGTTATTAGAAGAGATCATTAAATAGTAGTGCTAGAAGAATAGGTACTGAATCCTAGGCAGCTTGAATCAGCTAGACCTTAGCTATATTAAAGAGTATGGTTTAAAGGTATATTGTCTTAAAGATAAATATTATAATACTATAATCTTAACTAAGGCTAAATATCAACCCTATATTAAGATTAGATATCTTATTAGCTATAAAGATATAAATATTTAATAGATCTAGATCCCTAAGAAGAGGAAGGTTGTCCTATTAAGGGATATAACCTTTAAAGAAGGGTCCTTCTTTAAAAAGAAGAATTATAATAGATCTAGAGAGAGATTAGCCATATTCATACTATTAGTAGAGGTCTATAAGCTACTAAAATTAATAGAGCTAGAGCCTAAAGAGACTGATAATAAGATTATCAGCCTCTCTAGTCTAATAAATAGACTGTTTAAAGCTATTAGAGAGAGAGATTAGTTCTAACAGGCTGAAGTAATTAAAAAGGCCGGCTTAACATAAGAGAGGCTTAAAGAGATCATTATCACCTACCTAACTTCTTACTAAAGTAAAGAGCTAGTCTAAGAACTAGCCATAATAGGATTAATAGAGGGCTCTAAATCTACAACCTCTAGTCTAATGACTTTAGAAACTTTATTAGAGGGAGAGAATAGTATTCTAAAGATACTAGAAAATTTTCAGAAAGATTCCTTAAGTTCTATACTGATTAGACAATCAGCTTAAAATCATAAGCTAATAGACTATAGACAGCAGTTAAGAGAGTAAGAGGAGCTCTTTAGAAGGTAATAGTAAGTAGTTAATAGGATGATCCTAAGGGACTGCTATGGTGTTAATATAGTCTATACTAGCTTCTAAGCTAAAGTAGTCCCTATTAAATAAGAGCCTTAATAGCCACTTTAACTATACTAAAATAATCTATTACTAGAGTTAAGAAATATTAAGAAGGCTATTAATAGCCTCTATAGCTAATACTAGCTTAAGACTATATAGAAAGAGGTTAAGAATATCTAAGATAATAGGATATTAGAGATAGTAAACTATTATAAAGCTAAGAGCTAGATAGTTATATTATTAAAGTAGGTATTTACCTATAAGTTTAATAGTAAAGAGTATATTAAGAGATTTAAGGCCAGGATCTATATTTAAGGAGACTAATAGCTACTAAATAATTAGGATATCTATACTACTATATTAGCAGGAAGGTTTTTCTAAATCCTTATAGCTACTACTATAAGATTTAGGCTTAAGGTAAAGTAGTTAGATATAATTAATGCCTTTACTAATACCTACCTTAATAAGGAGATATTTATAGAACTTCTACCGCACTTTAAATAGACCGGCAAGATCACTTATTTAATTAGAGTACTATACAGCCTATAGATATCGCTACTGCTATAGCAGAAGCTTCTCTTAATAGTTCTTATTAAAATAGGATTCATCTAATCAATTAAAGAGCCATACCTCTTCTATAATAACTCTATCCTAATATTCTTCTATATTAATAATATCATCTACCTCTATTATAAGAAGGATAAAGCTAAAGAAGAGGTCTTTAAAGAGGCCTTAACCTATTAATTTAAAATAAGAGACCTAGAGGATATTAAATAGTTCTTAGAAATAAGGGTTATTTAAAGCACTGATTAAAGCTAGATCTAGATCTTATAAGAAGATAAGATTATTAATCTTATTATTAGATATAAGCTTAATGATATGGCTAGAGGGCTAGCCACCTCTATATTAGTTAAGGAGATTATAAAGCTAGATAAGTAAGCAATCTTATTAGAGATTTATATCTACTAATAAAAGGTAGGATCTCTAATCTATCTTAGTATTACTATAAGGCTGAACATCACTAAAGTGGTCACTAGTCTTACCTACTTTCTTATAAACCCTTTACCTAAAGTAATAAAGGAGGTAGATTAAGTTATCTACTACCTCTTAAGGATAAAGGAGCTAGACATTTTATTTAATAGAAATAACCTAGATCTCTTACTTAAAGTCTATACTAATACTTTATTTAGAGATGACCTAGAGAACTAGAAGTCCTTCTAGAGATATCTTATAATGCTATTTAGAAGTATTGTTAATTAGAAAGTAGTTAAGTAAAATATTATTACTATCTTATTTACTAAAGTAGAGTTACTTACTCTTATAAGCTCTCTTTAAGAGACTATTACTACTATATAGTTTTTTAAGAAGATAATATTATAATTACTAGGCTAGTTTATTATCTATTATAATAACTATTAAACTATTTACCTAGTTAAAAGCAAGAACCTATAGCTTAAGATAGCTTTAAGGCATATTAATATCTACTATTATTAGGCCTAGTAAAAGGTCTAAAAGAAGATAATAGAGATAGAATACCTAGCTACTAATTAGATACTAGCTAATAGGCTAACTAAGATCCTTCTAATTAATAAGCACTAAGAGTTTATTAAGTAGTTAGATCTTTACCTCTATCCTATTACTACCTTAAGTGTCACAGAATCAACCGCCGTTACCGCAGTGCACTGCCCCAAGGGCGGTCAGCACGATAAGATAGGCAGAAACGCACGGACCACACGATCACCGCAGGACGAGTGATCGTGAGTGATCCAGTCACCA